>NC_133819.1:21116362-21423627 GCF_047830755.1 Zonotrichia albicollis
AAGCACTGAATTAAAATGACAGGATTGTCCTCAGGTTCTGAATATTATACTAAGCATGCTTTGGCATCTTATATTTAGAGTGAGTTATTTTATGCTCGTTTCCTCTTGACACAATTTAGTTAATAGCCAAATTCAGGCACAAAACCACTTGTAAATAAACACCTTGTTACAGATTACAGTGTTTTCAATCTCATGGCTCCTTGGCTTAGTCTATCAGCCAATAAAACCTGCCAATACAGTATATTAACTTCTGTCATGTTTAAGTGTTTTTATACATTAATGGACCTGCTTGTAATTTCACCACATAGGCTACACATTCCTGGCTATACAGCATATATGAAATAAATAAGCTGTCCAAAGAAGACATTTGTATTGGATGCTCACTGTTGGTTTCTTCCCATACTGCCCTAAGATGCAGAAGCTGCCCTGGGAGATGAATGTGCCAGGATAAGTTATCTAGGGCTCATAAAATCTTTTTTAGAAGATTGAAATAAAGTCAGTGCTTGCAAAAGACAAATCAATTGTGACATTTCTGAATAGAGTGCGATGCATTTAATTAGCACAAGACATACTGGCAAATGCTGAATTACCCAATAAATCACTGAATGCTGGAACCCATACAGAGCTGGGAATCAGCTGTCTTGTGAGATGTACAGCAAGTGATAATAGGAAGATCTGGCCATTTCTCCACCATTTTCTGCTAAATTTCTTCCATTTTGACGTTTCCATGCCAGACAATTTTAATTATTCTGAAACACCAAAGAAATTCTCCAGCCTAATCTGAGAAATCTGTGCTAATATCTGAGGTATGAAACATGTATTTTATGATATGCTACAGCTTTGCTCTTCAGTTGGAGGCAAATGGTGGAAGTTAAACCTCTAGGAATAAAGTATTTGTAAGAAAATGTACAAAGTTGTTCTCAAGGGAAAGTGTTGTAGGACCAGGCCCTGTAGTGACAGGTGATATTTGCCTTGATGCCTTGGGGTCTCCCTGTGTGATGAGCAAAAGAGCTCCAGGCTTTTTGCATCTGTGAGAAAAGGGAGCAGAGGAGAGGCTGAGCTTCAAGTTCTGCATGTGCTGTGGTGCTTAAACATCCTGGCCAGCAGCTCTCTGCTCCCTCCAGCAGTTACAGCCCCATCTGGGTGCATGCAGGCACAAGTGCTGTCCTTAGTGCACGGTCCCTGTGCACTCACTGTGCCCTCTCAGAGCTGCTGATCCACCTGCTGTGTCACAGGAGTGCTTTGGTACATTTAACAAAACTTCTATTAATGTGTAAGAAATCTTTCCAAGTGTTTACAGTGCTCTCACCACCGCCTTACCTGAGCTCCTCCCTTTCATGTTGCTTCCCTGGGCTTCACTTCTAAATATTACAAAAAATTCAGTAGCTAGAGTAGTTTTCCGGAGACCTGAGCACCTGAGGTACATAAGAAACAAGCCACAAAACCAAACCAATCAACTAAACAAAAAAAACCCCAAACACAAAACAACACAATGACAACAAAACCAAACTCCAAATAAATTCTTAAGAGCCTAAGATGTGTATATGTAAGCCTTTTTTTTTTTATTTTGCACTTAGTATACTTGTATTTACATCAGATTCTTGTCTGCTTGTTGCTAAAAAGTTTAATCACAGTTTAAAAATAGAGTTGTTTAATGAAAAATGATTTTACTATTTAAAAAACTTAATCTTCAGGCTAGACTGAGCTACCTTTAGGAACAAAATACAGAAAACTTGTACAACAGTACTCACAACAGTAGTGCTAATGTTGTGCCTACAGTGAAAGAAAACTGTATGTGCAGCTACACCCATGGGATAAGGATTTTGAACTCATTAGGTGGCCTGTGATTTTTAAAATTTGGCATTTCATGATATACCATCAAGCAGGAGTGGCCTACAGTCTCTGCCCAGCACCCTCTATTAGGCAAAAGACCAGAACACAGTCTCTTCTTAAGAAGAAATCCAATTGGTTTGTATCTTGCTTGTATTTGATACTTATTTAAATCTGTATTTATCAACACTGTAAAAATCAATACAAATTTAGCTCCACTGCCTTATTTCTCCTTTTCTTCTGTCTGAATATGTTCAGTTCAATATTGACATAGAGTATTTTGTAACTCACCTTTCTTCTGTAAAGCATTCATTCTCTTAGCAGTTTTATACAGTCCCATGTTAATTTTCAGCCGAGTAGTTATCAATGCCCTGCAATGATGATGATCTAAGCCACTCTACCAATCCTACAAAGGAGAGGTAGGACTCAGGTACACTTTAAGCTTCTTCTTATCCTCCAGGAATCAGCAAGGGTGCCGCTTAAGTTGCCCAAGAGCAGAATTGTAAAAAAGCAGACTAGGGGCCTTTTGTTTCTATTCTGTTCTTATAACAACAACAACCTCCAGCTTTTGAAAATTATTTTAATTTTTAAGGGTAGACTGGAGAGGAGAAGGTTCAGAGGAGACCTTATCACTCTCTACAACCCCCTGAAAGGAGGTTGTAGCCGGGTGGGGGTTGGTCTCTTCTCCCAGGCAATCAGTGACAGGACAAGAGGACATAGCCTTAAGCTGTGGAAGGAAGAAGTTCTTCACAGAAAAGGTGACTGGACATTAGGAAGAAGTTCTTCACAGAAGGGGTGACTGGGCATTGAAATGGGCTCCCAGGGAGGTGTTAGAGCCGCTGTCCCTAGAGGTGCTTAAGAAAAAACGGGATGTGGCACTCAGTGCCATGATCCATTTGACATGGTAGTGTTGGGTCATAGATTGAACTCAATGATCCCCAAGTTCTTTTCCAACCTGGTTTATTCTGTGATACTGTGAGCATTTAGCTCTTTGAAATTATTGTTATAAATAATGATAATTAGCAAATATATACAATGATTCTTGTGGAAAATTGCAGCAGAGCAAATCACAAGCCTTTGAAATCTTGTCCTAGTACTTTAAAAGTAAGGAAACCAAGATCAAAGCAATAATCTGGTAGATAGGTAAAAATAAGAGAGGCAAAATCATTCCATGCCATATCTACCTTCTTGTGCCTAATCCTACAGAAGGCTGAGTTCCCTCAAGCTCCAGGAGCTTCAAAGCTTCCTCTTGCTCTAGATTTCACTAGTTCTCCTGAATGTTATGGTCTTTGAAGGCAATGAAGCATGCTGATCACTCTGTTAGTCATTAAGCAATACACTGCCTCCCCTTTCCTGTAATGAGTGGGATAATCTGCTTTGTCTGTTTATGAAGTCTTGTAAGGCCACAGAGTTGGAAACAGATGTAATTTGCATTCCTCTGCTTCTCTGTGTCTTTCCTTAAGTTCAGAGCAGGACAACAGCAAAGCAAAGCAGAGTTCTTTCTATTATTTATAAAGATTATTATATCATCACTTCCTGAAGTATGGAGGTGTTCGCTACAAACAATCTGTGAAAGGCCAAGGACTTAAAAACCCATTACTGTACTGTTGCTCTTAGTGTGCTTACTAAACAATGTTTTCTGCAAAAAAATAAATGGTTAGAAATTCTTAAGCTTCTTAAAGTAGAAGGACATGTGAGTTGATGTGTGTAAACTAAGTTTATATGCATAACATATGAACAGAAGTTAATATGTTTGGGTGGGGTTGGGGTGTTGCTCAGGTTGGGGCTGTCCACATAAGGGATGCTATTTTCAAGCACATCCTCATGTATGTGCCTTCCAAACAGCAATTGTTATATTATGTCCCATAGACCTTTATGCTGGGGTGACAAAATGTAGCCATGCAGCCTCTGATTCTTTGGTCATTTCATTGGTGGGCACTATTTCAAATTATTTTTTAAAGCTGAATCCAAACCAGCACCTGACTAAAACCCTTTGTGAGCCTCTGTGTCCAAAACCACTCATTGAGAATTACAGAGTGCTGTCAAAGCAAACATGACATCCAGCAAGACCACATCCCTCTCCATCTCCTTCATTCCCCATTGCGGTGCATGCTGGGGAGGTGGCCCAGTGAGTCCCACTGGGGACTGGTGCTGAAAGTGCTCTGAGAGGGAAGGGGCTTTTGATGTTAGCACTGCCCGAATCCTTCCTCCCAGCTCTCGGGCCCTAGGGCTTTCAGATCAAAGCTGAAGCATTACTGCAGAGAGCAGAACGGTTTGCCAGAAAAAAGAGGAAAGTCTGCCAGAAAGAAAGCTCATGAACATTTAGGGTGTGTTTAAGAAGCATCAACCTTGAGTTCTTGCTGGAAGCAGCTCAGTGGTCCAAGTGGACGTGCTTGCCATGGGAGCACCGGCATCTTCTCCCCTCCCAGTGTTTCCTGCGGCTACTGCAGCCTGGCCTTGGAAAAGGGAAGCTGCCCCAGCCCAGAAAGGAGATCAGCTTCTGATCCTGATGAAACACAGGGCAGAACAACAGACATCTCTGCTGAGCATGTTCAATCACTTTGATTTTAAAATTAATTGATATGAGCTGTGGGTATTGATTGCTAAAAATTTACCACAGAATTTAGACTGCTATCTTGGAGTGGCCAAGAAAAATTTTTTTTGCCCCTTCCTACTAAATCCTGATAAAGGTTTTGTGCCAATTGTGTTAATATTCTCTTCCTCTCCTCTGTGTCTCCAAGTAATTTTTTTTTCTTTTGTGCTGTTTTGAATTCTTATCATGATGTTGGTACTTCCCAGTTGGGTGTCAGAAGCACCCAGGTCATTCTGTTCATCCTTGTTTGAGTCTGTGTCATTAGCAGAAACTTCAAGCATGCTACATCCTAAGACTTGCATTTTGGAATTTCCACCTGTAACTTTCCTGTTCCTTTTCTCATTGCTATTGCAGTCAGTTTCTGAGCAAATCTCTGATTCTTACACTAAGGACGATCTCTTCCAGCTTAACTGTTCTTCATATGGCACCATATGTAAATTATCTTAAATTTAGGTAAATTAAATTTAGGACATTTCATTGGCTATTACCATACAAACCTCCAAAATATCAAGACATTTTGGCTTTATGTATTCCGGAAAAAAATCCTCTATTTCTATCTTATTTCCTATATGTTTCCATATCTTCCATTTTTCTTTCCTTAATTCTTTCTCAAATCTTGCATACTCTTGATGAGTCTCATAATTATAGATATTCAATTAATAGATGTTTGATGTGTGGCATATCACTAGCTTGACTAGCTCACTGGAGATTCTTCATGGGGAAATTCCAGTCCCTTCTTTTGCATATTTGGAGCTGTAGGAATTTGGCTTCCAGTTTAAATGTGCTATTTTCTATCTCCTTTCCTTCACTGGTGCCAGTGAGAATTGAATCTGGCCTTTTGTTGGAAGCAGCAAGCGACAGCGTGTACACAAAGCTGGGAATTCAGAGAGGGGCAGATGGGATTTCAGAGGCTGTTTTTGATAATTTGTCCTTACACATTTGTCCTAGTACACACGAGGCATAACAGTAAGCAAAAGAAAGGAAAATTAATCATCTTGCTAATGGACAATTTGTCTCCTGGATGCTCCCTAATGAGGGGGTTCCTTACAGGCTGTTGCCTTTGTAGAGCTCAAGCCCCAGGTGTCACTGTATGTTTTTCACTCTGTAATGTGGAATTTACCTGCTGAATTTCCTTTTAGAGAAGCTAATTGTGAGCTTTGTTGAGTGTTTCCTGGATCAGAGATACCTGAGCTACTTGGGTCAGGGCAACTGTCTGGTATCAGCACAGGCTGGGGATGAGTGGCTGTGGAGCAGCCCTGCCCAGAGGGACCTGGGGGTGCTGTGGGTGAGGGGCTGGACATGACCCAGCCATGGGCACTCACAGCCCAGAGAGCCAAACGTGCCCTGGGCTGCACCCAGAGCAGCTTGGGCAGCAGGGTGAGGGAAGTTTTCTGCACACAGAAAGAAGACACAGCACCTGGAGCATGGCACCCAGCCCTGGGGTGCCCAGCACAGGAGGGACATGGATGGGTTGGAGCAGGCTCAGATGAGGGCCACAAAAGTGATCAGAGGGATGGGACACCTCACTTATGAGGAAAGGCTGAGAGAATTTGGTCTGCTCAGCCTGGGGAAGAGACTGCTCTGAGAAGACCTTCTGGCAGTCTCCATGTACCTAAAGACAGCTTATGAGACAGATGATGACTAACTTTTTAGTAGATTCTGTTGTGACAGGACAAGGTCAAATGGTTTTAAAGTAAAAGAGAGTAGATTTTAATTAGATCTAAGGTAGCCATTTTTACAATGAGGGTGAAGGGACCCTGGAACACGTTGCCCAGAGAAGTGATGGATATCCCAGCCCTAGAAACATTCAAGGTTACACTAGACTGTTCTGAGCAACCTATCTAGCTGAAGATACCCCTGCTCATTGCAGAGACTGTTGGACCAAGAACCTTTAAAGGTCCCTTCCAAACCAAACTATTCTGTGGTTCTATGATCTTCACAGTCAAGAACATTAATTGCTAGCTCTGTTTCTGCAATTCCTTGCACTAACAAAGAAAAGTAAAGCTTTAATTGGTTATATTAAGACATAAGTATTTTATCTCTTACATTTATTACATCTATTGTATCTGCAAAATACCTTTCTCCTTAGCATTCCAAATATGCATTGGCATTTGACAGTATATATATTTTGGCAGAGATGAGAGCAAGTTAGCAGGCTGATGGCATTTTAATTATTTTATGGAGATGGCATTGGCCCAGTGTGCTTGTTGGAATTTACAAATGTGCGTTGATTTATATTTTATTTTGTAAACCAGGCCCAAGAGGCTGACTAATTAGAAACATGACTCAAAGCTATAAGGGGTACTTATTGATTCAGATCATGAAAAGCCCAGAATGATCAAAAGCAAACATCTATCTCCCTCTTCATCTGGGGTTCAGGAGGTTAAGTGCCATTTGTCTCAAATCCCTGGCATTAGCTCTCTCTCTGTAACAGAGAACACAATTAGCATCTACATCTTGGTTTTAGTATGTACTGTATTGTTTAAAACAATGTGTTTTCATTATGAAACTATGCATAATAATCTATTATCAACCCCTTTCATTAGCTGATATTTTGGTTTTTTGTCCCCTTAATTTATATTTTTCATTCTGTTTATTTAAAGTTGGAAATGTATGGCTTCATTTTTGAAGAAACAGCATGATTGGCTAAGTAGATGGGTTTTGAGCTGCACATCTAATTAAAATACCATGGCAGCATCTAATCACTTCATTAGTTACTTGGGACCAATTTTAAATGGCATCAACAGTTCTGTGTTGCCATAATGCAGCAGAAATGCTAAAATGTTAATGCATTCATGGAGTAGTGACAGAAAAGGCAAATCAGAAGTGTTTTGCACTGTCTGTGCTGCTCCAGGTCTTCACTGGAGCCTGGCTTCAGGACTGACAAGGAAGACAATGTTCATGTTGAAAACCAACATTGAATTCAAACTCATCCTGAGTGTACCTGAGAGAGAATTTGTTTTCTGGGGAAGAGAGCAGGAAAAACATCCATACCTGCCTCCTTCTGCCCTCTGATCTGCCAGGGTGGGACCAGTCCTGAGCAGATCTGGGCACATTCTTCTATGCCACCAAACCACTGCAGAGGGGCATTCTGTTTTCAAGGATGTCTGAGATTTTTGGACACCTTCTCCAGACTGAAGAGCCTAATGTAAGAAACGTGATTTTCTTTTTAGTATGTAAAAAAAGCACAGATAAATGTCAGGCTCTTTTGAGTACTCTTCTGTTGCTCTGCCTGTGTTGTCTCACCATGGTGCACAAGGAAAGCAAAGCTAATTGCATGAGCACTGGGGTGCAGCAAGAAGCATATTGGAGCTGGGCTTGGAAAGCGGAGCTCGCAGGCCTCTGCCTGCTGCAACTGCCTGTGCCAAAGTCTTCATTACTATGAGCTGGAAATATTCACGCCCTCCCACACACAAGGACTGGATTGAGAAAGTTTCATATTGCAGAGTTACTGAAATTATTAAATACAAAAACAAAGGATGTCTCATATAGGAGAGTGATTGAGGTTTAGCAGTGCCAAAGGGAAGCAGGACTCTCCCTTCCAAATCAATGGGCTTCAGTAAAAACTGCCAACAAGTCATTGCAATTTCACTGCTGCTCAGTGCCACAGCACAAGTGGCTTAATGCACTTCACCCTGCAAAATTAAAAAAAAAATCCTGGTATTTTTTCCAGTGACAAGGTTTATTGCCTCAAATGTGAGACCAAGCACTGAGCATCTCCATCTTCCCTTGCTGGTGCAGGCACATGAAGGTGCTCAGCATGGGCTGCACTCATTCACTCTGTGCTGCACTCCACTTTCTTCCTCTAAGGTGCAAGTGTCCAGCAGTCACAGATTGTCAGGCACAGCCCCTCTGGATGTCTGCCTGCTCTGTCCCTGCCCAGTGGGTGGCCATGTGGAACAGGAGTGGGAGCAGTGGAGGCTGAACACATGGTGACATGGAGTAATCCACAGGTTTATGGTGACATGGAGTAATCCATGAAAGGTTTATGCCTCCCCTAAGTTACTCCATCTCAGCCGGTGACCAGCCATGTAAAAGGCTGTCAGGTCAACTCCAGTTTGCTCTGACTCAGCCTGTTCCATGGCAGGGCTTTAAACCACACTTACATGGCATCTATTTACAACAAAAAGAAAAGCATATCTGCAGACAGTGTTCAAAAACCAGGCTTCTATAACGAAATCTGATTTAGAGTGCAGCCTACGAGACAGCTGATTTAATTGAGTTAATCTAGCAATTACCTCCAGGAAAAAAACCTGTTTGTGCACAGGGGATTTAAAAAAAGCTCCCCGCAGTGGAAAAGAATGGGGAACCACTGCCTGAAGTTTAGTAAAGCAGAAATTTCATTTACAAAGGACTTAAAAGAGATATTGTCATGTGGCTAGAATAGTAGGTTGGAATCATCTAACTAAATATAGCTATCCATATCCGAGTTGATCAGCTTGACTAAGTTACAGTCAATGGAGGAATGCTTGATATGGTAAGTAGAGCATAAAGCATGATTCCTTTCTTCCTAAAGGTGTCCAAATTAGATGAATCTCAGCCCTTAAAGCACTTGTTTCTCCCCAGAAAGGAACCTCCTGTGACTAGCTCAGACACGGATCCTTGCATTATAGATGTGTGAAGTTAAGTGAACAAACCCTTCTCAATGTGACAAGTATTTTTGCTTTTTCATACATTCATACCATTGCTTTTGTTTCATGAAATATTGGGACTGCAGTCACCTTGCCTCCTTACTCTCACTGTTCTGGTCTGTACCTTATTAATTTCTTTGTGCTGCAAAGGCTGTCAAGAGGACATTGTTCTTTGCCTGACATACCTACTTACTGCAAAGCACTGTGTACACTGCTGTATAAATAACATCTCTGGGGGAAAAAATGAATAATTGAAAGGGATGGAAAACTTTGTTCAGTTGACTGAAATAATCTAGTAGAAGCTATATGAGAACAGATTCTACTGGGACAAAATTTCCCAAGCATATATCCTAGGAATTAATTTTGACAGTTCTGAACAGAGTTCTGTAGAGAGACAAACAATTCAACATATAGATTTAGGGGACACAAGTGGTTAACAACAAACCAGAGACCTGCTCCAGCTGGAGATAAGCTTATTGATGTCTGTTTCTAAAAATCTTCCATATCTGGAATTTCCAATGAGAGAACTTGTTCTTAGCCTGAGAAGAGGAAGGAGCCCATTTCCTTACAGACCAAAGTGGTTTATTTTCCATTTAGACTGTGAAGTGTTTGGCAGCACCCTTTCACTTTTCCTGGTTGGTGCTGCTGAAACTGCAACTATTTCCATGGTATAGCACTTACTGTCCTACTGCCTGCATTGCCACAGAAAGTGGACCACAAGGATTTTCCAGAGAGGCCCTTTGAGGCTGGGTGAAGGGCTAGTCAGGCTTAGATTGCACTAGGTGAGGGTTCTGTGGTGAACATTCATGAGTGGCTGGCTTTTGAATATTATTGTAGACTTCTTCTGTGGTCATGAAAAAAGGGGTATCATTTTTCTTTTCCTTTGTATCCTGTTAAAGATTTTGTTATGAGACTTCCTTAGGTGTTTTTTACCTGTCTTATTTAAATGAAAAACTCAGTATGCTTTTGCCTGCAGTGACTGTGGCTGGATTCCTTACACTCTCCTTCTGCTCCAGCGTGGGGTCCCTTCCATCAGGGACAGTCCTCCATGTACATCTCCAGCATGAGTGCTCCTCACAGTCTTCAAGAACTGTTCCAGTGAAGGACTTTTCCATGGAGTGCAGCCCTCCAGGAACAGGCTGTTCCAGCATGGGTCCCTCAGGGGGTCACAAGTCCTGCCAGCAAACCTGCTCCAGCCTGGACTCCTCTCTCCATGGGGTCACAGGTCCTGTGAGGAGCAGGACCCTGTTCCCAACATGGGTTCTCCATGGGGTCACATATGCCTTTGCCTTTGGCATCCACATGCTCTGGTGTGGGGTCCTCCATGGGCTCCTGTGTGGATCTCCAGGGGCTGCAGGGGAAACTCTGCTCCAGTGCCTGGAACACCTCCTCCCCTCCTTCAGCCCTGATGTTTGTGTCTTCAGAGTTTTTCCTCACATATTCTCACTGCTCTCTCTGCTTACAGATTCAGTTCAGGGTATTTTTTCCCCTTTCTGACTTGTATCCCAGAGATGCTCCCTCTGTCCCTGGTGGACTCAGCCCTGGCCAGCAGTGTGTCCATCCTGGAGCCAGCTGGAGTTGGCTTGCCAGGCATGGGGAAAGCTTCTGGCAGCTTCTCACAGAAGCCAACCCTGTAGCCTCCCTCTGCTGCCTCAGGGACTGTCTGAAGGAGGTGTTATTCCATTGCACACACACTTAGGAAGTGGAGAGCTGGCCCATGGAGCAGCAACACCCCAGGCCCGTGCACACCTGGGTTTTTAGGGGCAACCAGGCATGGTCTGGGCAGAGAAGAGCAAGCTCTGCAGCAACAAAGTCTTAAGAAGAGGAGCAGAGCTGTCCCTTGGAGAGACCAAGCGGTGGTGTGCTGGGTAACTGGCAAATGCAGGCTCTCAGCCTCCCCCTCTCGTGAATGTGCTTACCCCTGTGGATAACCCCGTTTTATCATCTTCATATGTTTGTGTCATCTCTGTCTCACAGATAGACAGGGTGTTAGCAAGGCAAATGCTTCCCTGAAAAGTAGCATCTTCTGTATGCCCACATCAGTACTCTCTGTTTTTAGACTAGAGCTGAGAATTTTATTTTGTTTGAAATAATGACATTTTGTTTTTTAATCTTTTCCTGCTTTGCACTGAATATAATGTTTGTGGGGGTGAGACCAAAGGAGAATTTTCATTTGTTCTAGTGACTGGCATTTCCTATAACTGTTTTCTGCCCATGGCTGTCTTGTTGCTAACAATCAGACTTGGCCCTCCTGTATTTGCTATAAACTGGACCATGATAATGTTGATAATGCCCTTCAATTTTTTCCAGACTGTGCTAGTTGCCACTCAATAATAGACCTTAAATTGTAGCTTCTCACTGAATGTATACCCTAAAAAAATATATATATCTTTAACTTGTACCTTTTATATACTTTTGAGCCATTCATAAAGAAATTATGAGAGCCAGTATAAATTTGTAAAGTATCTATTATGACACATTAATTCCCTCTCCAATAAACCCCCACATATTTACATTAAAAATGCAGCCAACAAGAAAAAACTGTTTGGAAAATAAATAGCCCAGGATCAGACTACTGCAGCTCTCTGCCCTTCCTTTCCTCTGCTTCAGGTTTCCCCAGTCCTGGTTAAAAGGGCAGGGCCCAGGCTGGCTGCTCTCTGACTGTCCCAGCAGCGCACTGAGCCCTGCGGCTGCTGCCACCACCCCTGAGGCATCTCTGGAGGACAGCAGGCACAAAATGCCCTTGGTGGCCACCTCCTCCTTTACACCTGCCAGCCCTGGGGAAAAGCACCACGGGTAGCCACAAGCTTGGGTCATGTCTCTGTGCAAGGCAGCACCTCCTGAACCCCAGCTGCTGCTGAAAGCATGTGCCCCACGGTCAAGCATGTTGTCCTCAACTGACGGACATTGAAAGTTGAAGATGCATTGAAAATGCATTTATTTACATGTCAAGATTAAACATGTAATAAAGACAGACTGGTCATATTTCTTATTTTCTGCAATTTTCTTGTAGTAAAGATAATGGTAAAATATTTAATATTTTAACAACTTCAACAAAATATGAAATCCAGTGCTCTTTAAAAACTTATGGATATTGACTGGTGTTCATTTTAATTCTTGTGCTAGGTATGTAGGGAGATGGTCACTCCCCACCTAAAGTTAAAGTAGAGTTCTCACAAGAAAATGAACTCAAAATCTTGTAGCAATAAAAAGCCAGGTGCTTATTGGGAATATTATTACTTTTACATTTCATATAGCTGCTTCATCATGTTCCTTGCATTGGTCAGTGATCCCCTAAAGACATCTCTCTTGCCAAGGCCCCTCAAATGCATCTGAGGTCAGTCTGACCTTGTTGAGCTGCCTGCCAGCAGTTTTTCTTGCCAAGATCAAGGTAATCAGCATCTGGAGCTGCCTCTCTCATGATTGCAAGAAGGTACTGTACAGCCTACTGTTAAGGTGGGAAATAGATATACATCCTGATGGATCCCTGAGCTAAAGTATCAGCTCATTTGGATATCTTTATGTGGCACTGTGGTGCCCTGTACACATCCACTAGGACATGATTTTGTACCACAGGATGAGCAGGGTAAGAATACACGCTCATGATCCCTCCCCTGCTCACAGGCCCGCTGGTTTCAGCAGCACTTTCCACACATCCAAAGGGTGGTAGTGGGTGGCTCCTACTTTTAAATGAGAAAGAGCTCCCAGATCCTAGTACCCAGAGATGGTACCACAGCTCAGATTCTGGAGAGGGCTGTCTAGCAAAATTTGGGCCTTCATAGCCCATAAATGATTCTGAATATGTGGAAGAAAAAGTTTAAAGAAATGTGCAAACAAATGACCTGGGGATGCTAAGTGATGACAAATTGAAAGTTAAATGCTAGTGGCAATATTAGAGAATATTACTAACTAGCCCAAATGGCAAAAGTTTTTATGTATGATATGATGCCAAAGTGAGTGGGTGACAACAGAGGTCCAAATACCAGCAGGAATTATTAATGCTAATATTGCCTTGAAAAGTAATTACCAAACATTTAAAATCATGTTTTCACATTCCCCACTTAACTGCAATCCCTGACAGCTGATTTCCATTCCAAATAAGTTGGCAGACAAAATTATGGGTTTCCCCAGTGCTGGATGTTAGTTTGTGTTGTTTGGAGATGTTTTCCTTTATTGACTGGTGGCCTCCATGGCTATGGAACCTCTAATACCGTTCACCTGTCTCACCCTGTGTGTGCCTGGTTTTCAGCTGGGAAAGGCAATGGCATGTTCCTGCCCAAGCTAAATGCCTTGCTGCTGCAGTGGGTAATTGCTGAGACAAACTTGGTGCTCCTGTTGTCTCCAGGTTCACCAGGAGACACGGTGCCTAAGCTGCCTCAGGCTGGTTGGTCACACAGCATGTCTGGGGCAGATTCAGAAGTAGCCTCTAGAATTTATGGGTCCATTGGTCTCCAAGGGACTTGCACCACCTTGCATCCCCCCAAAACATCTGTCTCTTCCACTACAACATCACAGAATGGTTTAGGTTGGAGGGGACCCTGGAGGTCACATACTCCAGTTCCTGCCTTGGAGCAGGATTAACTTCAAACCTCGACCTGGTTGCTTGACTGCCCAGTTGCACTTGGAGCATCTTCAACAGCAGAAATTCCAGAAGCTTGCTGGGTTGTTGTTCCAGAATTTTTGTAATTTCTCTGTTAAGATACTTTCCACATGTCAAATTTCTCTTGCTGCAAGTTGCATCCATTTTACAGCTCATCACTGGAAAGAGTCAGGCTCCATGTTCTCCATATTCTCCCATGAGCTGGTTGAAGATGACAGTAAGATCTTCCCTTAGCCTGAGCAAACTGAAAAAATCCAATTCTTCACTCTCTTTACATATTTATACTCCTGATTTGTGCCCCCACCCTTTAATCTTCTTGATAGCCCCCCTGGGCAGTGTCCCATATGTAATGTTTTTACTGTACTGGATAACCCAAATCTAGACACAGCACACCAGATGTGGCCTCACAAGTTCCAGAAAGAGGGAATAAACACTTCCCTCAATTGCTGGGTGTGCTGTTCACAGGCATCCCAGCCCATGGCTGCTCTTCCCAGCCCCAAGAGCCCATTGCAGACTGGAGTTCAGCTGCCTCTCCACCAGTGCCCACAGCTGGCCCTGTGCAGTTGCAGAGGATTATTTCATCCCAGATGTATGGCAATACAGTGATTTGTGAACTGGCTGAGGTACCAGAGAGGGAATGATCTTCCTTTTGGGTAAAATCTGGTGTGGTTAAAATTGTTTGTGTAAATGGCATACAAGGTGTTTGTAGTACCTCTCCCACCAAACATGGTGAGACGTGCAGTGCACTTACAAACTTTCTGTTTAGTCATTTAGGATTAAATGAAAGCCTGCATTACCAAGACAGACAATAATTAACTACAGCTTGGAGAAGGTTTAGGTTCATCTGTTAAATCAGGTTCACAGTCTTTTACTAGTGAAATGAACATATTGGGAGGGGGGGGGGGAAGCAAACAGAAAGGAGGGATCACATGGACTACAAAGTTTCCTTTCTGCTTTTCATGAGAATATGAAGACACAAGGTACTTTACCTCTGTTATTCTCCATCACAGAACAGAATGCAGCACGAGGCAGCAGTTAGGCAGCATCACCATCACAGCAGTGGGGCAGCATCTCTGTGACATGATGGGCCCTCTGTGCCACCTCTGCAAGCTCAGTGGGTGGCAGGGGACAAGGCTGTGGCTATCCACTGCTCCAAGGGAGGGATATACAGTCAGGCAGGAGACGTTCTTGAAAAATTAAAATAAGAGTAAACTTCATGGTCTGAAGAGTGTTGGGATCAGTCCTGGTCCAGAACTGAATGAGATGGGGCTCATGTGTGCAGATTGATGATGTATCACAAAGATCATGAATTGCCTGTCAAGGAGTCATTCAAATCTCTCCAGCTTGGTAGGCAACATTTTTACAGTGAGTTGAAAACAGACCGAATATTAGACCAGCCTATAATTTCTCTGAAAGATGATGTAGGTTTATGTCTTTTATTTCTGGGTTGGAATTTTTTTGGTTTTCATTTGGTAGTCTGTGTTTATGTTTCTGTAATTGAAATGAATGGCAGATGACTAGCTAAATTCCTTTAAGAGAGTGTTCCCAGAGACATGGTGTCAATAAACAGAAGTATGCAGGATTATAATTATCTGTGATCTGTCTAATAGAATAATAATTTAATACGGGTAGGCACAGAGGGTCAGCTCTTTAGTTCAAATTAGCATGTCTCCACTGAATTAAACAGATCTCTGACAGACTTCAGCAGCTGAAGAACAAACTCAGAACGTTCAAGCAAATTGTGATTTCAAATAGACAGTTCACCTTAAAAAGTGTGTTCAGCAGTGGTACACTCAGACTGCATCACAGAAGAAGAAATGTCACTCTCTGTAGAGTGATTTGCTACTTCTTTCTGTACAGCAGCCTGGAAGCATGTGTGAACTCATTATGTTGTTGAAAGAGGAATTCAGCAGTGCCAGAAAGTGAATGCTGGTCTTTATCATCAGCAAGACACTAAGTGAGGTAAAATTTAGTAGAAGGAATTAGCAATATGGGAAAAAACCTCTTCTCTCCCATGAATGCAAAAGTATTTTTTTCTGATTCCCAGAACACAACCTGTGTTGATTGGATGACATGACATTAAAACTGCTGACACACTCAGAGATGGGCTGCTTGTTTACAGAGAATTGAAATTCAGATCCATATTGTCTGAGCAAGGCTGGCTGCAGACAATTTCAAATTGTTTTCCTTTCTCTGAACCATTTACCCAACAATGTTTTCCCCCAAGAAGTACTGGCTTCTGCTAATCACACAAAATATGTCTGTGCAGCAAATTCAGAAGCATCTTGTGGCTCAGGGGCTTTGTCATCACTATGATCCATCAAAAACTTTTTGTTTTTACATTTTTTATTTTCAGAAGAGAGATCTCTAATAGACTGATCATCTGGAGAGACCTGTGGGCTATGAGCTAGGCTGGGCTGTGCTGAAGCCTCACAACTCCACCTCCTGGCTATTGGGAGCTGACCAGAAAATCCATCTCTGATGTTGCTGTGGTCAGGGAAGAATCAAGGATTGGTGGTTGAAGGCATTGCAGATAGTTTGGAGAGAAACTCCTGAGCTATGGCACTCATTGCTGTATTGACTTGTTCTCAAGTTATACTTGGTTATTGTACATCAGAGTCCTGTGTTATTCAAAGGAGACAGGCTTGAAAAGACAGCAATAATTTTGAAATAGGCTGAAAATAAATGAGCAGGCTTAGAAAGTTCCTAATTGTCCTTTCCCTGTAAATTATGGAAATGGAAGATAGTTCTGAGTCAGTATGAATAGAAGATTTGTGTGATTTAAGACTTGTTTGCTTTTGGAAGTTCCCATACTGCTTGCTGCTGTGTGAAATGTGATGGTTATTCCACCATCCCAGCAAACACAACTGATTTGTGCAAGCACAGACTAAGAGAATCCTCTGAAGCATTGCCTCAACATGAAAAGCATGTTGTGAAATTCCTTATTATTGTAATACATATGGATCTGTGTAGACCATTTATATATACATTTATATAAATGTAGACCATTTATACTCTGGACTTTGCATACAGGACAGATGGCTGGCCTGTTTGCATATGGCTGCAGAACACAATTTGGACAAAGAATGGTGTTGCATCACTTAGGATGTGATCTTTTGGAATAAAAGTTTTTTCTTGGAGTGAGACAGAAAAAGCTGCTGAGGTGTTTGATGGCCAGTGCCATTTTGTTTTGATGTCTGAAGATGATGACTTCCTCCTAGCCTGTTAGAAGGCTAAAGCTTACAATGTCTTCTGTTTGCAAGCAAGCATCTAAATGCTTTAAGATATGACTGTTTCAGGGCATGTGAGATCTATAAAATAAGAAGCAGCTCAGAAAGGGTTAATGGGGTGTGAATAGAGGTTTTGGTACATCCAGTTAAAAGATCTAAGGGATATATAATTTTAACAGCAGGCAGAAAGTTCAAAACAAACAAAGGTGATGGTTTTTGCATTTTATGAAGGTAATTTGTGTGGCCCCTTGAGTCTGGATGCTGGGAAAACTAAGAATTTGAATGGCTTTAAAAACATGAGTAGATAAAATTATTGAAAATAACCCATCAGTATCCATTCAATGAAAAGGCAACAGCTCTTGTTCAGAAAGTCTCTGAACTGCAATGCTATTTTGGAGGCAGGGACTGAACTTGGGGGAAATAGAAATGCTTCCCTTGCATTGCTGTTCCCCCACTGTTGACCACAGACAGGAGCAGGGTGCAGTAATCCACAAACCCATGGTCTGCCTCAGTAACACCAGTCTTGTGTCCTTATGTTGTGCTGCATGATGGGACTGGATCTCAAAATTACTGTAAAGACCCATTATAACTGAGAGTGACAAAAGAGCTGGAGGACCTCTTCTGATACCCATCTCTTGATGTTAATTTGGTAACAAATATCATTGAAGTGGTATTTTATGCCATAAGAAGTTATGGGTCTGTACTACAATGTATTAATTCCATTTATTTTCATTGAAACCCAGAGATATTTTCAAATAGTTGGTAACAGCTGATTAGGGACCTCACAGTTTCCCTAGAACAGTTTCAAATAAAGACCCCATGACATTGATTACATGAGTTTTGAACTGGAGTATCCATTTGTATGATCCTTCATCCCTACACTCCAAACCAGCAAGACAGAGGCGTGTTACAAATGTCAGATCAAGCTAAACCAATTTGCATTTTCTGAGGTTTGCATATATGCAATCTTGTCAAATGAAAGCCATAACAAGCTTGATACAACAAAGGACAGAGTGAGCTCCTTATGCTGTTTGTAGTGGGAGCAGCTAAAGCCTCATGCCTCCTATAAAGGCAGTATGTTTAAAGAGACTGGGAAGGATGCCCATGTTCTAGCAATTTTTTACTTGCCAGTGTTAAACAGAAAACAAGTTATTGCCACAGTAAGAAGTCAGACTTTAAAAATGGCAGAAACATGCATCTTGGACCTCTTTTATATATATATATATATATATATATATATATATATATTCATCAGCCTCTACAGGAGAAGAAAGCATATTAAAATGTGATTACCCACAGCAAGGAGCTGCTGGAGTGTTAATAGCAATCTGTCCTCTTGAGCTTGCAGAGCTCTCCACAGCAGCCTGGAGAGTCTTCTCACTTTCAATTCAAGCTTATTGTATCAAACAGAAGTTATGTTGCAAAGCACTAAAAGATATTTTAATAAAATGTTGCAGACTAAATTGCTGACTACAGGACAATTCTGCAGCTTCACAATAGGAATTGTAGGGTTCCTGCTGCCTTCTTAACTGCATGATAAATTGCAAGCTTCTTGCTTCTGTGCCACGGGCTCAGGGAGCATTGCATGATCACCATTGCTTTTCTTATTTACTTTTCATGCCTACTGCTGTCCTATAAGTATCTCTGCTTATGCTCAGGCTTCCTCAACTTTTCTCATTGGTTATATAGTGGAACAATCAGTTTGGCAGTTAATGTAAACATATATCATGGATGTAATGTTAATTACATTTTAATTCTCTGCGTCCATTACATCTGTCACCTCAGCCTGTGCACTTGCTGTGAGGCCATTAACCCATTGTCAGGGCTCTGGAGATCACTTTACTCAGTTGTGCACAAGGCCTGGTTCTGCAATTTCACACAGACAGCAATACCAAAATCTTCTGTTTTCACACAGAGTTTGCAGACTGTTTTGCTGTGCAGTGCAAGGTGCACTGTTCTACTGTTGTCCTTTATGGCTGGAAGCTACCCCAGGCAGAAGTAATACATGGAGGTTTCTTTTAACCCAAATCTCTCTGACTAATGTTTTTCTTTGTAGAGATCCTCAGGAGCATCAGGGAGGCTGGCATTCACCACTGTTTAGGTAGAAGTAATTGGTGGAATTTTGTTTGTTTGAATATCTCACTGAGGACCTAAGCCAAAGTCAACTTGACAGAAAGCCTGGTACTGGCTACAGGAAGGCTTTTCTCCAAACACTGTGAAACCTGAATAGGTCAGATGGGAAAATGGCATAGCAAGAAGAGCAAGAGAGCAGATGTGAATATGTTACTGAAAAAGTAGGGGCCTTCATGAGATGCTTTTTGTGCTACTGAGAAGCTGAGTTAGGCAGTCTTCTCCTAAGCCCTGGTCTTGCTGGTTTGCAGGTGTAATCTGATGGCTTCTGCTCCTCAGTAAAGAGAATGAACACATTTATGCCTGAAAGAGACCCCACCTATGATTTCTTTCTGAGATCCACCAAATAGACAGTTTTAAATCTTCTTTAGTTTGTGCTTCAGCAGTTCAGTTAAATGTTTTTAATCAGGATGTCATACTGTATCAAGGGATAGAACCTTTGGAAATCTAAGTGTATTATGTCAGCTGTCACTTTTTATTAACTAAACTTGTCAAAAATGCTAGCAATATTTCAGTGTTAAATGCTAACATTTAAATTTACATTTAAATGGAATGCTATTGTTTTCATTAAAGTGTGTTGTCAGTGTTCCTTATATTTGCATCTTGCATTGTACTTAAACCATTCTTTGATAGCAATATTTATGTCATGCTCAGTCTTTCCCATGATTTTGCTTGTGATGAGTGCTAAGCTAACAAGCCTGCAGTGAGCCCTGCACTGTGCCCACCATCAATGCTTTACCTGTTCTTATGTCTGCATCAGCCATCATGCAGCATCAAACACAGACAACTATTTTTAAAAAGATAGCTTTTGATGTAGGTTATATATATTCTGTATGCAAAAATGTCAGGCCCAGCGCTTTTACAGATATAGCAATGGTAATCACAGCATAACCTCTAAATTTTGATGCAGCCTCTGGCTCTGACTCCTGCAGTTAACGCAAGTATTGTCGGGTGAATTTACTGTATGTGTACTTTGGTTAATATTTACACAGTGCTTTGAAGACACAAACTATTGAAGTCCTAAATGATATTCAAACCTACATAAACTTACTGCTTTAGGACAAAGATTAGAAATGTATGCTACCTGAGGTGATATAAAACCTCAGTGAACAACAGTGTAGTTCAGAGCTGATGTTCCAGTGTGACAGATGGGATTCTTCTCTATTGAAAAACCCAGAAACACCTTACAATTGACCTGACCATAATGAAACACTGTAATGTCTAAGTTGTGACATGGTTACAAGGAAAGGACATACAATGACACTGAACAATTGAATCAAATATGCTATAAAATAACACTCCTAAAATAGTAAATGTTGCAATGAATTATTAAAGTTGCTTATTTTAACATTTTATTTACTGAATTTTGCATTATTAAAATTACAAATCATGAACTCACATTGTGCTGTCATTGAATCTGGCCTCCCTGAGATTTGCTTTGTTCCCATTCAGTCTATCCAGTTGGTTAATATGAACTTGGTTCCTGAGTCATTACACTCTTGTGATTCATGCCACTGACTCCTTGTTGCCCATTCCCTCTCATTTGAATTTTCTTGGCTGTGCCAGGTAAGCTTTGTGAAGCTCCAGCACACCATGAATCTCTCATCATGTGTTTTCCCATGTGCAACACCTCTTGTCCTCCATGTCCCAGGGTGCTAAGCTACTGCCTTCCTTCATTTAATTTTATCTTTGGCACTCAACTTTCTTGCAGTACTCAAATGAAAAAAAAAAATAAAGTTGTTTGGTAAAATGAAATCCCTCAGGAGATGCCCAGCATATGCCAACTTTCCTGTGATTGTTTTTATACTGTATAAATTTTCATATATTTCTGCTAAATATATAGGATGGTTTCATGTGCAGGTCAATCAATGGATTCTTTAGCATGGCAACAAGCAGAGACTACTCCTGTGACATGCCCCAAATGGACCAAGGATTTGAGATAAAATTCCTTACAGGGAAAGAAGGAATCTGTAATGCTAAAAACAGATCAAATAGAAAACTTTTTAGACAGAGTGAAAGCACAAAGGAATAGAAACAGCTCTACCTATACTCTTCTGAGTCGCTGAGAAAAGTCTGGATCTGTCTGTCCCATCCAAGGAAATAGGGCTGGCCCAGGTGCAGAACAACGTCCCAGTCTGTGCCCGTTTGTGTCTCTCCTCTTCCAGGTCTTCTCCAAAGAACACCAACAGCCCTTAATGAAAAACATGTAATGGACACACAAAGAAAGGAGGATCACCCACCATGATTTAAAGAGATCCTGAGAAGGCAGGTCCCATGGACAATTCTTGTATCATCTTCAACATCATTTCTGTTCTTCTTTGAGGTCAGAGAACCTTGACGAGGCTGATTCCTTCTGGGCAAAGCTGCAGCACTGATAAACCCAGCAGCAGCAGCATAAAGCAGGGTCTGTCTTCTCTTGTAGCTTGGATGCTTTATATTCAAAACTACCTATTTATAACATTTCTCATATGAATGCTAAAATGGTATCTGCCATTTTTAAAACAACACTTATCTGTTCTGGTGAAATCAGTTTATTTTTGAAACTACCTACCTTGTGCACGTAGTCATACTGCTGGCAATGACAGCTGAGTTTTGACTCAGGTCCCACTAGAAACAGTGCCATTACACCTCATTTGCCTTTTTCTCTTTGAAACTTCTCCTGACAGATGAATTTTTGGATATTTTCAAAATATAAGTTCAATGGCAAGTTAATTTCCAGATTATTAGTGATACCTGCCTAATGTGTGAACAGGGATGCTAAGCCAACAGTATCTAAGCACAGTGCTCAGTGCCCTTACATGTCCTCAGAGCAGTCTGTGTGGGAGGAGAGGCTGCCCTGCTCATCAGACAGGGTAAGCATGTGCTTGGCTTTAATTACAGATGCATGGTTGACAAGTGGCACTGTTAAACCTGCTACCCATCACTACCTGAGTCTGAGCTTCTCCCCTTGCTCCAGGGAGATGCTGGCAGTGCTGGCATGGGAGTGGAGTGGGAGCTGCACCCCAGCCTCCCACAGCTGCTTAAACCTGGGCTTAATCAGATGGAGGAGAGACATGAAAGTGGGATGTGATTGCTGTCCTCAGCTGCCTGCCATGGGTTAGAGAGAGGCCAGATACACTCCTCACAGAGGTGAGCAGTGAAAGGAAACCTTCCCATGTTGTAGCAAGAGAAATTCAGATTAGAATCAGAGAATCACTGAGGATGGAAAAAACTTCTAAGATCATCTTGTCCAACCATAAACATAACCCTGACAAGTTCACCACTAAACCATGTCCTTAAGTGCCACATCTTTTAGATACCTCCAGGGATGGTGTCTCAGTCGCTTCCCCACAGCTGCCTGTTTCAACGTGCGAATTCTGTGAAAGAGGTTGTGTGAGTCATGCCATGAGCATGGTTTGGGCATCACGCCTTCCTCTCCACTGACCCTGCAGGAGCGAGCAGTTCAGCTGGAGGTGCTTGCAGTGCAAACACCAGCTGTACCACAGGACCTTCTTGTCTACCCTGATTGGAATCACCCATCTGTTTGCCCTTTGGTCCTTTAAGATATTTTCAGAATAATTGCTTCCTTAATAGTCACTGAACCCTTTTTAAGGACAGATAAAGTGCAATCTATGCATTCTATCTTATTGTTATAAGTGGGTATGCATTTGATATACAGCAAATATTTCTGTATATGTTTTTCTTTTTCCTAAAAAAGCCATTGCTTTTTTTTTTTTTTTTTTTTTTTTTTTTTTTTTTGCTTAAGCTGTCTTTGTCATTAAAAGTAAATCCAGGAGACCAGGTGATCATTCCCAGAATATTTCCATTTCAGGCTAATGATAATGAAGAACAACCCCTGAGGTGGAGTGCAGGTTAATACTGCTGTCAATTTTTTTCAGGTTTCTCCTGTAGAATTATTTATGCTTTCTCATGAATGATTCCCGGGAAGGTTAATCAAAATAAAATCAGTAATATACCCTTTTTTGGTCCAGCTATTGGTTCCAGAGCAGTATGTTTATGTAGAAAATCCAAGATACTTTTCCAAATGTAGTAGTTTGCACCAAGACTTTCTGTATCCCACAGCAATAGGAACAGGACTTGCAGATGTTGGCCTCTGCAACATGCCCCAATAGCTTGGCACAGTCTTATTTTGGTAGGAGTCCAGTCTTGCTGGGATTTTTGCAAACTCTGTCAACATAGACGGATGCTCAGTGCTGAATAAGCTTTGTTTACTATTTGTGCTAGAAGTGAGTCAAAAAGCTCTATGACCACCTTCTAGCCAAAAGGCAATGCTGGAGTTTTTGTGCAAAGAGCATTTGGAATCTTAACATTTTCAGAATCATGTAGGGAAAAAAATTGAAATCCCACAGATACAGAAGAACATGTGAAATATTGTTTATGTGAGTGTGCCAAAGACTTCTGTCCAAGCTGGAATGAGAGGATGCCTTCTGACCTGACGCTTTTGTTTCCAAGGCAATTTTTTTTTTTTTTTTGCACGACCTCAACCAGTCCTCTAGACAGAACGTAAATCCAAGAAAGTTCTCTTTATAGTATTTGGAATTAAGTACTGCACAGATATTTTGCTAACATCTGTCTGCCTCAGTTTAGGGAACAGAAACTAATTCATCTGAGGAAGCTGCTGGCAACTGACATACAGAAAAGCTGAATCACAGCCAGCACCAGAATCATAAAAATGCACTGGTTTTTTCAAAGGGAAGAATTTTGTCATTAGCCATGCCAAAACCTGCCTTCGTTGACAGGAATGGATGAGTGAGCGTTACCTTATCTCAACAACCAGTTTACCAGGTCACACACTGGCAGAGTCCTAAGTGCATCCATGATCTCACAGAGGTGACAAAGCCAAGCTTGTTCCTGGCTCAGGAGAAGCTTCTCTAGATGTATATATTTGAAAATGGATTTTGTGGCCAGGCAACAGGCAATTCTTGCAGGGAAGCCCTGCTATGAGACTGCTTTGTTCTCTTCTTTGTCCCCTCCTGGAAGGCTCTGTTGTGAAGGAGATGGTATCTGGACACAGCAGGGACCACTGCTGCTCACCAGCCTTACACTGGTGCCCTCAGTGAAGTCATCCCTAAATAAATGGATTCCCACCTCAAAAAGCCCATCAGGTGAGAAATACACCATCATGGCAGGAGAGGTAAGGCCTGCCCAAACTCTCCGTTGCTGAGGATTGGAATTTTGGGGAGCAATACTTTCAAGGAGGAGGCTGATGGAAAGTATTGCTCTCTTCTCCAGTAAAACAGTCATTAGAGAAATTGCTGGAGATGGCACAGCCCAGGATTTTGCAAAACATACATTTCATCTGAACATTTCTAGATTATTTTAAGAATTTTACTTCCTGACTCATTGCTTCTGAAGACTTACTAAGGAACACTGCAAACACTGAAATAAGTAAAAGAGAAGGAAAAGTCATGTCTCTCCTAACTTTTTGTGCTTTGTCATCTTGGAAGGTGCCTTGAGTGCTTTTTTTTTCCCCCTCTCTGCAAGTTGTTTACACCTCCTGGGAGAGATTCTTAACAGAGGAAAAACAATTAGATGGCTCTAGGAATGTCATCAGGAAAATACTGCCTTCTTTTGACTCCATGAGAGCAAATGTTCAGCTGAGCCTGATAATGTGGGCAGATGCTTGTACAGTACCTTTAGCTCATGCGATAAAAAATGAAATACTGCAGCAATTTAATAGCCCAAACATCTATTCTAACAAAGGCATTTGGTATGTATAACAGCACAGTAAAAAGACATTTGGAACAGAGAGGCAAATAGCTTAAGCTGAGAAATAAAAAAGCAATGTTAATAATACAAATAATGTCAGTCTATCTAAAAAAACCTTACCCTTTCTCATTTCAGCTGATTACATCTGCCTTTGTTATTTTATTACATCACTGATATCCACAAATATTAAAGAATTTTTCATTTCTTTTAAGGAAAATTTGAAGACAACAGGAGCATTAGGAACCTGTCAGCCTATGTGGTAAGGATGTGTTCACAGTGTTCCATTGAATATTTACTTTAGCAATAAAGGTTGAAGAAACAGAATTATGCATCTTTGCTCATGTGTTTAACAGGTCATTACACTGTACAACAAAAGGATCTCAAGCTGTTTGCATATTCATTTTCAGGTGTTGTCTAAGAAATAATCTAAGCATTTGAAGAAGGACCAAAGTAATTCACTGCACTTTAATTTTTTTAAAATAAGAAACTGACACTTATATGAGAAAGCTGTTTTTAATGCTGTCACACTTATCCGTTAAGTTTAGTGTCATAATGAATTACCATGTACTACTGGAAACATTTTTTGAAGACGCCTTAGATCCCAGGACCTCCTGCTTAATGTCTTAATTTCTGCATTATGCTTCCATTATTGCATTGCTGATTTAAGTTGATATAAAGCTAGAGATGCAATGGCTCATGTCAAACACCTTCCTCAATGATGTCATTGTGTCTTGAAGATATTATGGGTGAATTAAAGAAAAGAATTAAAGAAACATCCTTTAATAAATTATACTCCCATACATTCCACATATGCAGGTGTGAAGAGCAAGAAAATATTTGTATTAATACCTCATCCATCCACATCTTTTAGAAGCTTAAAAAAAAAAAAATAAAGAAAACCCAACCAAATCTGTATTCCTCTTTTCCCAAGCATTTCAGGGAGGTTATTGTAATAGAAGTTACAGTAGGCTGTCTCATAATGCAAAAATAGTGACATTGTCCAAATATGGTACCAAATATGAGCTGGCATTAGGAGTGGGACAAAATATGTTCTTAAGCTGTTGTAGGTGAATCACTGAGCCAGAGTGGGGTAAGGCAAGGAGGTCCTGCAGTGTACTGTGTGCCTCCTCAAAAGGTGGAACCTGGGGGAAGGCCATGAGCACATGCAGGTCATGTCCAGCAGCTTGCAGGATAAATCCTCTTTGAAAGGAACAGACCATCTCTAGATGGTTTCATTTATGTTATCAAAAACTTCCCAAATAAACCGGTTCCCAAAGGAAACTCCTATTTTTACAGAGTTGAGAAATGGTAAGTTTGTGCACTAATGAGGAAAATATAAATAAATAGAAAGGGCAGAGTGTAAAGTGAAGGGTCAAATGCATACTGCTCAAAAATCTCTTACCAGAAAGCAGGACCGGACTCCCAGCTGCTGTAAATGACTGACTTCCCTGTTAATGATCTGAAACTCACTTGTACCCTGGGACATCTTTCCAAAGGATGCTGTGAGTCAGTGCTGTGCAGTAACTAAAGGGCTTTGTGCAATAAGGAATAAATCCATAGGGTTGTATTCCTGCAAAAGATTAGTCTTTAACTGATAATTTCATAAATGAGCCATTAAGACCATGAGTGAGTAGGGCTGTGAAATCATCTTGAGAGGATTGGATGCAACCATCTTGAGGACAAGTAGTGACCTTATAAAAATCAAAGTAAGCATACAAAAATTTGGCACTTTGATCCAAAAGTACACTTTGACCTCTGTCTTCCATGGTTTTTATCAGTATTATTTCAGAAAACATTAACCTATAGGTGGCATTCAAGGATAGCAAATTACTCCAATTTTGCACACAGGTATAGTGGTGCCACACTTGGTCACACAGGACTGCTATGAGTGTGCTCATTTTTTCACAAGCTGTGAGTGTTGCAGTGTCATTCTCAGTGGTACAGGCTGGACAGAATGGGAAATGTGCTTGCCCTGCCATGGCTCTGGGAGCAGTCATCTGCCTTTCTCCACAAGGCTCTGTGCCACACTGCAGACCCTCCTTTTTTACTTTAGGTGCTGAATTGCCAAATGGGCTGGGTAGCAATGGGTCCTGGGCTGCAGCGTGAGCTGAGCTCCAGCCAAGTCTTCCTGCCCCTGGTGAGGGGCAGCCTGGGCTGTGCCCACCCTGCTGCTGGGAGGGGAAGCTCCCAGCACACTGCCAGCTGCAGGTGACAAACCTGGGTGTCACTGGCAGGGCTGTGCTGAGCTGGCATTGAGCACCAACTCATGGGTGCATGCACAAAGTACCTAAAGCCAGCCCTGGCTGTGCTGTAGCAGATGGATCTGGACTGCAAATAAAATCCTAAGCAAACTTTATTCCCTGTCAGAGATCAAATCCTGACAACCCACTGCCTGGAATCTCTGAGAGGGACCACTGGCTGTCTCCTCTTTAGATCATACCTGGGCAGGATGACCAGCCTGCCAAAAGCAAAGAAAAATAAAGTGCTTGAAAAACATAAAGAAAGTAATAATAGTATCCCAACATTGTTTCCTCCAAACATTGGTGCAGCAGAACTTGAGACTAGATGTAAATGAGGAAGCACCTGGGAAGGCTCAGGGACAGTCCGGGACATCACATGTGTACTGCAACAGGGTGTTGGCTTGCAGGTAAGAAGGATCTTGTATGACTTGTTTTCTCCAGACGCCCAAACACTGTCCAAGTGGGGCCCACTGTACCTGCAGGAACACCCACAGTGCCACTATGGGATTTCCCTTCTGCCTGGTTGTTGGGGGGCATTTAGCACAATGCACACTGCAGCCATGTCCTGGCGCTCAGGCTGCCCTAAATAATGGGAGATCTGCATCTCTTTGAAGCAGCATGGCAAGCCATCACCTTGGTCCTCAGCCCAGAATAACCAGGAAGCAGGGCATGCTCTCAGGACAAAAGAGCATTGCACCATTTCTTTGCTAAGACATAAACCACACACGAGTGTCATAATGTCTGCAGGAGCAACCTGTTCTCTGAAGTGCACCTGTATTCTACCCATCAGCACAGACCCATCCTTCAGAGCAGCTTCATGTGCCTGAATCCTCTTGGGATTTCACCCCCAATACTTTCCCCACACCTCACCCTGACTTGCACTGGGAGATGCTGCTGTGCACCTATTTCCATTCATTTTTTTGTAGCTGGAGATCCCCATTTGGAGTCAAAATCAGGCACAGCTTTTTTATCTCCTAAATAGAACTATTAAACTTCTCAAGTCTCCTGCACCCTCAGCTCATGTGGTCAGTGCAGTCAGTGGCCTTGGGCAGACAGTCTGTGAGCACAGCTGGCATTGTCCTTGTCACAGGGCACAGCAGCCAGTGCTACCAGCACCACCTGCCTTCACTGAATTCAGAGGTCTGCAAGGCGTACAATCCCCTAATTCTTCACTTAGAAGGTTTTCTTAATAAATCTATGGTGCATCCAAGGTAAAAACCTCTTTTGCTGTTTTGTGACATTCTCCTTTGCAACCTGTCCACCCAGGACTTTTCCTCTGTGAATTCTGTGGAGCATTGTTGGAGGGTTAATTAAAGCAGTCTGTTTCTACAGCACGTTCTGTCTGTTTCTTCTTTTCATTATTAGATGTGATGACACATTTGCCTGTGTGGCTTCCCGCAGATGGCACGGAAATTTTGTGATCAAATGTTAAGAGTAAACCAACTGTCAGATCTGATCACAGCTTCCTGTATTGCTCTGCTGGTGCAGGAATACCATATTAATAAAGGGCTCCTGCTTTTTAAAGTGATAGGGTTTGCAGCAAGGATGAAGTCTGAGAGTAAGTCTAGCTCAATATTACAGATTCAGGGCTCTATTGAGAAGCTTTATCTTCCAACTATAGATTTTATTTGCAAACACTTCTAAAAATCAATAATACAAAGCGAACATTATTAGTGATTGCTGTTTAATTCACCGGCAATTTTCATGGCAAACTGAATAAAATACAAAATAATGTGGGTGGTGAATAATTCAAATGCTTTGAAAATCCTCGCTTCACAATAATCAAGTGTAATGTAATGCACAGATGCACTCATACACACAAAGAAGAAAAATCAGACATTGCATAGCTTAGTTTGGTTTAAAACAGAAAACTAAATTATAGGGAAGAGATTTTTCCTGGAGATGCCCATTGAAGTGCTAATAGAAGGAATATACATGCCTGACACTGATCAGCTGACCTCAACCTCCTCTGAACAGATCAGAGTTGTCTTGGGGGCAGCAAATTTGGATCTGACATTGAAGAATCTGAGTAGGTGTTCTGGCTGATAATTCAGATGTTGACAGAACAGCATAAGCTATGCAGATCAAACATTTATTTTGCTGGTTTAGCTTTTTCTGCTATTCACAAATTATCTATGAACAGAATTTGATTTTGACAGATTTGTTCAATATTCAAAGTACTCAGAACCTGTTCCAGGCTATATCTTATTTGCAAATTTTTTGTTTTCAGTTTGGATGTGCATTCAGTGATTTGCTGAGCATCATCCTCTGCTGCTGGTGGAAGTACAAGATTTTACAGCAGAGGAAGGAGAACTCTAACTTCCTCACACTAATAGGCACCTGCATGAGCAGAAGGCTCTGCCTGAATGGTCAAGTAGCGATTTTCTTGCAGAGAACTGATGGAAGCACTCAGTATCTGTGGGCCTCTTCCCTATTTCACCCAGAACTTGAGCCACCTGGACACCTGTCGTGGTTTGAGAGGAAGTGAGTTGGGATGCTGTGGTCAAACCAATCGGTGCTCAGATCTGAATATTGGCACCTGGTGTGGCCACTGGGGACATGGATACGCCTCTGAGAACACAGGGCTTAAAAGCAGAGAACTCCCAGGAAATCTTTCTCTTGGGTTCAGGCAGGGAAACAGGTCAGAGCTCCCCCGGCCCAGCTGCTGTGGGCCGGGCAGGGGAGGGGAAGCCATGCAGCCGGGTGAGGTAGGCCGGGCCTTGGGCAGAGAGGGGAGGTGGAGGGGCCCTTGCAGGATGGAAGGATGGAGGAACATTGGAAAGTCATTGGGCAGGCCCCCCTAGCCCAAGAGAGAAAGAGGGAGAGAGAGCCGGTGTCTGTGCCTGTGCTGCCTTGAAATTTGATAGTGGCTGGCTGAGAAAGAGAAGGGGTGGGTGCAGCGAGAAGGTGCCCAGCAGTGCAGCTGTGGCAGCTCTGGACAGGCAGAGACTGAGATTTTTAACCCTTTTCTTGGATGATGGAAACCTTACAAATGCTGATCCTCCTGGAGCTGAATGAGAAGAGAGATAGAGATGAGATAAAAGGAAATGGGCCACGAGAGAAGTGGAGAAGAATCTTAGGTGGAAGGAGATGATGGAGTGGCCTTTTGGCTGGACTTTTCTTGTATAGCCATGGACAGAATCATTTTTTTTCCCCTGTGACACAGGGACTGCACTTAGGGGGAGGCAATGGCTCGGAGCCAAGGGAGTGCAGTGATGTTATGTGAAGGAGTGCATGAACAGAGACAACGGGTGAGGAGGGTGGTTGGTGCCCTCAATCTTCAGTAGAGGAGAAGAAGATCTCTGTTCTTGAGACCCCTCGGCCGCAGAGGGTGAAATCTGAGGGGGACAGGTGTGCCGAAAGTGAGAGACTCTGCTTTTTTTGGAACTGGACAAAGCACCCTTAAAAGGAAAACCCTAGAAGCAGCTCTGGTCCATGCCCAGTGGTGAGAGCACTGGACATGGAAGGAGGATGTCATGATTGCAAATGTTCTCCAGGCGGTGCCACGTGTGACATGGAAACACAAGATGTCTCAACTGTGTTTCCAGGGGAAGCCTATGGCACAAGAGGGACTCCTCACTCCTTGATGAACGGAGAATTGATTATCTAAAGGATGGTGATGGACTGGGAGTTGGTGATCTGAGGGATGGATGTGTTGGAAATTTGGTGGGGGGAAGAGAATATGTTTTTTGGAAGGTTTTCATTCTTTCTGTATGTTTCTTTTTACATATAGTTGTAAGTTAATAAACTTTTCTCTTTATTTCTAAGTAGGAGCCTGTTTTGCTCTATTCCTGGTCACATCTCACAGCAGACACCAGGGAGAAGGTATTTTCATGGGGGCACTGGCATTGCGTCAGCGTCAAACCATGACAACACCTTTCTCAGCTTTGGTTCTTTCCCTAAGTGTCCCTTAGGACATTTCACACTAAATCCCTTTAAAATGTCCCATAAATTTTGCACAGTTCTTCCCCTGTACAGTCCAAAATAAGTCCCACACCCTGGGCACACTGTCAGCCCATGTTTTGCTGGAGCTGGCTGGGGTGGGAAGGATCTCTCCTTGACCCACCTCAGTGGGTTTCATCCCGGGGACAGCGATCTGCTTGGCCTCCTTGGATGGCTCTGGAGTTACTGATTTGGCTGCTTTGGTTTTGTGCTCTTCACTGTGGCCTGGTGTGGCATTTGCTGAGTCTTTGGTCAGGAAACATGACCAAAAGGTTTGGCCATCTTCTGCTTTTTTCCACTGGCATTGTACAGAGAGGGGAACCCTGCCTCAGTGGGGCAAGTGGTAAATCCAGCCAGTGGTGAAGTTTGGGAGTGGAGAGGGGAAAGCCCTCAATATGAAACGCGGGTGCCTAAAGGCAATGCCAGGCTGACACTTGCACACTAATCAGATACTCTTCCATCTCCCTGGAGCTCTCCAGAGACTGATTAAATAGAGGGATCAATGGATGGCTTCACAGTAATTTCACACTCAGAGAAGATTCCCTTCACCTCCCGTTATAATTAAAATAACTGACATTTTTCTGTGTTAATAAGCTGCTTTATTTCTTGGTGGATTTGTTGGGGCATAACAAACTCCATCATGGACTGGTTTGCCAGTGCACATTGTCCTTTTCAGCTCTATGGACACAGATGGTCTCACATTGCCATGTGAAAGACCAATTTGACTAAGATATGGTATTTAGTAGTAAAATTTCTCATGCACATATTAAATAGCATATTTAAAGGTCATAGCAATTTAAATTGTGATCTGATGAACCTTGTGGATTAGTGCATTATGCATTAGATATAAGTATTTTCAGATTTTAAAATCAAAGACATTAAAAACCATTATTTTGTTATTTTATTCTGAAATTGTTGTTTTCTCTGCTAGTGACCTTTAGTGTTTTTACCTTGGGCAGAAGCCATAGGATTTACTGAACACTAGCTCCTAAAATCCTCTTGGCAGGGGGTAATGCCCAGCACAGAAAAGAACAAGATCACAAAAAATATTTGTAAAATAATCCAGACTTGAAAACATGGTACACCAGTCTTGTTTCAGCAACACAGAAATAAAGTATCTGGTTTTCAGAAAAATCAGATCAGCTTCCTAAGGGTCTGGTTAAACTGCTGGGTGTAAATTGCTATTGGAATTGACTGTTAAAGATCTTGGTTTAGCAGGTTAAACATCTGCTGGATTTATTACAGTTTTATTTGTACTTCATCTGTATCTGGTACAATTAAGCCAATCAAAGTAAGTGAATCAAATCTAATTTACTCTCTAATGGACCAAAAAGGAACGAATAAACACAGCACTGTTAGAGCCAAATGATTAAACATGTCTCTGAGGTATTTTTTTTCTATTTCAGCATAGAAGAATCATGGTGTTTATGCTGTAATTAATCACTAAGGAGTGATGTAAACTAGTTTGAGCATTCATTCATTTTTCATATGCTTTCATAAAAATGCTAAACAAAACATGTGAATGTAATGGAACAAATTCCATTGGAATCTGGTACATTTATTCATATAACCATTTATGTTCTATCTAAAATCATTATAGGATTGACGCAGAGCGGCATATTTATCAAATTGGATAAAATTTGTTGTACCAATCTTTTTAACATTACTAGACCTTTTAAAGATAAAATTCAGCCCATGTGTAAATAGGTGTCTAAGGTGCATGTATCATGTTCAGGTTCATTAGGTAAGCATAAAAGTTAGTTACATAATCAGGACTAATTTGATATTTTAAAATTATGCAAAATGGAACTGCATCTACTCTGCATTAGCTAGAAGCTGCACACTGTAAGTCTGGAGTCCTTCCTACATCCCAGCACCAGGAAATAAACCTCAGCTTGCAGCTGTTTATTTACACTGCCAACTGGAAGCAGGATTTAATCTGAAACAAGTAACCTAAATAAGAAAACTATTTAGAGCATTAACAAAAAGAGGGCACCTCATGATTTAACCATATCACATGAAAACCACCCTTTCCTTTAGAATGACTTACCTTTTTTTGTGCCAATGCGATGGTTTTAGATTTTAATGCTCCAGGGGGGGCATTTATGGAATAGTTTGCTTTGGTGTCTCTAGAGGCATTTTGTCACAGCAGGAGGCAGTTGCAGCCCCCATGGGGTTCCTTTGCCCCCCTCTTGTTTCTCATTGAATTTTTTCTGTCATTCTTAGCCTACGTGATCTCATGTGAAGTCATATTTTGCCTCTTCCATTACAGGAGAGAAAGCACAGTGTAATGTATGAATAGGCTGGAAATAACAACCATTCTGTAAATGTGAATGTGTTTTATTCCATGTGAAACATCTTTGCAAATATCAATATTCGGCAGTGACTAAGGGTTTCTACAACATCCTGAAGTTCTTTTTTTGTCAGGACCTTGTTAGCGTACCCCCTAGGGCAGAGTCAAAAGGAAAGTCAGAAATTACTCAAAATATTTTGTAAGAAAGCATGTTGCTCTGAAACTCAAAAGTTGATTTGGATGTTTAGCAAACAACAGAAGATAAAAATAGCAGGATTTGTACTCTGAAACCAGTACTTTTGACAACTGAGGCTATCATCATTCATCAAATCACTTGCTTTTAAAAGCAAATTCACAGTGACAGTTTTCAGTCTGGGCTTGTACAGTATCTAGTGTGAAGGAGTCCTGGCCCACAGCTGAGGCTTCAGACTAACATACCCATCAGACATACTATGTTGCTATAGCAAATTCACCACTGCCTTGGCAAAGACTATAGCGCATATTTTTATCAGTCAGTACCAGTCCCAAAAATATTTTTGCAAGTGGGGCCACCAAGCTGAGGGAATAATTTCCACAACCTGTGTCAGTGTGTGACTCCTGACACAAGTGGGATGTGAGCTGCACTGGTGGCCTGGGGGGCTCTTGGCTACCTTGGGGGGCTCCTGGGGGTGGTGCAGTCCCACAGAGGCATTGCACTTGGGCTGGGGTGGGCAGGCTGTGGTGAAAATACACCAGCACTGAGCCTCAGCACTTACCTGGCCTTTGGAATGCTGAGAGACAACAGGCCAGGTGTTGCAGTTGTGAAGCAATTTCAGCAGACCCTCTGAGCTGCATACAAAGAGCTGGACAAACAACCACATCACCCACGTGGCTCCAGGCCCTCCCCAGCCAAACAACAGGGCTCCAACACCACACAGCCTGTGAGCCCCACTCTGCTCTGCAGAGATGACAGGTTCCAAAGTCATCTTGTGGCTGCCCCTAACTGTATGTGTTTCCAAAGCACAATCAGCTTTAAATCATGACTGGCTTGTCATTTTGCCCTGAAATGGCATGGGAGAGCCTGGATAGTCAATGAGAACTGAGATGGCTGGAAAAACAAAATCAGTGTAAATCTACAGAAAGATTAAGCCTCTCCTAAATGTCAAATATAGATGAAAGGTTTGATTTTCAACAGGCATAAAGTGAATGAACTCAGCACTTGTGGTCAGTCACCTATCTGTGTAAACATGCCATTCACACACATCCTGCCTTTGCTTGCCTTGCTGTGCTGATGTGACACAACCCTGATGACAAGCAGCAGACTCCCAGGGCATTTGTACCATGCATATTTTATATCAGGAGAGAGGTGCACACCACAAACCTGCTGAATAATCTGCAGATCTTTTGTGATAGTCTTCTCTTCATAATGTTTTATTTAAGGAATTGAATCAATAAACTGTTCCTGTAGTACTGTTGAAGCACCTGTTGCCTTCAGCAGCGCCTGTTGGGATCAATGATCCATGGAGTCAGTTCAAAGGATGCAGGCACTCTGCCTTGCTGCCCTGATGAGATTGCTGATGCCAAGGCAATGCTTAGGAGCTGGATCACCTTGAGGAAAGTGAAATCTGCACACAAGATTCTCTGAGCTGAGTGTGAGAATGGATGTTTAAGTGCAACATCTGCCTACAGATTTCTGTTTCTGTGATTCCTACTCGGGCTTACAGCTGGGTGTTAAGTAATGCAGTTCTAAAACATATGTAATAGCAAAACAAGCTGTTTATTTTCAAAGTGGCAGACAAATTCAAAATGACAATGAATAATTTAACTAGCACGATTAATAATTACTTCCTCTTAAAAATATGAAGAGAATTACTTTGATAGGAGAATTTAATGCACTGTACCTAGCAAACATAATTTTTGAAATCCACTTAAAAATACTCAAACTAATCACCTGGAAAGTAACTGTGTGCCAAATGAAAGGGCCAGGAATCTCCTGGGACTGTAGATCAGAACTTTCAGCAAGCTAGCTTTAATTAGCAGCAAGACAGTGAGACAACATCTTTCCAGAGTCATGATGCCAAAGGTAAAATTCAAAGTAAATATTGCTGAGAATGAGGTGTGGATATGGAAAGGAGCTTAATCACCCACAAATGAACAAAAGGTAAGGTTGGAAGACAGGGAAAGCCTAGAGCTCTACCTGGAGAGAGGCTAGAAATGGGCTTCAAAGGTAAAACTGCAAAGATGGTTTTGATGTGAGGCATGATCAGAGGTAAGAGAGGGAGTAGCAACCAAAAGAAAAGAAGCTTCAGTGAGAGGTCCGCTCAGAAACAGGGATGTAGAGGTACTAGATGTTTATGGCATTTCCTTTTCATGAAGAGAGCTGGGGTTTGGTTCTTGATCACTGTATAATTTCTTTTATGCCGTGTGATTGTATGGCAACTGTTTAATACTATTTAAGGCATGTTTTACTCTTGTGTTTGGACAAGGCTGTAAGTAAGGCTCTCTGTCTTAGCTGAATACTATCTTTTCAGATTTACAATATCATGCTTTCTCCTACTGTCACTCCTTCTGACCCTAGAGTTGTTCCCACTGTTTTTGCACAGCAGGGAACGTGTACCAGGCAGGAGGCTCATCCCAGTGTGCCACACAGATCTGTCTGCTGGGAAATGAGCTTGATCTGCCTCATGCTGGAAAAGACTCTGAACACCAGACTAGCTGATAAAATTATGTTGCCACTGACTATGTTTTTTAAAGAAACAAAGGGAGCTGCTTGTCTTTGCCCAAAGGAATGATTTAAGTGACAGAGTGTTGGTCTGTGAATCTCACATATGTTTTTTGAGTCTGGGGCCAGAGAAGGAACAGATGTCTAAGTTTGGAAGAAACACTCTTCCCTTTTTAGCACTTCCTATTGACTATTATAAGGTGTCCCCTCATTCAGTAGTGATTTCCATTCCTCCATATCCATTCCTCCATATAGTTTTCCCTGTGACTAATGCAGACACCTAACCTGGCACTGGGTTTGATGGAGGCGTGGTCCTCCTGTTGTAGTGATGCTCTCTGGTGAGCACCTCCACAAGGCTGCAAACCTACAATCATAGTGAGCACAGGCTGCAGCAGCTGTCAGGTTCAGCTCCAGTCTTTTCATCACAGCTCTTTATAAGTGTGCTTAAGAGAGCAAGGTTGGTATGGAAACTGCCATTCACAGAGGAAAAGCACTTTGTACCACAAGATCCTGCAGGAAGGAGATGTGTCAGGAAGTGAATGATTTTTTGTTTGTGGTTATGGCACCTCCAGAGTTGGTCTTACTCTGTCAGTAGATATTGCTATACAAATTAGCCTTTGTATAAAATAAAGACCTGTTGGAACCACTCAACTAAGTCAAAAGTAGACAGATATTGAACTGCTAACTTAGTACATGTGTTTCACCTTCATGAAAGCCTTGCATTTTTTTAATCTGTTCTTCTTTACAGGCAGCTGTACATATTGCAGAATGTACTGTTGTTTCTCCTTTGGCAGAAACAGTGCAGTCAGGAGGACATGATGGCCAAATTGGCAACATTGGCTCACTCTCTTGGTGAGGCATCACAATATCTGCTACGACTGAAGGAGACTCTTAAACCTGGGAAGGGCATGTTTTCTTTCTGCTACATAGGATTTACTGTCATTTTGGAGTTACTTTGGATTCTGTTTTGATCTTGTCTTAAACCAGGAAATACTAGTCATCCATTCTCATCCTACAGAACCTAAAATTCTCATCAAAATCCACTTCAGGTTTAAGTGCACGGCACTGTCTTTGCCATGCACCCTGTGGGCTGGTTTCCCAGCTGGCTGCAGAGAGCTGCTCACAGGTTCTTGGATCCTCAGCAGAACCAAAATGTGAAGTTGAGACTGTGTTCTTCATCCCAACCCCACCTTGTTAACCTGCACAGAGTTGAGGAGGTCACACACAGCATGAATCCAGATGGTCACTTGAACACAGAAGCTGCCCTGGAAGCCCCTTTTCCCCAGGAATGGCACTGCCAGCGCCTGTTGCCATCCCCTGAGCTGCAGGCTGTGCCAGCCCATCACCCATCCCGCAGATCCCCAGCACCCTTTGATTGTCCTGGCTAACCCAGGGCTCATAGGGACATCACACCTCACCCAGCCCACACAGCTGGCAGCTGGAATGACCCCACTGTGGGACCCTGTCCTCCCACATAATTCCTGCTGCCAGCCCCTGTCCCTCTTATCATCCCTCAGGTCGCTATCCTGCACACTGATGCTGCAAAGATGGGCTTTTGTAATTAGTTTCTGTTTTTAATAAGATCCATTCTGTGGCATGGGTTGTCACTTTATCGTAAGAACACAAGATTTTATTTTAAACAGAGGTAATTTTATGATTAAGTGCAGAGTGGTGCCAGTTTTTTCTCCTCTGTGGCTCATCTATAAAAGTATTTGGGTGGATATAATAGAAATTAGATCAGAAACTTCTTCACAATGTGCCAGAGAATATAAAACTGGAAGGCAACTGACAAAAGGTGGCAATGAGACAATAAGAGAACCATGTTGTTGCAGAGGTATAAAAACTTAATGTTATAAAGAGAACATTGCTGAAAAATAAATTTAAGTTATGAGCACATATTCAAAGAGTTCTTGAGGAAGGCAGAAAAATTATATTCATTTAAAAGAGGTAAATCCTGTGGTTGCAGAGCTTTGAGAAGCTTCCAGACAACAGGACCATTCATTGGCCTCAGCACGTGGTCAGGCTGAGTTGGCACATCACCTGTCACAGCCAGGCTAGCCCATCACTTCTCATACCAACTCCTAGTACCATTCCATCATTTTTTTTCTATACATCTAAGAATCAAGCTGCCCCTTAGAGCAATGTCTGAAAGTACTGATTGCACATACCTCAGTGAGTAATTGCAGTCTGAATATTAGTGTTATAGACTGCATGATTTAAAATACCCTTTTTGATGGTACGGTGAGGATAAATTTGGATTACATATGTCTCCTTATGTAAAAGAGATTTTCTTCTTTCGGTAACACATTGTCTGCTGCATTTGCCTAGCACCCCCTACCATATGCTCTTTAAAACAAGCTGTTGCATTTCAAGAATTGTCCCTAGTAATTAACAGGAAAAATATTGTATTTTGGGGTTTTTTTCTGAATAAACTAGAAGACCTTGCATCAATTGAGACTTATCTTCCCCTCTGGCTACTTGCTCCTGTAAGCCATAAAATCACTTCATTCTGTTCAGATCCTCCCCTCCTGCCTGTCAGTTCAGCTTTTGGCACCACTGCTCCAAGTAAATACAAAGCAAGATTTTTCCAAGCATCATTTCATATCCCCTTTCCATTTTGTCTCTGAGCTTCTTGAAATCCTTAAAATTAATTTGCTCTGAGATCTTCTTTTCATCTCTGTTTTGCTCTCTTCATTCTCATGCGTAGGTTTTTCCTCTCTTGCTTCCAGAAACCTATGTCTGAACCAGTCTCAGAGCTGCTATTTGCATCCCCTTGAACCTCTCTCTTTTTTCTGAACCAAAAATTAGTTTTCTTCTTTAGTTCCAGAAAGATTTTGCCTCTGTGGCTATCTGTTCTTCCAATTAATTTCCCTAGCACTTGATCAATCAATAGTCTGGGCTGTATGGGCTCCCAGTTCCCTGTTTCCCTCTCAGTCACTGTAAGACAAAACCTCAAATCCTTTTCCTTTGCTTCCACTGCATCAATTCTGGCCCATGAAATTTGCTTTTGATACCTATAGGTACATTATATAATATATATTTTTGTCTATTACAGTAAATCTCAAAGTCCCTCAACCCTGATTTGCCTTCTTCTTCCAGTTTCTCTCCTTTATGGTCTCTCTAATACCCCCTAGATTCTCTAAAGCTTTCTTAAATCCAGAGTGGTGGCAGCTGAGAGAGTTTTTCATCACCATCTTGTTCACTACGTGTGACACCTGCAGGCTTGCTTGGCATCTAGCCATCCAAAACTGAGGAAACAAGAGAATTGTCCTAAGAGGAGAATATCTTCATCTCTTGATGCATAGAGTCCCCTTCTTTAAAGTTATCCACTGATGTTTTTTCAATCACTATCATAGAAACAGATTTCATATAAATCTACAGCAAAGTTCCCAACAAAATGAGGATCATCTTCAACCAGATTTTTTCCTAGGTTTTGTTAAATTTGGGCTCTTTTCTCTTTTTTTGAAATGGGGTCTGAAAGGGAAAAGGTCACTTGAATTGGAATCTTTGGCAACGAAGACTTCTTCAGGAATATTAAAGAATCCAGAGCTCCAAAATTAGGTCCTCTTGACTGAATGTGAAAAAGAAATCTTGAGTTAATTGCTGTCTTAAGCAATAAAGCTGTTGAGATGTATTACAAGCTGCTCTTAATTCCAGCTTTAGGTATTTTAATTTCTTATAAAGGCATATTGATTGCTTTGGACTGGTCTTCAATTAGGAAAATGATCAAGGTTTCCTAGAAAGTGAATGGGAAAAAAGGTATCCTGAGAACTGGTTCCTTGTTACTTGCTTATCTGGGTTTCACAGGGTGTGACCAAAGCCTGAAGATGTCCACAGACCACTGCAGAAGGCTGAATGCTGTAGAAGACAGAAATAGTATATGAGGAATACTTTAAAGAGGATGCTGGGGTTTTGACTAGCGTGTGTCTTGCATACTTCAGCAAAAGTAAGCCAGAGGTAATCTTCTATAGGTATGTTGATATTTTAGAACTAGAAGTGGTTTTCTCTGTTGACAGTGACAGTTTTTGTAAGCTTTCTTCTAACCTGGACAATTACTTTGCATGTCCCACATATCCAAAACAATTACCTTTAAAGATATTTCAAGTGCATTTCCTCTTGAAAGATTTCTACCTTTCACACAGCCCCCTTTGAGATAGTTGGAAAGTCTCTGTTTTCTTTAGATCGAATCACCATTTAATTTTGGCATGCAGGGACTTTGTTCAATTTACAAAGACCATCAAGTATCAGGATCAAATACAGCAGCAGTTAAACTCTGCCTCACAGGGAAAAGTTAATTCAATACTTTGATGTATCAAGTGATGATTTAACTCCTCTTGGGAATCCTAGGTGATGGATTTGCTCCTTCTAAAACAGCAGCTGTTTCAGTTATGTGTTACCAATTAGGAAATCATTTTCCCGTACTTTGAGCCTGTAGAACATATGGTATGTTGAGGTCCCCATAATCACATTCATATGTACCCTCACCACTGATTACTCCCCAGGGAACCTAAAGCTCTGCTAAATCAGTGTGTAGTCCCTGAAATAGACCCATACATGGTCCGGTCATCACTACTACAGGGGTAAATCCCCAGTGGTACAGCCTCCAGCTACCTCTCCAAAATTGCCTTCCTCTGGTGAGATGGCTGTAGACATACAGAAGTTTAAAAGTTCAATTTTATTTAATTTTATAATGAACACATGTTTCACAGCCTGTGCATGTTTTTTTTTTGTTCTCTGTGTTTTCCTATTCAAAACTCCAAATAAGAGGATTTTTCCTTGAGCTTTGTTGCTAGGGAATACCTATCTGCTGTATATCACATTGAGCATTGAAGGCTGTGGTAAAGGAGGTGTTTGCATTTTCTTGCCAGACCTCTGGTCTGAAGTGGAAATGAATTATGGTTGTCTTGTACAATGGCATCCTGAGCAGCTTAGAGGGCCAGACAAACTGCCAGACAACAGGGACATTACAGCACAACGTTGTAAAACCAGATCAGAGGGAGGATCTGAGCCATACACTGTGGAGAAGCGTGACAGTCTTGGAGAGACTTGCTCTGTCTAAGCCAGGAGAAGAGGTTTCTGCTGCTCTGTGCTGAAAAGCAGTAGGTGCACTCTTGTTACTCATTCCCATAAAACTGAAAGCTGCTGGTTGGAGAGGAGGAGCTTGTCTCCTCCCCGGGCTGGGGAGAGCCTTCAGACCAGCTGGTGGAGAATCTGCAACCTGCCAGCACCTGAGTGAGCTCTGCCCACAGACACTCACAGCCCAGCTCGCTCACAGACAGATATTTTGCCACCTGACTCAAAACAAATCTCTGCTCAGAGCACGCTTTTTAACAGCCAGCTTTCATCACTGCTTCCAGATACCTTCTCCCTTCTCTGCAGCCTGGAGAGGGATGGTGGTCTGGGAGATTTCCAGAGGAGTAAATGTTAGCAATGCTGGGAGCAGCTTCCCTGCATTCAGATGTGATGGTAATGAAACAAAACCAGTGCTGCCAACTATCACATCTTTTACATATCTCCTGTAACACTCAGTGCTCTCTAAAGCTTTGGTTCAGAATATCATCACAAGAAAAATCTATCTCAGCTTAAATTCTATTGCATATAACTGCTTAGAATTACTGGGGGAATGTAGGTTTCAAACAAAATTTAGAACATCTAAAAAGCTTGGTGTATGTTGATGTTCATTGGGCTTGTGTACTTTGATAAAGTAATTAAATTAATGGCATTTATGGGTAATCATATAAACTGTCAATGAAGAAAAGTGTATAAGAAAGAAGTAAAGATTAATGAAATCTTGGTGGGTAATGTTGCTAGGTATGGCTCCTTATTCTGTCATTTTAACTCTAGGCAAATCAAAATTTAGCTTTTAAGTTATTTTAAATAATATTATTTAAGTTAGTTTTAAAAAAAGGAAGATTTCAACATTTTTAAAAATCATGTTCAAGCCCTGGTACTTTATACAGCATTGATGCATGCATATATCCTACAGAATACTGGGATGCCAGAGAAGGCCAGTGATGAAAACAAGTAACATCACACTTTGAGAGGGGAACTGTAACAAAAAAACAGGTATTATCTATCTCATGTACCATCAGCATGGAAGAGAGAAATCATCACTGTTCTCAGCTTATTACATGGAATTTACTTCTTCCAAATTCAGCCACAAAATACATAATTCTAATTCTAATTCTAATTCTAATTCTAATTCTAATTCTGCCTGTGAATATGTTGTTGCAAGAAGAGTATACCTGAAGCAAATGCATCAGTCATTCAACTCAGTAAAGACCAGCAGGAAAGATACATTAAAATAGCTTCTTACTGTGGAATTAATATACAGGATTCTTGTGGAGACAGTGGTATAATAAATACAGAGGTGAAGCAGGGAAACCTTCCTATTATTTTTTTGGTCCCCTTTTTTTTCCCCCACCCCATGCTTGAAAGGAAAAGCTCTAAAAAGGGAGCTGTTTGCCAAAAGAAGCCATATGCACTATGAGTTCACTGCAGTGGGAACCACTGGGCTGTACCAGATGGAAACTCCTATCTCTGTGAGTCTGCTGAAGGAGGACTTAGTGAATTTCTTGCCTGTTCTACATTGTCTAAACATTTATAAATTACCTTGAAACCTGGGATGCAATAGGAACTTGTGGGAGTTCCTGTCTTTGACTGGCCATATTCTGGCATATTAAGTGTCACACATACAAACTGCAGTGCTGCTCCTCCCATAAATCATTTGTACCTTAAACACACTGTGTTTTTAGAGGTGCCACTAATAACACACAATTACAGTATCCTGGCTCTGCCTGCCACAACCTCTCTCATTAATCTTGGAGTAAAAATTCTGAAACCTAGCAATATCTTTACTATACGTACATTTCATTGGGGCACCAACCAATTGCTGCATTACTAATTACTATTAATAAATCATTGCAAAAATTCAGAGATCTTAATTGCATCAGAATAATGGATCTGCTCTAGAGAGAATGCACAAGGGGTAAAATTATCCTGCAGGATTTGCAACTGTTTGCCTTTAATATTAATAGATTAATTAGCAAGTGCATTTGAGACATGATTGCCTGGAAAAATTTTCTTCCCAAACTGATGCAATGAACACAACAGGATGAAACTTTGGTTGTCAATGGTTACTCTGTAACCAGATCTCTGAAGAAATTTATTTTTATAATAACTTACAAAGTATTGGCATCATCATTACATGTTCAAATGTGATTAAGAGTTCAGTAAGTGTGATATTTTAAAATATGTTTAAAATCTATTATAATGTTAATACTCTTGAAATAAACCTTCTCTTTTCCTAGTAAAGATTTCCTTTGGTCTTTCAAGACCCACATATTCTCACAGGACATACAAGCCTGGTGGATTGTTTTTAAAAGACTTTTTGTAAGTGGTTGGAATTGCCACAATCTGAGCAAAATTTAAGTGCGACAACTGGTCTAAGGAGAATGCCTGGATGGAAAAGAGCACAACAAAGGCTCTGAAATGCACAGTGGTACAGCACTGAATCAGTGCAGCTGGGAGTGTGAGCTTCTGTTCAGACTAATTGGTGATGCATTATCAATGTTGGAGTGATATGTTTGAAAATAGCTACCCATGATTGCAAAACACAGCACTGATGCTGTCTACCAGCCATGCTGCTGCTGCAAGAGCCATTGCAGACCTGGTAAAAGCAGCATCCTTGGCCAACCAGTGGCAGAATATGTCATCCCACTTTGGAGCTATAGGGAGGGCACCATGTGTCTGGACTGATAAGTTATGAGGCTAAAATCTTTGATTTCTGACAGTTTCTTCCTGCAGCAAGTGAAGTATCACACAGTAGTAAATTACTGCCCAAAGAAGAAAAGAGCAATGAGTTTAACTCATGGCAAAAGAATCCCAGGTGAGACAGGAGGTTAAATCCCATAATGCCAATGACCCAATCAGACAGCAGGATGCAGGGCATGCAGCCAGAGCATCTCTGGAGATGCAGAATTCTGATCCCAGTTGCTGCAAACAGCAAAGGCAGAGGTGATCCTGCACTGATGGAGAAGGAGGCAAGCAGATTTTATGTCAAGACTGTTCCTAGTCTTATTTTTCCATATCTGCTATTTTCTTGTTCTGTCCTCTGTTTCGTTGCCATTTTGTATGTTCATCTCATCTATATGCTGCATTTAAAATTAAGCAGTGTCCTATGTCTATATAGTTATTAGGTCCAATAACATGAATTGGATTATACAACAGGGCTGCAGTATTTGATCTTGAAAAATGAAACAAAAAGTGCAAAAACACAGCACTACACTGATGTGAATGTCTTTGCAGATTGAAATTCTTAGCCTCTAGCCTTAAGGAGCTTGCTCTCTTCCCTAACTAGAAATTGTCAGAGCTCTTACAACTTCTAGTTAATTAATAATATGGGGTTACATATAGTCAGAAAAAACTGTCAGGACTTTAATCCAATATGATGCAAGCTTGGCTTAGAAAAATTCCTAAAAGGCATAATAGGAAGGCATGATACTTGAATAGCAAAACAGCCAGAGACTGACTCTATAGCAACAGGCACCTGATGGTCTGCCTTCCCCAGCTGTTAAGCTGCTGTTTTACTAGCAAAGAGTCTGCCAACCTCACTCTCCAGACAAGATTTTATTAAAAATTAAACCAGCTTAAGTGAAAGTGCCTATGCAGATGTTTCAATAGCAATTAAAAGATTACTGAATTTTGCCTCTGATTTTCAAATCAGATTTTTAATTAACTCTAACTAAGGGCATCTAGAAAAGATGAGGGGGAATAAAGTAACAAGACAACCAAAGCTTCTGTGTTCTCAGAAAGAATAATCATTTTGCCTTCATGATTTCAGGAACTACTTGCAGAAGTCTGCGAGTAGAGAGAAAGTAGCTCTTGATTTCAAGTCATTTACACTCAGAAGTGGGTTGTCCAGCTCAAGTGCTTGGGCTAGGGCCATTGAGTTCTCAAGTTCATTTGAAATAAATAGATCTAGAGTTGCTGCAGATCTTTCTACATCTCTGCAAATTTTGTGGCTTACAATGGCCTCACAGCTGCAGAAAATAGGAAGTACTACTTCAATTACAGACATCCTCAGTGGCTTTGGACAGACATAACCAGCAAGATTCTGTGCCCCCTCTACCTTAGAAACCCAGAATTTTTTCCTAAGGCCTTCCTATGTGCTGTGAAGATAAAATCTGATGGTATAGTGTGGACAGTCTCAGTAAGGCTTGGCAGCAGAAAGATATTCTGGCTGCAAAAAAGACACCCTTTCATTGCAGGACAAAACAAGAAACACTCCAAACACTGAAGAACAGTAAAATGACCCAGCCTGAAATATTCAATTACTAGCACTGAGGGTGCTAAATGAGAGAGTGGGAAATGAAGCCTGAAATACTTAGTGTGCTTTGGGTAGAGCAGGGAAGGGAATCATGTTTCTATGCCTTGGATGGCCAGTTCTGGGGAGAAAAGATTCCTTTCTAGTTAAAAATTCTATTTAAAACCTGAAAGATCTTTATCAGTGAAACTGTGCTTTCTCTCTGAGTGCTTTTTTTGACAAATGCAAGTTTTCAGGCAAAATTTTGTGACTGAAACATTCCAGTCAGCTCTGGAACTCAGCTGGTGTGCAACAGAGCCCACCTACCTGCATCCCTGGGATGGGGCCTGGAGGGAGTCCCACCACAGCAGAGTTCATTCCATTGCCTCTGGAGCTTGAGACCTCTTTGCTTTCTCACTTGTGTTATTTCTTTGAAAGTAATGCCAAAAACAAAGCACAAAGATCTAACACAGAAAAACAGGAGGAAAGTCAGGATCTGAGATGCTGTGTCCAGTGTGTGCCTTGTCCTAATACGGCAGAATAGATAGTTCAGTCAAAGACACAGAATAACTAGGTTATTTTATATAATCTACTGGATTTTTGTTAGGTAACCAGTAAAGGAGGATTAGCCAGTAATCCTCCACCTCTTTCTCAGCGACTCTGAGCCATGAGAGTCTTACAGTCCCTCTAATATTCCACTTGAGGGAGAGGCTATCACCATTTAAGAGTTACACTAATAGGATGTTGAGAATGAAATCTCTGCTTTTCCATTGTGTAGTGCTCCTCCATGTATTTTTTCCAAAGGCTGGCTACTAAAGCTGTCATGAGCCTCCAACTCTCTTGGGCACCACTATGATGAGTGCCTAGCATAAATGTCTGGATGGATACAATGAAAAGTTAACAAACTGCTCAGGTAAAATCAATCCTGAAATCGTGGCATGGTAAGTCATGGAAATGGGCAATTTGACTTCTAATATAAACTACAACAAAAACAATGCTATTTCTTTACCTTGCCACCTACTGACTTTAGTCTTAGACTCAGACTGTAATTTCTGTTTGTCATGGATCCACTCTTTCTTTTTGTTTTTATAATGCCTAGGACAGGGATGTCCAAATCGTAATGTGCCCTCCTAGTTAGGCACTATTGCTATCACAAGATTGATAACAGTTATATAGTCAGTCTTTCCAAGAAGGAGGATAATAACAGTTAGCAAGCTGCATGAAGAGAATAATGAAATTGCACCTGCTGTTCCTAGATTGTGTAAAATGTTTAAATGGTCATTATTTTCTTATTTAATATACATGTAATGTTATACATGTAATGTAACACATGTAATAATTTTCCAGATCATTCCAAAATCAGTTAGAGCCTATATTAATTTCACTTGTGATCATAGTGCTAGCAGCAGTGCTCCTTAATCATTTGAATATGCAATTAAGAAAATGGCATGCAATTACAAACTGGCAATGCGTGGGATAAAACACATCTTCACCCTGAAGGGACTGAGTTAAGCTTTCTTAAAGCAACATCTTTCAAGGCTGCCCAACATTTTCTTTTTCCATTTCTCTCATTCTTCCTGCTAATATAACTGCACACCAAGCCATAAGGATAGGATAAACCTTTTCAAATATCTGGTGCGTTCTTCCTGCACAACAGAGAAAGAGAAATTGGAAAAAGTCAGATTGTGATGACAGTCCTTTGCTTTCCAGGGAACCTTGCCCAGGCTTTGGCTCTGCAGTTAAATCTCTTAGAAAGGCATGGGTAGAGCAAAGGGTTAGAGTTCCTGTTTGGGTCTCAATCAACTCTTCTATTATGCTTTCATTAACACTCAAATTTATACAAAAATTTTAAAGGTCCCTGAAGTCTCTGCCAACCAATAATAATGAATGTCAGTATTTTGATACATGAAGCAGCTGGTCTCTCCTACTAATATTTCAATTAGCAATATGAATGCTAGTTATAAATATTTCTGTGCACTTTGGAAATCTACAGTTGGAAGGCTTGGCTGGAGAAGAATTAGAATTGCTGGCATTTTACGACCTAGTCTGAATACCCCTTGATGCAGCAGGTGGACAGGATGCTCTATAGATACTATTCAGGCATGTGTTCCAATTGCAAACAAGATATCAGCAAGGGCTGTAGATAAGATTTGGTATTGATTCCCATTTTAGTCTTTCTTTTGGTTGCTTATAACTTTACAAAGCTGCAAGTGCTGTGTCTATGAATTTCTATTTGGAGAATAAATTTGTTTTTGGAGAACGCAGCCAAAAACTGTTTGAGGAAAAGCTGGTACTCTCACACAAGTTAATGCATTTGAAGGCCTGAAAATTTCTAGTGCTCCAAGCAGGAGCATGAGGAAGACAGAAAGCTCTGTTCATGTGTGTCAAACTTGTGCTCAAATTAAAATTTGAAAATTCACTTGACGTATGATCAGTTGAGATTGATTCAAATTTAGTTTCCAAATGCACTTACAATTTCCCAATATGCAAACTCTGCCATGTGTGAGTATACTAGGAGCCTGCAGGTAGCAGAAAACTGAGATGAAGGGAAGAGGTAAAGGAACAAAAATGGAATATGATGGGAAAGGGAGTTGATCAGGTATGAACTAGATGCTGAATGGATCCAGAGTCAGCAGGTGTGTGGAAGACTGAACTCCAGGGTGGGAACCTGCCTGGGAGATAGCCTGAAACCAAAGTCTGGGATTGTCTGGAGGAAGAGACCAAAGTGGTCACACTACCTGGGCAGCTTCACCTTTGTCTTTGCCATTGCCCGTGTCATGAGTTAAATATACAGCATGAGGGTCTTTGGCTGACCCAGGAAAGCAATGGCATCTTACTGACATAGTCTTCTTGTTTGGATTTTCCTTTTTCTCTTAGCTAGAGAGCTGTGTAGCTATTTCATTTTATCTTAAAATAGAACTGCAAGAAGTGATCGCTCTTGCTTTGCCTTGCTCTTCCCAGCAATCCCCATCTCTGTTGGGGAATGCTGCTCCCTGCTCCTGTGCTTCCTTTCCCCTCTGCTACATTTGCAGTCTGGCCATGTAAAGGAGCATGTGGCTTTTTATATCCTGAAAACTAATGCAGAGGTGTTAGAAATACTGTCATAATTGTTTGAAGAAAACTGCTAGCCTTTCCAGAAGGAGAGGGAAACAGCAGGAGGGTTCTTTTAATGTAATTTTAATTATAATGGCCAAGTAGCTCAGCACCATCAGGCCATAAGTTACAGCTTCTTGTTTATGATACACCTGCCAGGAGGAATTTCAGATTCTTTAAGATATGTATCTAATAACTGGTGTCAGTCCCTAAAGGCACAGACCTTCTGCTCCATATCCATCTCCACTTTAACTTGATCATTTTTTATTGAACGATGAAAACACAAAACAAAAAATCCTCTAAAATTAATAACTTATACAAGGAAGTAAGATTAATGAAATTCTTTATAAAACAGTTTAATCAGTGACAAGGCTAAATGCTGCAGTTCACAAGATCTGAACTTGGAAATTCACAAAATAAATCATTTCTGTTTACTCATGCTGAGTTTATGCTACTCAGATGGTAACAGTAACCTTCAATGGACATGCAAAGATCCAAGGGAAGAAGAAAAAAGCCAACAGATGGTACTGTATGTAATTCTTCAGCATTGTTCACTAACTTTCTTTTCCTTTTGTCATTAAATTATCTAATTTTGCATGGCCATTTGTGAATGCATCAACAATACTCAATTTAGTATGTGACACAATGTTTTTTCATGCCCATGACAAGCATGTCTAAAATTCTCTAGGCTAGTTTTAGCACAGCTATAATAGCTTGAATGGAGTCTCAAAATATTTTGTATCTGGATGTTGGGGTTTTTTTCCACTGTGTTTTATCACTGACTATCAAGACTATTGCAGAAACACCTCCCAGGCATGTTATTGTAGAATGTCTGGTGGGTGTGCAGTAGACTTCAGCTGTGCCTGTTGTTGCAGAAGTGCTGGGCAGCAGTTTTGGAGTCTATTACTGACTGTGTGCCAGCCTTCAAATCTGGTGCTAAACTTAGAGAGTTGTTGAGAGTGGTATTACTCCCTTGAGTATCACTTGCAGGATTAGGCATTACTTACACAAAGTTACACAAATGGTACAATTGTGGAAAAGCTGAGAGTGAGTGAACTGAAACTACACTGAGATCCTGTGGCGGCCTTTGCTTGATTTTAACACTACTTTACATCGCAAGGAACATAATCTACAAGATATTAGTGGTAAATCACAGCCAGAAACAGAATCAGGCAAAACTATCCAAAACAAATGACAGCTTTGCAGTATTTTAATTACAGTTCTGAGAGGAAAAAAAAGTTTGGAAGCGGATAATTCCTCCCACAGACCTTTTCTGACAATTCTATGTCTCCTGGAGACCATAGTACACAAAAAAATCCTGGGTAGAGTTGTAAACTGGTTGATTTTCCCCACTTTTCTCTTCACTAGGACTTGCTAGGTTCTCCAGTTCCATTCCTCAGGTTCTAAATGGAAGTGTTGTCTTCAAATATAGCAATAAAATTCAACCTAGAGACAAGAAGTATCCTTCTTCAGAGGTCACTGATGGAGCTATAAAGTCTCCAGAACTGAAAGAAAATATTTGCAAAACTTCAAGTCTTTCTCTCCAGCTTTGTACTGCCAAACAACTCTGATATCCACACACATGTGCCTCTTGAAATCTGCTTTCCCTTGTCCAGAAAGCATCCCTGGTACATCCTTGGACACCTCCTCCAATTGGAATAAGCTACTCTGGGGTTTCAATCTGTTGCCACAATTTAGACACTGCAATAATAGATTTTTTTTTAAAAAATCAAAGTGAGATATTCCTGGGACAATGTATTAAACACAAATTCAACCTCTAAATTAATTTTTGGATATCTATATAGTATATGTAATTTCCAGGACATCAGAGGTAAAATAAAGCAGGTTTGATCTTTCCTGGATATCAAGCCAGTACTTTCTTTAGATATTTTAAAACTTTAAAAGGATCCTAATTTCAGATGCATCCAGTTGGTAGTGCTGGTGCCACATTTTTCTCCTGAAGGTAAGGAGATGTGGAGTCTGAAACGGGGACACTCAGAGGATGGGAAAGAGAAATGCACAGAAATGCACATTTTTTTGTCATTCTGGTGGTGCTGTCATTGTCTTTCCCTACCTGTTGATATCATGACTATATCACAAATACATTTTGTTGTCTGTTCCCCAGCAAAAGGAACTCCTAATATCAGCAGGGAGCCCTGGGGCCATGAGGGCATAAGCTCAGCTGCCACTGGCCCTGTGGGAGCAGAAGAAAATGCCTGAGGAAAACTACAGCCTTTTTGCATAAGTCAGCAGATCTACAGCTGCAAATCTGAAGAGCACTTTATCATCACCTTCCTAGACCAAAGAGTATTTAGGAATACTAAGCCTAAACACTAAACTTAGCAATGCAAACGGCTATGTGAGAGAAGAAACAGATGCTCATTTGCTAAATGTCACAACAATCCCAAAGTTGTTCTCTGATGGAGTTTAGTAATCAAACTCTAAGCTTCCCATACCTAAATGCAGGCTGCCATTTCCCAGGGCCAGAGCTGGGTTCCTGCTGAGCAAGGGGACACTATTGCAGCACCCCAGTGCCAGCAGCAATGCCAGGCAGGTGCCCAGGGGCCAGCCAGCCCTCCAGGGTGAGGAGCCCATGCCAGGACCCCTGGGAAGAAGCAGCCTTTGACAGGCTTGGCACCAGCTGCCCCTTTGGGAGCCACTGACCCACCAGAGATGCTTGGAGCTGATCTGGGCAGGCAGTGGGGACCATGCAGGTAAATTCCTCTGGTTAGTACTGCTGGGCCCATTCTGTGCCAGAGTTAAACAGTGAAAAAATAGCTGCTGGGAAGAGAGGGAAGAAATGAGAGATGGAGAGAAAGCAGTGGTTGCAGGTGATGAGGAGCACCAACAGGAGCAGAAATCAGTGCAAAGCCTGTGCAGTTGGAGGGAATGAAGCTTTATGGTGGAGAGATGGAGGAGAAAAGGAAAGGAGAGGTCTGAGTGCCTGTGTGTCTCTCATGGTGAACAACAGAGATTATTAACAAGGCCTTTCAGTTATTACAGTGGCAGAAGTGTAAGGATCAAGAACAAAACACCTGTCATTTTATGCTGGTAATAAGTTAACCTGGACAGCTGACACTGCTGTGCAGCCTTCAAGGCTGGAGAGGGTATGAAAATATCAGAGGTGGCAGTGCCAAGAGTCCACAGGGAGCCCTGGAAATATTCAGTTGTGCCGTCACTCTCAGTACCTTACTCTCATGAAAAGTGGCAATGAGAAGACATTTACTTAAAGGCTGATATTTAAAATAGCAACCAACAGTTTTGCAAGTATTGACTTGTACTAGTTAATAACTGTGTTAGAAAAATAGAGGTATTTTTAACAGCCAGCTCCTCAATCTGAAAGCCTTGACATGTGAACAAGCTACTTCCAGAACGACAAGTTACAGAAGATGATGGCTAAATTCAAAATTGTACTACTGTGGCTTTAGATCAGCTTAAAATAAATTTAATTAAATCAAGTAAAACCTCTATTTCTTCCAATATATCCAGAGGTCCTATAGACTTAATAGGAGCTGTTTTGAAACCATATGGACCTTCTTTAAATACAATTAAGAAATGCCTGTGGGTCGGCCAGATTTTGTGTCTGCCAGCGGCAGGAGCACATAAAAGAACCGATGAGACACTCGTGACCAGAGTTAAGTTAGGTAAATGGGAATGCTTTTCCTTATTAAGAAAGGTGCCTGTCTGTGTGCTTATTCAGGCAAGGAAGATGACCCTCAGGACTCTGAAAATGAGGTTGTTTAGTACTGGTGCACAGATCTGCACGAGTCTGATGCCTCCTTTTGTATATTGATAACTTTTAGCTGGTAGCCACATTAAACAGAGAGAGATCTTTTGAATAGGAAAAAAGCAGTAATCAAGAGCTGGAGAAAATAACATTTCTTTTTAAAATTTTGTTGTCTTTTTCACACCTAGCATTTTCTGTGACTATTTAAGATTGTAAGCAAAACCAACTTCTCCTTATTAAAAATGTGTGTTTCTGAAGGAATACACAAATCCAATATAACCTTCACTAGGATACTTCTAATTAACCAGTCTGCTTCACAATAAAGTATCTAGCTGTCACCAAAATCAACACTGTTCAGTTATTAATAGATTAAGGAAAGAATGTTAATTCTTCAAGCTCCTTTTCATTTGGTCTTATTACTTTGCAAGCCAGATGGTTGCAGGGCCAGGCCTGTCAGCAGGCACTGGCAGGAAGAGCACACTTGCCGAGTGGCAAGATGCAACACACACAGCATCTGGAAACCTGCACCCAGGGGCAGCTGCTTGCAGTTCCTGGGAATTATTCTGCAGGGAGCAGAAGAAATCAAGAAATGATCTAATCTGTTATTATTTTTCTCACCTCTCCCTCTGTGGTACCCAACACCATCTCCAACACAGCGGTGGAGTGTGTCTCCAGGTGTGAAGGAGGAAGCTCTCTGCTCATTTTAGGTAGCCAGCTAATTGCCTTTTTCCTTGTGGTGATGGGCTGTACGGTCTCTTCTGAAATGGCTGAGGTGATGCCAAGTTGGAAGAGAGGTTGCTATCTACATCCAGTTTGCTAAGACTTTCCTCCTGCAGTACAAATCTTAGGACTATGAGAAAAGCACTTTGTCTTGCTGATCAGCCAAAATGTGTGGTGCATTCCCAGGCTCACATGGCAGCCAGACCCAGAAAGAAAAGTTCACCCCACTTACAGCCCAGGCCAAAAGGCTGAATTATAAAGAGGTGAGTTTTTTTTCTCCTCTTGGAAACATATTAAAGAATTAGAGATTTTGGAAGATAATTACCATTAACATTTGGGGAGAAAAAGTCTGATATGTTTTTCACAAAAATTCCCCAAGACAGAAATTTCAAATTGACCTGAAAATAAAGTTTGAGAAAGTTTTTCTCAGGTTCCCTTTTGTCTCCTTGAAACAATACAGAGAAGGGAGCTCAGAGCGATACAAGGCTGGGTCAGGTTATCTTTCCATAATGAGGCAGGACCAAACATACTGAAACCATTCTGGAAATATGTTCTTGAAACTTTCCATTGGGAATTCTGCCATCTCTCTGAGTAGCCTCTAACAGTACTTTTCTATTGTTAGAATTAGCAAGGTTCTCCTAAAGTCAAACATAAGTGTTCTTTGCTGCAAATTAAGCCAATGTCATCTTATCTTTCCCCATGCTGAACAATTGATTACTTACTCTTTTAGCATCCATATTCTGTCAGATTTTAAATGTTTCCCTACCATAAACATAATTTTCTGTGTATTAAATTTGTGTCTTATAACAAGCTGAAATTTTCCAAGTTTGTTTCCATTCTTGTTCCTTTTTCTGTCCTCAGTGATGGTTTGTGCTCTCCCCAGATGAGCAGGGTATCCATGACTGATTTTTCCATCTTGTTCACAGCTGAAAAGCAAAACTAATTTAAAATACACTGAAATGTTTGTCTTCAAAGAAAAAAACTGAAAATTATGAACCTCTTCCACAAAAAGTAATTTCCCACTCTTTTATATGAAATGGCCTTAAATTAAAACATTTTACTATCCCAAAACCTCTATGTATCTCATCAAATCCTTAAGCATAAATGTAGAAATGGCAATGTTTTTTTAAAACCTTTAAGTGCAAACTCTCTGAATGGGAACAGGGCACAAATATACCTTAGAGAGGTTGAGAGACCTGTGAAGAAAATATATCTGTTCTGGTCCACTTTTTTAGCAGTGGGGAGGCGAAGCTGCAATTTCCTTGTCCTTTTTGGGTGGGATGAGCAGGATGACACTGGCAGGACCTCTCCAGCCTCATCCCACTGCAGCCTGCAGCCTAGAAAGTGGCTGCTGCAGGTTGGTGAACTGGTAATGGTAAAATTAATGGCAGACAGAGATTAAAAACCATCTGATGGCACTAATTATAGAGATGGGTTATGGAGTTTAAATATAAAAGGCTTTAATACAAACTCCTGTGTATGATAGTCATATGCAATTAGATATTGTAGAAGACCTAGATGAATAGTAATGAAGGCCATTTTAGAAGGGCCAGCTAAAATTACCAAGAAAATGAATTGACAGAGGAAGAATAGAGGCATTGATGGGGGATTTATCGGGAAAAAAAAAGTCTTGTCTTTTATCTGAATAATACTGAGGGAGGAGAAGCAAGGAGCAAAATCAAAATGGTAACCTGCCAATATGAAGATAGTAAGTCCTGTAGATTTTAGGAAACAAAATGATCTCCAACTGGTAGCATACATAGTGAAAAAGAATTATTTATGCCACTATGTACAACAAGGAGTTGCTCCTGCAACTTTATTTTGGCCTTCACTCAGCTGTGTTTTCTCATCAAAGCAGAAGATATCAAGACCTCAACTGTTACATTTGCTAAAGTTAAATTTATTTCTCTTACATACTTCCATGGCAAAGAGTCTGTATCTAGAGAAAGGATGAATGAGCAAATACAACGAAGAGAAGACCTTCCTAGATTTCCCAGTTTTGCCATGGGGTCATACAGGTTCCCTGGGGTTCATATAGTCTGTTTATCATTCTCAAGCCAAAATCAATGATAACCACAACTCTCCTGAGAAGAGCTATTTAAATCTATTAAGTCTGTTTTTAAAGAACTCCAATAGTGGATGTGTTGCAGATTTCTTTGCCAATCAATTCTTACCCATTTTTTAGTATATACATATGAAAGATATATTTTAACATGTTTTAAAACTGTCTTGGAGCAATTAAAGTGCATTATTTCTTTTCCTGTTTATTCCTGCATTTCTTTTCCTGTTTATTCCTGTTTCTCCCATCTTCACTACAGTTGTGCAAAGGGCTATTATCATTAATTCTCTCATTGTCTGGTTTAGACAATCTTTGTTCATTTGTTCTTGCCTCATACATCACTTTTACTGGAGCTTGATCATGCTTGACACTCAGCTTGTGATCCATGTCTAACATTAGCTTGATCCTGTTGTTCTCAGGGATGCATTTATCTGAAGTGCCAGGCGTTATGGTGAGGCTGGTTCAGTCAGGGCTTTTGTCTCCAAAAACCTGAGGTATGTATAACATCATGGTAAACCAAATCCCTTCTCTGCAGAAAATTGCTTTTCCTCTAAATGCCTCATTTCCTTAAAAATTCAGAACATTTTTTGCCTTTGTTTATACACAGTAAGCTAAGAAGAAAACCATTAATAAACACAAAATTTACCACTGTGGTGCTTTTTCTTGTTTGAGGGAAAAGGGGAATTCAGGGGTGGACAGTGGCAGACCTGAGTCAGGGCACTGCATTAGCCTTGCTTTCCCTCTCTTCCATGGGGTTTGCAGATAATTAGTATCACCTCCCAAACCAACATCATTTACTGCAATATTTCAAGCTCAGCACCCCACTTTAGAAGTATTGATAGTGAAAACCTTCTGTATTTAAGATTTGCAATTTCAAAAGGGATTATTTTAACTGAGGGAACTAGCTAAGGATGACAGACTCTGTATCTCAGAGGCAGAAATGTTCAAAACATATATACCAGCCAGAGGGAAAAACCTTGGAAAGATCAGCTGCAGACCTGAAGGGAAATAGTAGGACTAAGAAATAAGGCTATAGGCAAAGGAAGAAAGAGGCGATCAATACAGAAAACTAAAATATTTCCAAGTATTGAAATAGAACAAGACTCTCCAAAAAATGAGTGTTGCATTAAAGATATAGAAATTTAGCAGAAAATAAAACACCTTTGGTTGCAGCTGGTCCTCAAAGATCAGAGGTTTAACTTCTGATGGTAGTTAAGTCAGCATGCTCTGTCTAGTTAAGTTCAGTAAGAGCTTTCTCAAGTACAGGTTCACAAAAAATGCAGTTTACCAATTCAGGCCTGGTTGTGTTCAATAAGGACTTGCAGAACCTGGGTTCATGAATAGTACAGCTCATTGAAGCAACAGGGAAGAAGGTTCAGCATTGCTGGTGACAAATGAACCAAAGACAAGATTGTTAATACATGTCACAACAGAAAGTATGGCAACTGACATCTATCAGTGCTGTACATGTGTGTACACACACACACAAAAAATTAATATTCCCAGCTCTGGTCCAACAAAGTTGCAGGTGCAAAGCTCACCTAAAGGCATCCTTGCAGGAGAGGAGGAGAGACACAGCAGAGCTGGTTTCCCCCTGTGACCCTTTGTGCTCTGAAGCCACCCTTTTATACTGCACATTTTTGTCCCTTCTCAGAGGCATGGAACAATGGTGTACTACAGGCAGCAGCGAAGACTGTCTGACCTTGGCCAGAGAGTCTTTGCACAAAGACTTATCCCTTAATGGACAAATTTTACATCAAGGCTCATTTTTCAGGATGAAGGGGCAGTACAGATCTGTGGGTGCAGTCCTGTGCCTCTTCTTGGCTGCGAGACTTCCACTCTGATGTTAAGCCTTGCTTGAGCCAGGGAATCAAGAGCCCAGCTCATGCTTTCCCCAGCTAGTATCATCAATTCTTCAATGACTTAAAACAACACTGTACTGTTCTGACCATCTCCCACATTGAGTCAGACCTCTCAAAGAAAATAGGGGGAAAACAAAAAAAAATAAGGATTCATATAACAAAAAATCAGAAGGAATTTGCTGCTATGCATTCAGAGTGGAGAAAATTATTAAAGACAGACTGGGTATGGCCTAAAGATTGATGAATACAAGTCCTCCATTCTCTATAATGATATGCTAGAAGCCTTTCTAACATTTCAAAAAAATAAATTGTAGAAAAAGGCTTTTTGGAAGTTCATAAAATCAAAGGTTATATTAGAGGACTGCAGACCAGCAAATACAGTATCCATTTTTAAAAGGAGAAGAAGAAATGTAATCCCAGCAACTATGCTATAGTTGGTGGCCATCCCAGAACAAGATGTCTGGGGGTTTTGAGAATAAGTGTGAAAACGGTGTTGTCAAAGACTCAGAGGTAAACAGATGGGGATTCATCAGGCCAGGAAAGAGAAATTAAGGGGTTCTGTGTCTCCCCGCCCTGCAGCCCTGGTTGGTGTTCCATAGGTGGGCAGTGGTGGAAGGGCTCTCATGCAGCTGTGAAAAGGCACCAGCCAGAGCACTGCTGTTTCCAGACCTGTAGGAAGAAGTTAGGATAAATTCAGCATAAGATTCCAATGTTTTTTTCAGATATCCTAGAAGAAGATACCATTGGAATAAAGGTTGCTTCCCCTGACAATTTGTTTATCCACACAGCAGAATTTAGCTGTAAATTCAGGAAAACATTTTTACAAAACCCAGACAGTCATGAGGACTAGATTACCTATGTAAGATCACTAAAGTTTAAATTATTCTGACTCCGCCCAGCTGATAACAACTCTGTGTTATCTTTTAGTTCTGCCAGAAGCATTTGACCAAATTGTTCTCAGAAAAGGAGTATCTCTCCAACTTTTTGTGGAGAAAATCAAAGCAGGTTCCAAAACTTTAGAAATTCAGTGTTAAGTCCTTGGAAGTTCCTTGTCCTTTCCTGTTGGTTTCACATGTTTATGAGCAGCTGCTGCAGTGTGAGCCTTGGTGGACTGGGAGCATTGGAAAGCTGCGGGGCATCACTGAAAATAGGTTTAGGCAGCTCTGTAGAGAGCCCTGGAGCTGGAGAGTGAGGGCTGATTGCTTTACTGGCATAGCCTCCCTAAATAAACAGGTTTTTTGCTTTCCATCTCCTGGTCCTCAATTTGCTCCTGGGAGTCCCCCAGGATGCTCAGTGGTGACAGACAGGCACGTCCACCCTGAACGTGCTGCCCCCAGGGCACTGGCACAGCCCCGACTCCTTGGGCAAACCCAGCTCTGCTGCTCACAGTTGTTTTCCTCTCCTGCAAAGGTTTCCTGTGAATCTTAATAACTTGCCTGAGACAGAGAAGGATTCTCAGTCTTTCTTCCCCAAGTTAATGTCAGCATGCCTGTTAATATAGGATAAGCTCAGCTACAAATCAAGTGTTTTTTCCAAGCTAAAACAAACCAAAATATTTCAAAGGCATTTCATGCAGGTTTATAGGAGAAAATCCTTTCTCTACTTGCCTCTCAGTGTTTAAATCCTTCAACCATTCCCTAACCCATCTTCTTATTTTATGATCTGAAACAAAAGGCACTAGAGCAGCTCTTTCCTCATCTCTCATTTCACCTCCCTTTTCTTCAACCCACAGCAAAACAACAAGGATAGTGCAAAAAAAGTATTTTTCATTCATTTTGTAATTTTGCTTTAAACACGTAACACACTTTCCTGAGAGCACAAGATATCACTGACATGAATGGGTTAAGATGAGGGAAAGAAAGAAATCAAATGCTGAGTTAGCATGAGGGAAAGATAAACATGAAGAGTAACTGAAAAGAACCTATACCTGACAAAAGCACATTACTTGTTAACCACCAGATTTGATAAAGATTTGTCTTTCTGGTAGTTGCAAAAATCAGGTTCTGTGTTTGCTAATCTGTCTCAGTGACTCAGTCACCATCAGCTCCATAGAGTACTGGTAGTGTCCTTATCAAGCTGTACTGACTTTTTCTGAGATTCTAAGTTTTCTTGTGCTGTTTCAGGAGGCAGATATTTCAGATGGGCCCACAAAGCCAAAAATGCAACAAACCCCTAAAATATTCATTTTTAAATGGTTAAAACAGCATTCTAGTAGTAGAGCACATTTAACACAGTTTTTAGGATTGATCTAAAATGCTTGGGCATGGGTTGTTAGCCATAGTGACTGCGTAGTGCTTCTACAAGAACTTCCTCATGGATCATTGCTTAGTTACTACTTAATGATTTCATCCATGATTACACACAAAACCATTGCTAAAAACGCTGGCATTGACATAAATGCCTGTGGAATAGTAAATAGGAATTAAGCAGAACCGACAGATATTTTAATTAGTGAAAAAACATACAGATCCTTGTGTGTGAAGCAAAGCCAGCTGTTGAAGGAGACATGGGAACATGAGAATTCCCAGTAAAGCTGTAACTTGCTGTGCTGCCCAGGCTGTCTCATCCAAGCACCTTTCTGCACCCTCCAGTCTCTGCAAGCCAGGGGAGCAGCTTCAGAGGACCAACAATAAGCACTGCTGTGAAATGTTCATGCCTGTTCTTCTCTACAACACATTTCTGAGCAACACTAATAATTTCTTGTTTACCATTTGGGTGGGTTTGAATGTGGTAGTTGAAGCTTTTCAACTTAGAATTGAGGAAGGACTTGTTGAAGAGGCTGGTGGTGCCCTATAACTTACTCTCAATGAAATTTCATGGTAATTTGAGCTGATGTATATGTACTGCTTTCAGAGGTGTTCCTGATGTGTGCCACAGAAGCACACAGAACATTTTTTAGATGGCAAAGTGTGGCCACTTTGCCTTAGACCAGCACTCTGCTAGCCCTAAATAACCCTCATGAAGCCTTTTGTCTTTTCTTCTGACACAAGCATGCTGTTGTTTTTATCCACATTTTCTGCCAAATTGCGTTCAGGAAATATGAGCATCTGTATCTTGTGACACCCTCTAGTTTCGCACAAACTGAATCATACTGTACAGTTCAGCTGAGTAATAAAATATAATCTGATTGGCAGGAGGTATTAAGGAAGGCCACATCATTACAGGTCCTCTTTTAACCCAGTTTAACAAGTTGCTCCTGAGAAGTTATTTATTCTAGCTGTCAACATCTTGTTGTTGAGATGACAGCGATCAAATCTCTGTTAGATCCTAATCTTGTTCTTCTTACTCCACCTTCAAGTATCTGAGAGCCTCATATAAGCAATATCACTTTTTGTCAGCAAAATGATTTGTTTGACTCTGATCATTTGCTGGAAGTTACAACAATGTATTTTTTTAATACCTACAACAATTATTAGTATTAAATGGAGATGGAATAAATAGCAGGCAATAGTGAATCGAGGAGCATTGGAAGTCTGAATTGTTGTTGTGTTGTGCATTCTGATCAATATACAAAACAAGAATTTCACAATTACAGAAACTTAGCAATGCATTCCCAGGTGCACAGATGTCACAGCAGCAAATTCTTAGTCAGAGACTGATGTTCTTCTAGTGTCCTGGGGACATCTCACTGGCTAGCCAGACCCATCTCTGTTACGAAGTTATAAAAGTTATTTTATTATGACTCTCATGATGCTAGGACTGAGAAGGAAAAGCTATATATTATGTGTCAGGCAGACTCTACCTCAACTTGAACAGTCCTCGGAGTTGGAAAATTCTAGTCCCTAAACGATGCATTCTATCCTAATTTTAACTTCTCTAGTCCCTCAGTCTTAAAAACTCCTGCAACTCTATCATGCCATGCATTATACTGAAAAGTGAGATGTTTTAAAACTAGAATTTTCCTGAAAGTAAGTTTAGAATGTTAATGGAATATGGGAATATTTTTTTTAATTGTTGAAAGCTTAGTATTTTAGGCTTATGACACTTTTAAAGTAAAACCACCTACTGAGTTCAAAACTATTCATTTAATATGTTACCTGTCTCTTGGGCCATTTGCGAATCTGAAAAGAAGTTCTCTTTCAAATGTGGAAATATTAAAGGTAATACTCCTGATTTTCATCTGAAATCATTAAGGAATGTTCTTCTAGTGGAAAATTTTTAAAATCAATGCACAGTATATTTGTGCCAGAATGGATCCAGCTGATGTTTTTGGTCTTCACGAAAGTGTGAAATTATTGTACCTGATGGAAAGACAGCCTAACCAACCCTGCATCCACTTGACCAGGCAGGAATGTTGATCTGCTGGAGACCAGGAAGGCTCTGCAGAGGCATCTGGACAGGCTGGATTGATGGGCCAAGGCCAGTGGTATGAAATTCAACACAACCAAGTGCTGGGTCCTGCCCTTGGGTCACAACTAACCCAGGCAGCACTACAGGCTGGGGGAAATGTGGAAAGATGCCAGGTGAAAAAGGATCTGGAGGTGCTGGTCATGTTCACCAGCAGCTGAACACGAGCCAGCTCTGCCCACACAGCCGAGAAGGTCATACATATCCTGGTCATACATTGGTCATACCAATCCTGGTCTCTATGAGAACTAGTGTGGCCCGAGAAGTGATCATCCCCCTGTACTGGGCACTGATGAGGCCTCACCTCGAGGGCTGTGTCCAGTTCTGGGTCCCTCAGACAGACAAGAAAGACATTGAGGGTCTGCAGTGAGTCCGGAGAAGGGCAGTGGAGCTGGTGAAGGGTCTGGAGCACAAGTCTTGTGAGGAGCAGCTGAAGGAGGTGAGGGTGTTTAGTGTGGGAAAAATGAGTCTCAGGGGGAACCTTATGGCTCTCTACAGCTACAACCTACTACAGCCCTGAAAGGACCTTGCAGCCAGCTGGGGGTTGGTCTCTTCTCATGGGTAACAAGAGACAGGGCCAGAGGAAATAACCTTAACTTGCACCAGGGGAGGTTCAGATTGGCTATTTCTGGAAAATATTTTCACAGAAGGGGTTGCCAAGCCCTGGAACAGGGTTCCCAGAGGCACATTTGAGTTACCACCCCTGGAGGTATTTAAAGGACGGGTAGATGCGGCACTGAGGGACATGGTTTAGTGGAGGGCCTGGCAGTGCTGGGTTAACAGGTGGAGTCAATGATTTTAAAGGTCTCTTCCAACCTAAACATCTCTGTAATTCTCTTCGTATTATGCTGATTCATTGCTTGTATTTTGGGATCTTATATTTTGGAGACTAGCATTTTTGTGCATAAAAGGAAGATATGTTATTTTCTGCCTCCCTTTGCATGGGTTGGCTTTCTGCAGTAATTTTAATGAAGTATGCATTTCATATGTATGTATGGAAAAAAAGCTCTATAGCACCTCGTCATCCCTCATCTCCTCAATACAGCAGAGAATCTTATGTTTTTAACATTATTTTTTTCCTTCACATCAATGAATCAGTTTGGCTTCATATTTTGACATAGTTATTTATGAAAGCAAATACCCTTGAAATTCCTACTAAAACATTGATTTCTACATTTAGTTTGCTGACTTTCTTTTCAGTTTCACTGGATCTTTTACATAATTTAACGAAATAGTACTTCTACGTTGGTTTATACACAAAAAAAGAGGAAATCCTTCCTTTTTCTCCCATAGGAATATTTTTGAGAAATATATTGATTTCTCTTATTGTTGGAGGTATGGATGTAAGCGTTGTGGAGGTTTTCATGGCATGTATCTATTTCTGGCATTTCTGTGGGAATTTCTGCATTTCAGAGCAACACGTTTCTGCATATATGGGTGAAGGAGACATTAAGATAGAAAGCTGGTTGTAAAATGCTGTAGAAGGAAAAGAAAATTCTCTAGAAGCAAAATGAATAATAGACGTTGTTTCCCATGGATTTGTCTTACATTTGAATTCTGCAGTGTCCAGCAATGCTCAAATCTAGATACACAACTTTGCAGAAGTCTTCCCTGAAAGCAAGCTGGAATTAGGCACAATGGGAACTGCCCAGTTGCTCCTACTGGGATGAGTCACTGTGCTCCAGAAATTTATGCCCCAGGGAGGAAACTGGAAATTCTGGACCCCTCAGTGAGATAATGGGCTGCTTTGAGACTGGTTTGAAATGGGTGTTCAACATTATCCCTCCACAGCAAAGTGTTTGACTGATTGTGACAGGAGCTCTCCAGATGGGAATTTCAGGCAGTGATGGAGATTCTCCCCAGGCAACAATTTGTATGCTCAAATGTGTTGATTAGTGTCCTGATTAGAATGTCCTGGAGATGCACAGGCTGCTTCTGCTGTAGAACTCATATGTGTGCACAGATAAGACACTTGTTAATAGTTGAAACTGTTGCTGCAGCTACAGAGATATTCACATAACCCATTTTTGATATGCTGTTAAGATATTTAAGAGTTGTTTTATATGTTGTTAATTACATGCTGGAGGTGGTCATGTAGGACCATGAGCCAAGCAGGTTAGAACTGAGCAGAGCAGCAGCCCTCGAATCTCAGCCCAGCCAAAGACACTGCTGCAAAGACTCCTCCAGCAGAGATTCCTGTCACCACCAGACAGCCACTGCCAGTCCTGTTTGAGGGATCTGATTCCCTATGCAAGTGTCTTGTGTGCCAACAAACTTCCTGTTCATGCCTATGCAAAAGCTAGAAAGTCAGGATGTCTAACTGACCTTGTGAATTTTCCTTCTTTTTTCTTTACTGTCATTTGACTTTAACACATTGCAAAATACTCTGCTCTGCTAGGTTATATGGTAGTCATTCAAATACTTTTATGGTGAGCAGGGACTAGAGCTTTGAACCTGTCTTTCTTCCACACTCTGGGTGAATGCTCTGGTGGATAGGTTCTTCTATAAGCTGAGTACTTTCTTTTTCTCTGAACATATTTCCAAGCAAAAGTAATCCTTTGCAAGTTGTGACCTCAGAAAATTTATTTTAACCCCCAAATATTAGATGGAAATAGGTGCCAAGTGCTTAGGCAGAGCAAACCCCCTTTTTGGATTAAGCATCATAAATTCTAAGGTATGATTTATTGGTTGAGTGTTTTATTTGGTGTTATACTTCTAATCTGAGAAATTTAAACTCCTTTCACTATAAATACAAAGACACAATTCAAGGATATTACTTCCAATAAAGAATCCTATTTCTTTCCATTGATTACAAAGACATCTTTGGGTAGCTAGGTCAGATGCTAGTATTTGCTTTGCCGATATTGAAAGTTAGGCAAAATTTACTCACAGGGTCCCAGGCTGGTTCAGGAAAAGCAATGCAAGCAAGGGAAGGAAGATGTTCCTCCCTCCCTACTCAGCCCTGGTGAGACAGCTCTGCAGGGCTGTGTCCAGTCCTGAGCTCCCCAGGGCAAAAAGGACAGGGACACACTGCAGGGAGACCAGAGAAGGGCCACAGAGATGTTGGAGAAGTTGAAGCATCTGGCACATGAGGAGAGTCTGAGAGAGCTGAGGCATGCAGCTTGGAGAGGACAAGGGTCTGGAGGATGTTATCCAAGAGTTTAAATAGCTGAAGAGAAGGAGTAAAGAAATTAAGACTGAGCTACAGTCCTCCCAGCATCCCTCAGTGACAGGATAAGACGCAATAGGCACAAACAGAAATACAAGAAGTTCTGCTTCAACATCAGAAAAAAATAATTTTTGTTGTGCAGGTGGTCAAACACTGGAACAGGCTGCTCAGACTGATGTTTCATCTTCATCATCAGAGATACTCAAAATCTACCTGAACACAGATAGCACTGAGCTACCTGCTGTAACTGACCCTACTCTGAGCAGGAGGTTGGACTCATCTCCAGAGGTGCCTTCCCATAATTCTGTGATTCTGTGGGAATTATTCCAATTCATTCCACCATGTTTAGTCTAGTCAACTTTCTTATACCGTATTTTGTTTCTTTTTAAAGTTTTTCCTTAATCTTAAGAAATGGACCACATCTCTAGCATAACATTTCAAGAAAATTTTCAAATTTCAAAGATTTTGTGATATTCTTAAACTGATCTTCCCATAAAAATACTCATAAATAATGAATCTAAGAAAATTGCCTAATATTTAGGAAATTTACCATGCCACAGAAAAAAAGATATGTAAAAGAAGCTTGGACTTTTGTTTGCAAATATAAAAGTATCTAAATATGAGATACTTTTAACTCATATCTGAATATAAAAGTTAATCTTTTATGGTCTTTGTACAGGGCTTTATCTTGAAACCCTTGCTCAGGTAACAGAAATTGTCTCTAACTAAAGATCAAGAGGAAAGTACTTTGAAGATATATTGCTGCATTATGTAAATTTGAAAAATTTACTGTGCATTTGGAGCATGAATTTCATCCTGTGACCTAATTCTTGCCTACAACTATACTATGAACATACTGAAAAAAATGTAAAGATTATCTTTTGATCTCCAACTCTGTCTAATTAGGACAAAAAAACTTGTTTTCAATAATACCAAAACATTTCATAGGAGAAAACTGAGGTTTGTTTTATTTTCATATGCAAAATTAAACCTCTAGAATACTCCTGCACGAAAGTTAAAATCATAGAAGCATCAAATGATTTGGGTTGGGAGGGACCATCTAGTTCCAGAACCCTGTTGTGGGCAGGGACAACTTTCACTAGACCACATTACTCAAATCCCCATCCAGCCTGGCCTACAACACTTCCAGGGATGGGATAACCACTCTCTAGACAACCTGTTCCAGTGTCTCACCACCCTCACAGTAAAGACTTTGTTCTTAATAATGGGGTGATTGAAGACCCCCATGATGACCAAGACTTCTGAATGCAAAGCTGCTCCAATCTGTCTCATCTCCTCAGTCTCACCTGCTTGGCCTTCCTGGCCAGGTGGCCTGTAGGAGACTCCCACTATAATGTCACCAGTCCCTGCCCTCCCTTTAATCCTGGCCCACTTCCCTCCATCCCCAGGCAGAGCTCCATGCACCCCATGACACTCCCTCCTTTCTTCCTGCCTGTCCATCCTAAAGAGCCTGTGTCCATCTATTCCAACACTGTGGTCACAGGAGCCATCACATCATGTCTGCACAATGCCAGTAAGACCATGAAGGCCTGTGCCTGGCTCTAACTCCTCGTGGTTATGGTGTGTGCCTTTGCACAGAGGCATTTAAGCTGCCCCTGCCCATGTACCCTCTCCCTTTCCTCCCTCCCTTCTTCCTCAGATGAAGCTGACTGGAGTGGCTGCAATTCCTTGTGCTGCTTTTCAGGTGCTCTCCTGCTGATGTGTGATCCCTCTGCAGGCTCTGGGCTTCTTTTGAGGGCACTGGCACCCACACTTGTGGGAGTGGGATGGATGGACGTTCCCTAGTGTAAAGTTCATGGCTGAAGATGCTCTTCCCCTTCTCCGACAGATGGCCCCAGCAGCCCCCAGCTGACCAGGTTTCTCAAGGACAGTTCCATGGTCTGAAGTACTTAAATCCTGTGGCATCAGTCCTGTAACCACTTGTTGATTTGCCACATTTAACTGGCACTTTTAGACTCCTTCCCTTTGAACAGGAGGACTGATGAAAAATTACCTGTTCTCCAGAGTCCCTTAGCACTCCTGCCAGTGCTTTGCAATCCTTAATATTTCAGGCTGCTCCTGGTGTCCACATGAAACAACAGGCAACAGCAGCAGATAACTGTCAGTGGGCTCTTGCCCACTGAGAGTCTTGCTAGTCTCTTGGTGGCATCCCTGATACAAACACCTGGTAAGCATAACATCTCTCTGGAGCATGCATCAGGTCAGCATATTGGTGCTCCATAACCCTCAGAAGAGTGTCACCTCCTACTACCACTCTGCACCTCTTAAGAGTTGCTTGGTTCTAATACAGGGAGCAAATTGGGTTGCCTTACTCAGCTCCAGCATCCCTCCGATGTGTGGTAAATTAAAATTAGATTTGCTGTGTCAAAAGGCTCTCAGAACAGCATCTTTGTTATATTATACTAAGCAGAAGATGAAAAAGCAATATTCCTAGTACTAGAAAAATAGGGCTTAGAACTTCTGTCTTTGAACCACAGCAAAGTATTTGGCTGAAATTCCAGTGAAGCAAATAATGCATCAATAATGTTTGCAATACTTAGGTTACATATGCAAAACAAACAAGAGGTTTACTTAACGTCGGCATAACTATTCCCCCTATTAGTTTTGATCAATTGCTCTGCGGTCATGTTCATTAGACAGCCTAATCTGAACTGCAATTAGATTTTATCCTTTTAAAAGACAAAGCAGAATCCCAAGTCATTAATTAAAGGGTCTGACTACAGTTGGTTACAAGATGGATGTTGCATACCCTTTAGTGATGACTCAACTCAGTAAAACAGAGCACTTTAGTTTTAAGTGGCAAATACACCAGCACTAATTGAATGCAAGCTTTTGCTCTAGTACAGTTGGAGAAAAGGAAATAATTTCATGTGCAGATTCTTGAAGACATGAAATACTAATGAGAACTATGTGAATAAGCTAGATTTACATAGGCAAACTGCAAGTATGAGGAAGACATTTGAAATAGAGGAGAGTGATTAATATACAACCCTGCACCACTTATAGGTTGTTTTATTTCCCCCAAAAACTGAAAAACATTTCATATTTAGTTTTCAGAGCCTCTGTATCTAATGCTGCAGTATCTCAGTGGCAGAAACTGATTTATGGTAGGTGAGAAATAAAAAAGCTCATTGCTTTCTAACTGATTGCAGTCCATGGGTGTTCCCCACTCCTGGCTTTGGGGTAGGCTGCTCCCTCATGCTATCCAAAGTGCAGGATATCCCCCTTCCAGATATGAATAAGTCCATATTCTTGGTCCCTCTCCTCCTAAAACCAGAAAAAGCCTCACAGGAGTTGCTGATCTTTAAGATCTGAAGTTATCTGGCCAGACACTGAGCTGCACTCAGCCACTCACAAGACCATGTTACACCAAATGCTCCAGGTTTATGTCTCTGCTTCTCCAAAGATTTAATGTATAACCATGAATAAATCAGAGGCATTTAAACCAATTTTGAAGGCAGGTAAAGCATGGTATTTTTAATGTATGAGACTCAGGCTTTTGTGGATAAAATGGACATATTTCTCAAACTCCCAGGGGTTCTGCAAGGCTCTGAGTACCTGTGGTAAATGAGGAGAAGCACAAAATGTGAGATTGGGAGTAAAAGTGAAATTTGGATGCAGTAAGTTAAGTTTCAAAGGAATTTTAAGGGTTTTTTTTTTAATTGAAGAGAAGAAAATGTCAGAATTTTTTTAAATGCAGGATTCTCTGAGTTATCATCTGTGTCTATCTGAATGTCTTTCCCTTTCAATGAGTTTGGAATAACAAGACTAGTACCTGGAAGCTTTAAAAAAAGAAGGAAAAGCTGATCACTGCTAGTGATAGAAAAAAAATATAATGCAGAGCTTGGCAGTAAGGGCCTGCAGCTTTACCAGTCATCTCAGCATGTTGCCAGAGTTGCTAACTCAGCTAGAAGGGAGCCAAAGCACACAGAGAGGTGCTTTTTTTGTTTTAATTAGTTTATTGTCCATTATTAATAGAAAACCCACAGAAAACAAAAATACAAATTGTAGACAAACACAAAAGCCTATTTTTAGTCTGTGAGATATGGGAAGAAGGTACATTGCAGCCACAGGAGGTTATCTTCCATTTTTCTGAAGTTTTCATCATAAGTTTACCTCCACAGCAGTCTGCTGCATGCTACTAGCCAGAACTGCTCTCAGATAATACCAAGTGCCCTTGCACTAGGCTGGGGGATAGCAAAGGGAAACCTTGCAGTGAGCTTGAGGAAGGTTTTTTAGCATACACAGCCTCCAGGATGAGACTGAAAATGAAGAAAGAGCTGAGTTCTCCCACGATAGCCAAAGAGAGCACAAAACCAGGAAAATATTAGAACACCATCAAGAAAAGCAACAAAACCAAACACAAAATTGAAAGAAGAATTAGCCTTTACCTCAGAGCAGCATTGCTAGCACAGGGAGTCAGAATTTAATAAATAATTTTTTTTCTTCTTTTAATGATTTACATGTAGGTATTCATAGACCTTGGGAAAAACCCCTACATATCAAACCTCTGGTTTGACTCTTTCTGATAGTGAGCAACATGCTGAGCTGAAAGCACTGAGGTAAACCATCATCTTCCTCAAGTTCTCTTCAGCAGGCAACCAGCAGAGTAAATTATGCCCCAAATTGTATGTGATACATCATTCAATATTAGAGACACTTTGAGTAAATTCATCCATGGATAGGAAGAAAAAAGGGGAAATTGTGCCATTTTTCCTGGCTGTGGGGAATTTGCTACAGAATAAGTAGCTAATTTAATGATAAAGAGCTTTCTTGCTGAAAAATGTTTAAAGCAAAATATGAGAAAAGGTCTATATTTTAACATATTAAAAGAAAGGAATATTTACATAAACAGTGTAAAACTTCCAATGTTACTATTCTAGAGAAGGAACATGTTGGATTTTTAGTTCAAAATTACTTCTATACTGACATTTAAGTTACTTAAAACATAAAAGTTGGAAGCAAAATGAAATATTTGAAACTATAGAAATGACAATTTCACCCATGTTATTGCTTCATGAAAATTCTCAAAATTTTGATTTCTTGTATTTGTATGGTTTAAATTTTCAACATTTCTGAACCTTTTTAGTAAAAAAATATAATATCTCCTCTTTATTCATTAACTCTTTCTGAATGGAAAAATGAAGACACATAAATGTGAACTTTGCATGTAGTTAAATATATTCCTTAGAGGAACTACATCTAACCTCAAAAGTAAGAAAATTATGCCTTGATTGAATATTCACAGAATTAAATGAGCATTTCCCCTCTTATATTTCTAGTTCAACATGAAAGGCTTCACTTTCAGAAATGCAGATGTATTGTTGCATGTTTAAACACTCATAGGCAGTAACTGCAAACTCTTCCACTGATCCTGAGTGGAGATTGTCCTCCCAGCCTTGCAGACTTTTACACACATTGGAAGATGACATGCATATTTATGAGCCTTTCATGTATCTATATGGAAAATCATATAAAATATTTGTATGTTTTTAGCTGCAGCTTCAGAATAAGTGTGTTTTTCTCTCCTAAAAGGAATACCAAAAAACCCCAGACACTGGTAGAAGCCTAGAATTGTTTGGGGTTTTTTGATATATTGCTCCCTACTTGCTCATTAGACAATCTCCCTCTTTCTAATTTATCACTTGAACATCAGATTCAGTACAAAGAACCAGCCTCTGTGAAAGCTAAAAAAAAATAATTATAAATTCTACTGACCAGTTCACATTAGTGTGAGTGCTGGCAACACTAAGGTGTTTCTATTTATCACCATTTGCTTTGATGGGGCACCATTCATTTCATTTATCATTTGATTCTTTTCAATTATTTCTTCTTGGGAAGAAGTAGAATCAGCATTATTTAGTTAGGATTGTGTTTGCCCAACAGGTTTTGTAAAGTCCACTAAAAGAAAACAGTCGCTTGATACTTGTGCATTTGGTCTAGAGTTTTCATTCAGTATCTGCCCATTTTGTGATTTAAAAACATATGTTTGTTTTTTAGTATTGCAGGAAGCCAACATAGACTTAGGCATTTAAGCTTGAAAGAATGTAGCAAAATTATGTAACTAATTTTTTTCCAACTTCAGGGTAACACAGTTTTGTCTGGAATAACAGCCAATTTGAAAATATACCAAGGAACATTGCTGTATACCTTACTGTTTGGGTTGAGGTTATGGGGGACTGAGGATTGTGTTGTTTACAGTGTTTTTCCTCAGTTTTGGAAGCATTGGGAATCCTCAGTAAATATATGGAACACATGATTCCAAAAATTAAATTAAAAAGCCAAAATTAGCTCTAGTGTAGCACAACCTTCTTAGGTAATACTAAGTCGTATGGGTAATAAGTCTGGGCCACCTCTCACACCTCTTCTTCCCCTGCCATCATCTTTCCCAAGGAAATAATGAGAAAGTTGCATATATCCAATGGGCAACTTAGTTCAGGGAGGGCTCCTGGACTGTAAATCCCAAAACAGTTCTCTCAGCATTTCTGCATAACTCCCTATCAACCAGCTGGATATGTGGGGCATCATGACTTTAATCCTAAGCTCCAGTTTTCTCTGGGAATTGCAGATCCTGATATCTGGGGCAATAACAACTGTCTCTTGTATCAGCACCCATCCCTCAGCCCCTTTGAATTTGCTCTTTAAGTACTAGAAGATGTCATATGGTGAATAAATACAGAAGTGGTGACCAGGAGAGCAAGTTGACAGTCAAATGTCAGATGTGAATTTACAAGTGTGAGTTAATACATTGCAACCAACTGCTCTTACTTTCAGTGAAAAATTTCTTTCCTACTTCTGGAGGGTTTTTTTGTGACTCTGGGCTTCTCTTGCCACAATCCTGGACACTTGGATGTTTGAAAACATTGAAAAGGAGGAGATCCTCCCCTGACAGTTGGTGGAGACACCAAGGAAACAGTACACGTGAGGGTCCAGAACAACTTTGGCTAAAGCAACAGGGACAGAATTGTCTCACAGTGTTTGAATCATTTCACTTGGAGGAAAAGGATTCTAACTTCTGTGAAATGTTAACTGTTCATTCAAATTTTCATTTCTCCCTCTACAGGAAGTGGTCAAGGCCCTTCTGGGAGCCATCTTCAGATTGCCAGTTCATCTCTTGGCAATACCTACAATTAAAGACTTCTCAGTGTTTCACATACAAAAATGATTACAAGAATACTGAGAGGTTGAGAGGTCTAGTGGGGGCTTTGGGAGCCACAGAAGAGGAGCGCAGTATTTAACACTATCTTGTGAGACACATGCCAGGCCTTAAGTTTCACAAACCTCTGGTTTTCTATGGCTAGCCAGGGGAGATGGAAAAAGAAAATAATTTGTCAGAAATAAAAGCAACCTTCAACAGCTTTTTAGAGAAGGAATTGTACAAAGATATCCCAATAGTAAAAAGCCCATAAATATTTTGTGCTTCATCACAACAGTTCCATCAAAACTTTCTGCGACAAAACCTCTCTGGAAGCTAAGGATGGTCCTGTTGGACTCTAGGACTCTTGCCTTTGACAAAACACCAACCAAACTCATGGACAATAGCATCACCTGCATCCTCAACATCTCTAAATAGTAGAAAAGTGTTGTGATTAGAGGTCAGGAATGTATCTGCCTCTGTTTTGTTTGTTTGCAAAACAGGGACTCATGGGGGCACAGCAGGGCAACTGGCCCTCCATCTGTTGTGCAGAGCTATGGGTTTTTTCTGCAAGGTATACAAGAAAAAACCAAAACTTCATTAGGAGAGCACATTTTGACCTTCACGTTAAATATGCCTTAGTTTGCCTAAGAAGCTACAGCTTGAGATTCCCAACCTCACCAACCAGTAGTGGTGAAAAGACAAAATAGTCACAAAAAATCTCCTGATATGTGCGCCACCAGAAACTTCTTGAAAGATCACATGGAACCTACAGGCTCTGAGTTTTATTCCCATCTCCTCCATAGTGTTTCTATAGGAATGATGTCATAGCCAAAGTTGCTGACATATTCTGAGTTTTGCAATGCATGAAGATCAGGGACAATTTATTTTAAAAAATAGGATACAGTATCACATTGCCCTTTGAATATTGGTTTGAATGCTTGGAAAGGCAGATTCAAGTGCTTTTATGTTCAGAACATGTTCAGATGTTCAATGACTTTTACAGAAGTCTCTAATAATTTATAATCAAATTTAGGTGTTCCCCCTTTATACACTGCCCAGTCTTTATCTGCAAAATCCTATAAGAATTTGCAGACTTTTAGGACAGCTTCCTTCCCAGGGAGGCACCAGCTCTGCCCCAGTCCCACCCTTACACTGCCCCAAGGCAGCCTCCAGGACAGCACTCAGCTCACATCAGCACACCTTCTCTGCCTCAAACCTCTGATGTGATGCTTCCAACACAAAAGAATATTACCCAATTGTTTGGTCAAAACTCCCACGCTCTTGGCAATGAGGAGGAGGTTAATGAAAGTTGGGAGGAAGAGGCAGATGGGTGTGGAGAAAAGGTATAGGGATTTTTGTTGATTATACCTGTTAGACTTTCTGAGGTACCTGGATAGAATTGTTGTACAAGCCATGATTGTGTTAGATAAACAGATTCTATACATTGAGTCTGTGAAAGGGCACAATCTGCCAGATATTCCCCATCACAAGAACTGAACATGATTATGACTAAAATTTTCTTCATAAATACTTTGCTTCTCAAAAGGGCAGCATCTGGACTTTAGAGTGCTATCATAAAGGCTATCTTTTGGGGTACAAGATGTACAGCATAGGAGCAGTTTAGACAATAAACCTGGAAGGCTATAAGACATCAGGAAAAATACCAAAGGAAATAACAAGTGCAATTAATAAAACATAAAACATTTGCTCCATAAAAATCTAGAATATCATCATTGCTGCTTCAAATTAGTTGAAGAGTAATTATCCCCAAGATGATCCAGTACCTTCTACATCTTGCTTTCAAAAGTTTAACAAAACAGGAAGGAACTGATAAAGCTAAGGATGTAAAGCTCTGTTTGATTAATTAGGAGAAAAGAAAGAAAATAAATTATTTTAAGTAGAATGACAATACAAACAAAATTGGACAGCTCTAGTTATCTGTGTTGCAAGTGTGCACATACAAGTATCTGAACTGCAGTGAAGGTGACCTTGCATAGTCTCATCTCATAGAAAAGCAGATTAAAATTCCTATTTATCTCAACTATTGTCATTACTACTTTCAATAAACAATACAAACCTAGTGGAAGAATCCAGCTGATTGTTTACGTGAGTAAATGCTTGATTTGCTGAAATTGAGCAGCCTTTTTGCTGAGGTGATTTAGAAAAAGAATTTATTGAACATTTTTAGGGGCATAGGAATGCCTTGTGAACAGGGTGGAAAAAGTCCTTATGAAGCCTTGCTTTAAGGAAGGTCTTCTCACGAGACTTGTAACATGTGAATCAATATCATAAATATTTCCACTGTTTACCTGTGATAAGGAAAAAGGATCTTCTCTATATCCCAGTGGTGTAAAGGCAGCAGAAAATTCAAGGTTAAGATTGCAATTGAGGCGTATTCCTCCCCTGGTGAGACCAGGTGAGACTCAGTGAGGACAGCAAGTGTGTGCCCTGCAGAGGGGCAAAGGTGGTGAGCTCCACAAGCCTTGGGTGCACCAAGCGAGGGCAGGTCAGCTACAGCAGAGGAGCAGACATCTCCTCCTTGCAAGAAAAAAAGGAGTGAGGGAGGAAAATGTGCTGAGAGTGTATGGAGAAAGTGAAAGAAAGATGGGCTGCTCAATGCCCTTCCTTCCCACCAGATCCTGAGAACAATACTGTGCTCTATACTGTGCTAAAACATGACATTTAGACTTAAGCACTTTAAACAGTCCCCTGGGCTATGTTGAGGGTGCAGAACAGCTGTATGTATAATTAGGTAAAGCTAATTACAATAAATTAAGTTAACTAGAAAATCAGTCACAGCTTTCATTCCTAAAAGTTCTGTTGTTGTCAGACTTGAAACTGCTGCAGGGCAAGATGCTGGGCCACTACAGATTGTCAGAGACCTAATCACTCTGTTTTATTTTTAAGACTTAATTTGTAACTGGAAAATGTTGGAGTAATGGGAAGGTTCTTCATGTGTTCCAAATTTAGCATCCAGACAAGGCTGCTGATCTCTCTGGGCCAATTGTAGCAGTGAGGTATATGCCTTCTCTTTCTCTTGGCTGCAGAAGACTGCTGAATGTTCAAATTGGCACCAGAATAGGGTGTGAATGTTTCCTTTGCCCATCTACCCAGCCGTGCCTGCACACCTCTACTCTAAAACTGTCACAGGTGCAAAAGGTTTTGTCCTACCACAGCTTTTATACATAACACAGAGTCCCCTGAAAATGTTATCCAGCTCCAGGAAAGCCAGCAGAGTTGTATAAATATGCTGTTGGTGAGTCCTCTCAGAGAAAAGGGTTTGCCTACCCATTGAGATTCCTGCTTCAAGCTATGCCAGGGAAAAAGAGGCAACCTGCCAGGAGCAAGCCTTATTCTGTTGCAACTGGTGGAGAATGTAATGCAACAGATGAATTTGTTTGGATTTACGATGGAATCACTGTCTTGAGGATCAACTGCAGGGAGAATTGTTTGCAAAAGTTTTCTGAAGAAAACATTGGGTAGAATTTGGCTCTAGCTGAGAAAATGTGTGAAGCAGAAAACCCTGAAATCAAGGTAAAGTCACCATGACAGTGTCACTGTAGCTTGCTTTTATCTTATTGCTCCCAGAACATCTGCTGTCCACTCCCAGAAACAGGATAGTGGGCTGGACAGATCTTTAAACTCACCTTATATGAATATGATGATTGCACAGTTTGCTTTTTCAGTTGCAGGATGTATTCAGGAAGGAACAAATTGTGGTTCAGCTGGCACACAGCAAAGAGAAGCCAAGGGCTGTGAAAATTCCTCCTATGCCTGAGTACTGGATGCTGGAGTTGCAGACCAGATTGTGAGAGGGAGAACAATCTTTCTTTGCAGAGTAATGACTTTACTTTGTGCAAGGAGAAAGGAATTACGTTGGCAGAAGCTTTGATTTTGCCTTCTCCCCACAACAAGGCAGCTCCCTGTGCTAGCAGATATAGACTGCTCCATGCATCACTGCATCAAAGTGATCCCTTTTCTTCAAGCCTCTCCTGGAAAAGGGCAAAAAATTCCCTTCCATTGCCCCAAAATAAGGCAAAACCTGGAGTGAGCCTCCTAGCAGCAAAAGTGCCATTGAAAACTACATTTAATTCATCTGCATTTACCTTATTGGATAAGAAGGGATGTCACCACAGTAAAGATTTTTGGAATAAAAATGAGTCAGTAACTATCTTTAACGGACTCAGTTTAAGAGTAGGCGTAATGCAATCCACACAGGCTGTGAAGTTATTCTCATCAGGAGGCTTAAAGAAATGTTTCTGGGAACCAAGGTGAATTAAAGTTTGACCTTCTTTATAAAATTGTCTTTCTCAACACTTTCTCTTATATATACACTTGTTTTCGGGTTTCAGGAATGAGCTGCATTGATCCTGTTTTTGGAGATCAGTCATAGTGGTAAACAGCAAGTCTCTGTGATTTATGACTGGGCCTGCTGATAGTACCTTAGAGATGTCTGAGCACCTGCAACTGGAGATGCAGCTTTAGGAAGCACCAATTGAAGCCTTTCAGGTATAGCTTTTCCAGCTGTGCTCATTTGTGAGATGCAAACAAATCAGATGAGACAACAGTGATTATCACCAGTGATACTGATCACTGTTCAGCCCAGGAAAAACAGATCATTCTGCTGTTATAATATTCTTCAACATCCCCTTCCCCCACACCATCCTTGATCAGTCTATCATTAAACACTACACATGTGGAATTTCTCATAACAGTAATAATAATGAAGAGACAGTATCAGGAACTATAGTGCATAGCATAGATTTGACAAAATTAGTAGAGAACTTTTAAATTGCTAAAGTATTCAGGGCAGTCAAAAGTGTTTTTGATGTTGTATTGACTCACAACATGATTTCACACCAGCCACCCCAAGAACACAGCTACTGTGTGCAAGTCCTAGTTAGTCATCATAAATGTCAGCAATGCAAAATAAAACAGTATTTGTGAAGACTGAGATTAATTAATGTGTTTGCTTGCCGTTGTACTTAATGAAAACAAGAGCAGCATAGAGCACACTCATGCATAGCCATGCTCACACCATTATCTTTTCTTTCTGCCTGACACTGATGGTTATAAAGGCTTCCTGCACTACAGATAAACCTGTCAGGGACAGGAAAGACTGGCTAGGGAAAGACCCTCCTTAAACTGCCAGCTTCAAATTCAGTCATTTTCACTGCAAACTAAACAATACAAGAATAAACTTGGCTGCATGGGACTGGATGTTGTCCTGATATTGGCAGACAAGGCTGTGGTACACTTCAGCTTCACTTCTGGCTGCACAGCATGGAGCTTAGGGGGAAGTCTACCACTCTCTGAGCCACTGCTAAATCTGCCCCTTGGTGTTGATAGGAAAAGTCAGAATGCCTGAAATTCATCAGCTGCTTTGTAACATTACATCTTTTGACACCAACACAGCAGCAAACAATAGTGGGGAAAACCCTGCAGGTAAATGGCACATCTGTATTGATCCAGACCTACTTAGAAAGGAATTGAAAACATGCCACTCTTTATTAGCAGTGATTGAAAGCACAGATTTTTAAGACTCATTATGATTTGATTGTCTGATCTCCTGTACAACACAGGTCAGAGGAGCTCTCTGGCACAAGGCCAAAAGTCAGGTTTCCAGGCTGTATTTTCTAGGAAATTAAGTATAGATTTATTTCTCAAAATGTCTGTGAAAGAACCATCTCAGTCCTTCATAATGTACTCCAATTGCTAATCACTGAGCACTACTATACTACTCTTCCTCATTTCCACCAATCAATTCACAGACATTAGGAATAAAACTTCACCAACTTTGAGCAACTTCAGTAGTGGTCTGCAGCTGTGGCAGTCACACTAGGTGCCTTTCACAGACAGTAGAACAAATAGAAACTTTAAGGGAGTGATTCATCTAACCTGTTTTAGACATCTCCTTCAGACTGAGATGAATTGTGCTTTACAATCTACTGAGAGTATTGCTTAGATCTGTATTGACACACAGAGCTTCTAGATGGACTGGCTCAGGCACAGTCACCTATATTTAGCCAGATGAATCCTACCATCATGCATAACTTCTTTCTGTTGAAGAGTTTGGCCCTTCTCAGATACTTTTGGACTATAAGCAAACTGTGCCTTAGCCCTGATCTTGTTAAGAAGAATAAAGAGGGTCCCTTAGCATTTTACTTATTTCCTAATACTAAAAAAAGAATATTTTTACAGTCTTCAAATTTTCAGTTTCATTCTTGGACTGTGAACATCAGAACTAGAGATGTGATCATATATCAGGATGGTAAATATATCAGTAATAGGAAGAACAACACTAGCTGTACTAGGTCAGTCCCAAGGTCCATCTAGATAAATGTCCTGTCTTTGACAGAGGTGTGCAGTGGATAATTCAGGGAAAGTTTAAAAAAGAAAAGAAGTGAGTGATATTTTCTGAACTTTTCCACCAGCCTCCAGCTTTTTGACAAATACAGACACCTCTGTGCTCAAGAGTGCTCTGTGAAAGGTACTTAAAGAATTTGTTTCATTAGCACAAGCTTTTGGTCTCCATAATCATGGAATCATAGAAAATTTGGGTTGGAAGGGACCCTAAAGATCACCTAGTTCCAACACTCCTGTCCTGGGCAGGGACACATCCACAAGACCAGGTTGCTCAGACCCCATGGAACTCAGCCTTGACCACTTACACACATCCACAGCTTCTCTGGTCAACCTATTTCAGTGTCCAACCACCCCCACAGGTAAAGTATATCTTCCTAACATCTCACCCTAACCTACCCTCTTAAAAGTCACTATCCCTTGTCCTACCACTACATTCCCCTGTAAAACATAGTATTGTATGCCAATGAGTTTAGCAGTTTACATACAGAGCATTAAAAAAAATAATACTTGTTTTGTTTTTGTTTGGTTTGAATTTGATATTCTCTTTTACCATCCTTACTTGAGATCATCCTGTTTATCTTCATTAGTGGTTATGTGCTTCAGCACTGAGCATCAGATCATCTGCTTCAAACTCCAAGAATTTTTCAGAATTTCAGTTTCTGGAGGTGTGTTTTTTTAAAGCAGTAGTCTTTGTCCCTGACATCTGTGCTTGTACTGAGTTGTTTAGCATCACCTACCAAAGCTGCAGCCTCAAAAGGAAGCACCAAGTGACAGGAGGTGCTCTCTTCACATTTGCTTTGGGGGAGGAAGAAAACTCCTTAGTGCAGTTTACAGTTTTGTAAACAGAAGTATAGTGAAGTGCTCTGATAAAAACTGTTGTGAATGAGTAAAATCTTTCTAAGATATTATTGACCATTATTGTTTGCCATATTCTTCCTTCTCAACTGAGACCCTGAGTGCCCAAGAAGAAATTCAGAGGCTATAAGTAGACTACAAAATGAAGCAGAGTCTACAGTCTACATGAGGCTCAAACAAATCTGTTTTTACTGTTTGTGTGCCTAGAATTTTTTACCAGGAACAGAGGGTGGCATGGTACAAGCCAAGACATCAGTGCAGCAGTGCTACCCAACAGGCTGGGCTTAACTGGAGAGAACATGCAGGAGCAACTGGAACCTGTGAGTGGGAAGCTTATTCTGAAACCAGAGGCTCCAGCCAGAGGAGATACAGTTCTTAAAAACCCCACAAACAGTGAAGTATCTGTAATTGCGAGTGTGCAAAGATAAGAACCATGAACAACCATGGCCCAAAATCACTGGTCTGTGATTTTGTGTCTTTTGTGTTCTTTCCCTGACTTGCCTCAGTCAGATCACACAAAACAAATTTCTGAAGGAGAAAATAGGACTTTCAGCCTATGCAACATAGCCAAAAATAGTTAACTCCAAAATGTTATTTACAATTTTTATCTTCTTCCTCCTGGAGGTAGAGATGCTGCTGACATCCTCCATAGGAAAGATGCCTGCCAGAGGGTGGAATGCATGAAAAAGGATAATTTCCTGAATCATCCTACGAAGGCGGCCACACTATGGAGGAGGAACAGAGCGACCTCTTTGCTTCTTCCCAGTTTTACTCCATCTGCAGATGGATGGTGAATGTAGGGAGTAGGAGGTAGAGGGGAGGCACACAGGGAGTTTTGTACCTCCCACTCATCACATTTGAAGACACCAGCCCACTCACCCAGGCTTGCCCTCTCTGCTTTAGGCTGCTCTTTCATGTATTAAAGAAGACCAGGGAGCCATACTGAAACAGACATTCTACATTCAAGTTAAAACAGTTATTTTATAGTTTTATATTTTCAAACACATTGTGGCTTGCTCTGTGTGCAAAACTTAAGCACAAACCCTGAATCCTGCTCAAAGCTTTGGACATGAGGGGTCATTCTTTATATAGATCCCTCATAAAAGGCAATTTTTGTTGCCTGTGAGGATGAAAAGAAGGAAAGTTAAAGGTTTCAGGACATTTGAGGTAGAAAGGGACATGCCTGGCTTTGCAGAAGCAGTAACTGCAAGAAAGACATATCAGTCCTGTTGCATCTACTAAAATTTTTAAATATCCATTAAAAAAATTCCATACAAAAAATAATTGAGTCACTCATGCTCAGGCAGCAATTAGCATCTCTTGCACTACCAGAAATAAGAAGGATTTATAGTGATGAAGAAGTCAGCACACAGTTAAAGAACAGAACCTGCCACCACCAGGCTTTCATTTTTACACCATGAATAAAAGGAGTTTCTAGGGGTAATCAGACAACCATGAATTCTCATTGTAATATGTTCTTTCATGCACTAAAAGGTTATATTAAAGTGCCCTCGGATTATACAATCTGCATGTATCAATTGACAAAAGAGTACCTGTGCTTGTATATGTGTATAGGAATAAAAAGAAGAAAAGGAGGGGAAAAGGATAGAATGAATGCAAAGGTTTGTCATTAAAAATTGGTTTAGGATGTAAATGGAACGGATAAATAAAATTAAATATGTGGTATGTAATTTCAAGTTTAGTAAGGATTTTGCAACCTAATTGTGTCATTGATGTAAGAGATCTGTTTCTACTGACACCAATATCCCCTGAAGACTGTATAACTGTGGCCAGGGGTGACATTTTCCCTGGCTCTAGCTGTTCACAAGCAGAAATACAACTTAATCCACTGCATTTGAATTGCCACAGTTTTGTGAATCTGTAAGATCTGAAGGATCTATACTTTTCTTAAAACATAGTAGCTCTGTGTCTGAGGAAAATTTTCTATTGGAACTGCAGCATCAAAACCCAAGAAAAAATGCTGTGGAAGAGTAGGTCCATGGTGTAATTACTGCCCCCAAATCAGCTGGCTCTAGTGCAGTACAGAGTGAAATGTTTTGAGACAAAGAGCTCCTGAGCTGACCAATAACTCAACATCCACTTTGCTTGATCTTTGTATCACCACTGAGCAAGAATAAAGCTTCATGTCTGACTATGCAGGGTGAATATAAATTATCACAGTATTTGCTATCAATACAGTATCACAAACCTCAAGACAAAGCTGAGCAGATCTGCATCTCTAAGGAATATGAGATCATACACATGACTGACACAACTGCTTCTGCAGGATTTGAAATAGCATAAATATAAAAATTGACTTTGAATCAGAACTATCTTATTAAATAAGCATTCATGTCAATGGCATGGACAACACAATGTTTATTTTATCAGACACATCCACTTACTCCCCTAGTTCAACAAAGCATTGTATATCGATTTGACAAAGATACTGTCAAATCATGTTGAGTGACTGCTTGTGGTACCAGTACAAATCTTAATTTATATTCTGGAACTGTGCCCTCTCTGCCATCTTGGATCTCCCTACAAAATCTTCTAAGATGCATGAAAAAAATCTATTCCGCATTTTTCAGATTTATGACTCTCAAATGAAAGAAGGAACAGAAATAATCTTTCCATTTGTCAGCCTGTCACCTACATGGAACAGACAGAGCTGCTGCTGATGCAAGAAAATTCTATTACAGGTGCAAAATGGAAATTTTCTTCACAATTTTTTTTATTAATTTAGCATAGAAATCTAGGAAATTTTGGGGCAGTAGAATACTCATTTCATTTTATGAACAAAAAGACAAATCATAATTCACTTCAGCTTTTGACTTTGTTATTTTGTGCAGCTGAAAAGCCAGCAAATTCTGTGTAGTGCTCAGAGGTGCGTGTGCCTGGTTTGGGGAGATGCAATAGCAGAGCTGCACTTTCACTTCAGTCTTCCACCCAGGAGACAACAGTGGGAGTCCCTCCCAGCTCCCTTGAAATTATGAGGGAATGAGGAGCACCCACTCCAGCAATCTTGCTCACTGATTTCCTCAATCAGTTACAGATGAAGATTCTCTCCAGACTGCAGATAACTAAGAATGAGTTAATTTTTTTAAACACAGGAACATGTTGCTTAGGAAATGCATGCAAGTGTGACATTTTATCAGTAAGCGTTACTTTGATGGTAATATGGAACACTATCTGAAACACGAAATAAGGAACAAAATTTAAACAAGAATGAAATCAATATCAACTAAAAACCTTAGAAAAAAGGGTAAAAGCCCTCACCTGACTCATCATATTGGCACACAATATCCCTGTATTCCATCCCAAAAGCTTCCACAGGAGACAGACGGGAACCTGGGGAGTGAAATGTGACAGGGAATGTGCCAGGTGCAGAGTGCTTTGCTTTGTGCTTCCCTTTCAGCCATTCACTTCCTGGGAGAAAGCAGCCATCTCATCCTCACACAGCAGCTCATCCCGAACCCCATCTCACAAAGGACTTGACCACTGCTTCCTGCCCTGACCTGGTGTAGCCAGACCCTACTCTACTCTCTGTTATTCTCCTGAGTCCACAAAAACAATTTATTTTCCTCAAATTCGCTTGGGTCCCTTTCTCCCCCTGCTTTCACCCTTTCCCCTCACATTCTGTCTGCACCCTGAAGCCCCCCGGGACAGGGGGACGCCCTGCACCTTGCAGAGGGATGCCTTGCTGCCCCCACCTTTCTTCCTCCTCCCTCTCTTCTTCCTCTCCAAAGGATGGCAGGGGATAGAGAATTGGAAGCTGCTAAATACCAACAGGAAAGAGAATCAAATCGCAAAATGTAACTAAGCTGGGAAAACAAGTTGTTTCCAAACCCAGACATTAATGCCAAGTATTTTTGCTAATTTGTTAATGCAGATGCAGCATCGTATGACTTGAAAAATAATGAAATTAATATTTGTGAGCTTCTTTCACTTAAGAAAAGAATGAAGACTTGACATTACAGAATGAACTTTATACCTGTGTGTCTGATCCATCTGTGTGCAAGACTTCAGTGAGAACTTCAAATGAAAGAAAAATCAGATTTAAGCTATAAATGGGTCGGGAGTTAAAATGCAAAGTGAGATTACTGAACCAGACTAACCATATATTTTGAGAAGATTAACTGATTTTTAAAGTGTAGAATAACTAGCCTGTTTGGATTTCAGCAAGGAATTTAGCATGATGCTGCAATAATATTTCTGGGTAGCATGAAACTAAGTTCGGAGAGAGGATCTCTGGAAAAAAAGTTTCCATTTTAGTTCTTACAGCAGACTGTGTTTCAAAAACAGAGATCCATTAGAACCAACAGATTCCAGCATGGAAACTTGATTTTTGCCTCCTTTTGAAAAGTTCTAGATTTTTTGCTTTTAATAGACTTTTTATTTGCAATTACAGGATACTTAAAACTGCTGGGATAGTTTTAAAATCTGCTGTGCCCAGAATATAGAAATGCTCTACAGCTTACATATATAATGATGTATTATAGACTGGAAAGAAATTTTTTTCATATTCTAATTCCTTACAAATAGAATATCTATTTTTTTCTTATATTCAAAAGGATTAAAATAACAGAAAAAAAAAGTAGAAAAAAACCCAGAGCCTGCACTCCTTTGCTTCTGCCATGATGACATAAGTAAACCTCTAATTTTCTGAAAAAGTTATTTTAAAGTTCTGAGGCCAGAGCACTAGATAATTCACCATTTTTATTATAAGACTACTATGTTTATCCTTTGGTTTTAGTGGAGTTGGCATACTCATAAATCCCACCTTCCTCTGGCTGTTATTTCTGTCTGGTAAATTATTTTTTTATTCACAAGGCAATAAAAGGTCACTGGAAAGAGGAATATAATATTCACTCCCATAAAATAAAGTTAAAGAGTATTTAGCATTTATATCTTTCCAGGGCGGTAAACAAAATATGGTTTATTTGACTCAATGAAGACCTACGATACTGAAAGAGATAAATCTAATGACTTGTTTTAACAAAATAAAATAAATCTTTCAAGACAAACCTTCAATAATGCCGTGGTGTTCCTGTGAAGGTCCACTGCACAATTATACGTAGGTGCACATAGAAAGAGCAGCACTTTGGCTCTTACCTGCCAGAATTACTTATTAGATGCACAAGTAGATTTCTTAACCACTTCTGGAAGTAGAGCACACTTCTAAATTGTTACTGTATTAAATTATAAAAGCAAAACATTGCTTAATAAAGTTTAATACTAAATTTGATCATAAAATTACAGGAATAAAAGAGGGTTTTCATTTTTTATGATGCTCTGCTTTGACTGAAGCCTGGTTCCTGCAGTGTGTTTTCAAGAAGGGAAGTAAATTAATTCCTTTTGAAAGGAAAATTTAATCCTACTTAGTAGAAAAAATTAATTCTCTAGCTTGGTTTAAAAAAATACATAACAGCTAACCAGTAAATGCACCTAAGTGTATACTACAGACAGGATAAGTCAGAATTTTTTAGAACACAATTGTATGTGAAAACACAGTGAAAGAATACCTAATAAAATATACTTTTCATTTTGCAACTACAATATTCATTTAAATTTTCTTTTTTTCTGTGACTTCTTCATATTGACATTCTTTAAATGCAGCCTGCATGAATGGGAGCTCTGCCAGAGAATCATTCTGGCCCCAAATAGTTTTTTAGCAAAAAGTAGAATTTTATATTCACAGCCCAGATTTTTCCTGGTTGAACTCATGTATTAATTGTGATCTCTTACGTGGACATCCAACTGATTAAAAAAATCAGGGGTTATTCTGCCAACAGAGAGTTGAAATAAGGTTTTCTCCTAAATGTGGACTCAGTTTTGGAGTTTAAAAGGGAACATTTCTGCATCTGCCCTATGGCTTTTGATGAGTCTCATCCTGTCCAGCTCTTTGCAGACCAGAGCTCAGTTCATTAATCTACATTTAGCACAAGCAACAGCAGTGCGAGCCCTCATTGCTCAAGAGCTATTTATGCTTACATTGGCTGGCAAGCAGATGCCCCACCATGGGAGGGGGCTGTTGTAGGGGAAGTGCTTTGTGGCAACAGCACCAGGCAGAGCGAGGCCGTCACCCAGCCACGAGAGGGTGGTGTGGGTGTGAGTTCCTTGCCCAGCAAGCAGGACTTGGGCACCCACTCAGCATATTACAGTAAGGCAGAATTTGATAGAAAATGCTGCTGGTGGCCTAAAAAATTATCTTGCAAAGTTCAAATTTCTGTTATCTGGGAAGCTTAGATTGAAATAACTGGCCCATGGTAACACATGGTAGACTTTTCCATTTCAGGTTTTTACAGAAGGATTACAGTGAAGAAGCCCCATAAGCAGCTTTTTATATTTCTTCATTTCTATTATTGTTCTCTGAAGTAAGAGAAAGATTTTTATTGAAAAGGAAAGAACAAATCTGCTGATGGGAGGGAAAAAATATAGAAGGAAAGAAATGAAGGAAAGAGGAAATGTTTTGAGGGAAATTATGGCCCCTGCAATAGGTGCCATAGTCTGACAAAGAAATGGAGTTTTAGAGGAATTGAAAATGTAACTTCTTACTGATGAGAAAGAACTTGAAATAGAGCTATTATCAATAGCTCTGCATAAATTATTCACATTTCCTGTCAAAGACTCTCAAAGTATTTCAGTCCTGGGAGGTGGGAAAATGGAAAAAGGAAAAGAACAAGTCCTGTTTCCTAAAGCTAGGAATCAAAACAGAACTGACTGTGTTCTCCCTTACTGAGTTACTTACTCCCTTTCCAGCATTCCCTTTAGAGTTAAGGCACAAAATGTCTCCTACAACCCAGGTTCCTAAGTTCAAGCAGACTATCATGTTGTTTCTTCCTGGTAAATAAGCCTGAATCCTTACATAGTTTTCCTCTCAATCAGTGATACACCAGGCAAGTCTGTTTTGAAGAGACTGACAGATTCAGCAGAACCAAGCTGTACTTCCAGTACTCTTCTAACCACAGAAGACAATACTTTCAGAGACCCTCCACTCCATTCCCTGCCCCAAGGCATGAGCACCTACACCTAGATCATCTACAAGAGGAAATTCTTGCTACTTCATGCTACTGGTGTCTTAATAATGGGAAGAAAGTGGGAAAACAGTACCCAAAAACCAAAAGGGAAATAAGAAAAGTGCTTACCTTTTGGACACTGTCATTTTAATAAGCAAGTTACTTGCACTGACTATCATTTCCATACTATTCAATTAAATAGATACTAGAACTATTTTCAAGTGTAATACAAGCAGGATTTGGTAAAATCTGAAATAGTTCTCTAACAGTCCCATGTACCCACACTCAAAATCTTAAAAGCTAATTCTTCCCTTGTTCAGCTGCCCAACTGTGCATTTGGAAAGTTTGCTCTTATGTGAGGATCTAAACATCTCATTCTTGCAGAAGAAGAGATTTTCCCTAGTTGCCTGCATGAAAATCCACATCCCTACTAAGCATTTGGTTTTTGGCTATTTCTCCTTTTTTAGTGAAGGACCACTCTGATGTGATGCTGGAAGCTGCCCAAATGCTGTTGTATCTGGTAGAAAGATATTTCCAGAACAAGATCTCAAAGAGTGATTGAGCCTTGATGGAACTTTTTCTCCCTTTCTACCTCAGTATTGAAAATCAAGTATAATCACTATTTATACTTCCACCTGAACAGCTCCCTGCCTTGGGCTTCTCAAGTGGCACCATGTAACTTCATAACTCCCATAAATCAGGTAATCCTGTGTACTCAGTCCTAGAGGTGCCAGGAACTCATTTTTTAACCCAACAAGATTTATTGGGTGGTGATTTTTCATGCCTTCTGGCACTTCAAGACAGGGGATATTTATATTTTTCTTCCCAACTTATTCTCTAACATTTCAAAGCAATGACTGTATATCACAGTTTGTGTTCTAAAAGTATCACCTCATGACGAACTCCCTACGCATTGATACGCACAAGATCTAAGAGTTCTGCCATTTTTTTCCATGGCTGACTGTGCTGTGGGTTTTTACAACCAGAGAACAGATATATCTGGTACAGTGTGTTTTGCACTGCTGTTTTGAAAGACCTTGTGATGTACCAGCATAATGGATCTCCCCACTTTGATGTTTGTGAAAACTTGCAAGCTACAGATTATATATTATGCTCGGCATGACAATCTGTTACCAAATTTTGTCACCAATTTTTCAAGAGAATATTAAGAAGACAAATCACCTGTAAATAGGATACTGCAGGGAGTTTCTCTCTTAATACTGAAGTGCCCTGATACTCGAATGATTGAAGATGGAATGACTGTCATCTTTGTCAGAGAAACTGGATCTGTGGTAGGAATCAGTATTACTACAATTTCACAGATGTAGTACTGTCAGCTGAACTTTCCTATGTCCCTACTGAAACAGTGAGAGTTGAATGTTTCCAAACAGCTAAACATCCAAGGCAAAAGAAACAGTAGGAAAACTGCTCATTGAGTCAGGCTTAAAATACTTACCCTGGAAAAATGCTCATGCTATAAAGCCTGGCAAGGAAATCAAACACACTGGAGCAATGAAGCACAAAATGGTCTAGACCAATTTTTTTCTATATTACTCTCAATAATGTGATTTTTTTTCTTAAGATACATAATGCAAGATTGCCTGTTCTGCCTTGTGCTGTATTTGTCTTTTTGGCTAGACTACTAAGGAGTGTAGAGCTGACTGCAGCCACGCTCATCCCACTGCAGTCACATATCCACTAATTGTCAGCTCAATGGTTCACAAAGACAGGTCTCTTCATTATAAACATGACACTGCAATACAAATATTACTGGGTGCCATCATTATGAATTTCACAATACTAGAATGTTAATAATATTTTGTTTTTATTTATTTATGCCTTACCCTGTCAGTATTTTGTTTCTAGGAGTTTCTAACTGAGGCACTTTACAGTTTAGACTTTCCCTGGCTACATTTATCTGTAATCTTACTCTTGCTGCTAGGCAAGCTATTGCCCTACTATATGTAACATCACCTAAGATCACATATGTGTGCTCCTTAATAATGTGAAGCAATGCCCTATTAGAGTTTCTTACTATGCAGTATTTGAGAACTAGTGCCTAGAATTGAACACAGAAAAACCCACCTGAATTTTAAAAGAACTGTGACTAAAGCATGACAGTTAGTGCCTGAGAGTTTATTAAAGTTGCAGAGACTGCTTTGATCTACATTGTATTTTAACAGTAAAGGTAAAATTGCTACAATTAATCTTGAGTTTGGGGGTGTGATTACAAAAGAACAAGCTGAATTGCTCCTTCAAGATTCACAGAACCAGGAGAAACGCTGACACTTGGAGGAAGACAAACAGTTTGTACTGGAGGTGTCCCAGACTGTTTTTAAGTTAAGTGATTAGGGGTCATAGTCACAGAAAGATGCTAATTTATACAGCTTGATATTCAAATCAATTGCAGTTTAGGAACAATTTCTGTTCCCATTAACTGTGTCTAGATAATGGTTAGTGCTAGTAAGGGTTCTGATTAGAATTACAAAATGTAGATAAATAATTACTTTTGCTACATGATCTTGGAAAAAAGAGGACACGGAAACAGGAGACTGGGCCAGAGCAGGAAGTATTTTTTTTTTATTCTTTGCTTCTATTGGCTCTAAAGATGAAGTCTGATTAGTGCCATAGACACCCAGAACTTACTTTTTTCTTATTGCTACTGTATGAAATTTAACACCTGAAAAACAGGCTGACAATTGGTGTGAAATGGGAAATCAGTTATGTTTGATTTTGGCAGGGGAAAGTGTCTAAACTACTATTAAGGATTATTGTTAACAGTAGAACAAAGGCTGGCAAAAACATATTAGAGAAAGCAGTGCCTGGAGTGCTTGGTTTATTTCTCTACCTTGCCAAATCCCTGGCCTAGTCAGTGAAGCTGTCCCAGCTTGCAGTTTTCCATCAGTCATTTTCATAGATGAAAAAAAATGTTTATCATCTACCAGGAGGACCTTCAAATACTGAGCAATAAAATCAACATGTGCTGGTCCTCTGCCGGCCTGTGATCTAACTCCACTTAGCCTCTGCTACATATCTCAGAACAGAATGGAATAAAAACCATTTTGAAATTTTCTTGTAAGTCCTCAACTAGGTCTGTGTGCAGTATCAGTATCACTAGCAGTATCAAGCCACTTATCTAACACATAACACTAAACTCAAGTGCTCTTTTGTGGATAGAATCCACACCATGCCTCAGTCAGACTGGTTTCATGTGGCCCAACACAGCCATGAGCTATTCACTGTCTTTTCAGCATTGTGCCTAACCCTAAATTTGAGAAGGGATTTGTGCCTGAGGCTCCTTTGCAGACCTTCCTGGAAGGGATCCTTCAGTGACATTGGTGGCATAGTCTCATACTGGGCCTGGAGTGCAGGCAGCTTGAACTGCAACCTGCTGACCCTTGGAATAGAATGAATTTGTGATTAATTGTAAAAAATTCACAAGAATAAGGAAGATTGTCAGACTTACATGATCAGGTAATGATAGAACAAAAGGGAACAGTTTTAAAATAGATATAGATTAGATATTAGGAAGAGATCCTTTACCACCTTTAAAGCGGTGAAACACTGGAAGACGTTGCCCTGAGAAGTTGTGGGTGCCCCATCCCTAGAAGTGTTCAAGGACAGGTCGGATGGGGCTTTGAGCAATCTGGTCTAGTGGGTGGCATCCCTGCCCATGGCAGGGGTGCTGGAAATAGATGATCTTTAAGGTCCCTTCCATCCCAAACCATTCTATGATTCTGTGATTCTATGACTCTATGATTTGCATACTCCACATGCCCAAACTAACTCTAGTTCCAATGATTTTCCATAACTAACCCATAACCAACCCCACCTTTAGTATTATGGCAAAACCCCACCCTCAACAGGCACATAAAGTGTAGGACCTGTGTGTCCCAGATCTCATTCTCACTGTAGAAGATAAATAGAATCCAAACATTAAGCAAATTTAACAAACTTAGAGCCCTATCCACAACCCTTAGATACTGCTAAACCAGCAGCACTCACAAAGCTCTTAAACCAACATGGACAAGGTGTCAGAGGATAAAGGTGTAAAACTATCAACACAAGCCTCAGACCCACTGCTCTCAACCCTAATTCAAACTATAACTTTGAGGCTAATCCATTTTGCCCCTTGCTCATTCGAGTTTTGTCCCAGGCTTTTACAACAAAGAAATTTGAACATTTAGACTCTGACTTCAGCCTTTTCCCGCACACAACAATGGATCAAGAAGAAATTACCCATTAATCTTTTGTCATAAATCAGTTTCAATTCAATTGTTGCAGAAAGCCCCAATACCTGGCTTGGTTAAACTAATATCAATAAATCAATGTATTTCATATTGTGAATTTTGAAGACTAAAACGAAAAGCAAACTTTCCTCCCTTGGGATTTTAATGAAGAGTAAGCCAAAACACTAACATACATAAAGTGATTGGTTTCAAAAGTTTAATATATTCTATAAGCTACATTTATTCTTCTGAATGCCCAGTTGTTTTGGAAACTTATACAAGAAATTTTTCCAAGAAATGCCTGATCTAAATAACGAAGACTATTATATTGCCTCTCAAAAACATGAACACACTAAAGTTAGGACCTGAAAAGCAACAACACTGAAGCAACCTGTAAAACAGAAAGCTATTGGAGAGAACATATGGAACACTTAGCAGGATTGCCTGAACCAGAGGACTGCAGAGAGAATTTATGATTTAAAAATTTACAATAGTTCAGTTTGAACAAGTTTTAAGCATGTAGCCTGCTCCTTCTGAAGGGAAGCCACAGCATCTCTCAACATCTCTCAAGTGAGGAACAGCCCATATTTTCAGCCTGTCAGTTCAAAATTTCCTTCCTAAAGTTTTTCAAGTATACATGTAGGAAATGTAGGGAAGAAGGATTCTTGAGAAATACCTAAAGAAAGAGCGTTAAAATTTGGATGATTTGGATGCATACTAATTTCACATGTCCTATGGATGTATAATTTAATAGATGATACCAGAGAATGTAGTATAGATTATGTTAATAGGTTATGGATTATGCTAACAGAGTGAGTGCTTGTGGACTCTATAGAACAGCAGAAAAAATTCCTTCCTTTAAAAAAAGTTTTGTCTATAGCAAACACAGAACTGTTTGCTCAATTAAAGAATTTAAAAAGAATTTAGAAGATCTTTCCCTATAGTTTCTAGTGTGAGCAATAATGACAAAATCTGAAAAGCATATTTAGGCTCAGCCCTGCCACCTTTCTTGATGAAGAAGTAAACCATGTCACCTTATTGCCCTCAACACCAACAGAGGGGGTGACATGTCAGCAGGGGTGACACTCCAGCTTAGCCTGCAGGGCTGGGGGAAAGGACTCCACTTTGTCCAGGCAGAGGTGCTGGAGCTGCAGCCCACCCTGCCAGTGGGGTTGCCAGGGTTACCACAAGGATCTGAGTGTGGAGATTCAGGATTGTAATAGAGAAGCTCTGCTTCACTAAAAAAAAAAAAAAAAAAAAAAAAAAAAAAAAAAAAAAATAGAGAGAGATGATTAAATACTAGAGGATTGCTGCAGAAATATAAAACTGAAGAAAACATTAACAGCTATATACAGGCATAATGCCAGAGCTGGCAAAATGATTGCTAAATCCTGAACTACAGGTTAATTTTAAAGTGTTTGATAAACCTGGGGAAATTTTTTGCACAATTACATTAAATTCCTGTCTCTGCTACATCCTTTACCACTCACACAGTATGCTCCCATTTATCCCAGCTATATCACCAGGAGACAGATGTGTCTTGTACCTGGCGCAGGGTAAGATGAAGCCTCAGCTCCAGCCACCTATGCTGGTTCAGCATAGCTCCTCCTGCCTTTGGCTGCAATGAGTCTCATCCAGGAATGTTCTAACTGAGCTACTAACACTGAGGTTAATTCAGTGCTCAGTTGTAAGGCAGCAATTGAACCAGGACAGCTGCTGTGCATTGTCCCTTTTTGGCACAGCAGGTCTGTGTGAGGCAGGGCTGCAGACCAGAGCAAGGTATGAAGCCATGCTGCTGAGTGTGCCAGGGGCAAATGGGCAGCCCTGTATGAGCACAGCAAGAGTCTGGCTAATTTTATTACAAAATCGCTCATTATTACAAAATTACTCAGCTTGTATCTGACTACAGAATTGAGCTCCTGGTATAAACACGGCTTTAAAATATCAGTTCAGAAGCTACCAGTGGTTGCTGTGAAATGCACTAATACTTCAAAAGCCTCCTAAAGTTTTTGAGAAAATTCCATCAGAGACTCAAAACTGCTCATGCTTTTCATCATTTTGTTTTGGCTTGGTTTTGGGGTTTTTTTTCTGCTTCTGTATTATACTCTGCATTGAGGAAATTGCTTTTCTTGCTTTCAAAGAACGAATTAAATGGAATTCATTCTTGACATGGAAACACATACATTTTCATGGTAACCATGCAAAATCTTAGGTTATCAGGATAAGATCAGGAAGAGGTGACATGTAATAGAAGAGTTTGAGAGAAACCTTAAGAGTAATGTCCCATCACTTGTATAATTATTTGCAATAAAATATCATACTGAGAAAATACTTTGAACAACATTTACACTATGTCTGGAGGAATGGCATTTTTTATCTGAAGTTCAAACATCTACTAAAAAATAAAATTAAGAAGGCAAATATAAGAATGAAAAATAAAAATTAGTAAGTCCAAAAGGGCACTTTACCCAGGGAAAAAAAAATTCTGACCTTGGCTATTAGCCATGTATCTTTATGTATTGTGCAGGTAGCCAAGCAGTATAATTTAATTAGAAAATAGTGGTTCATTATCTTTAAGTTAAGCCCACATGGTGAAGAATCCCACAAAGAAGCATGAACGGTCATTGCAGTTATTTCTGCTTTTGCCACTTTATATTGGTGAACATGCAGTGATTTTAGGGGATGAGCGAAAGTGACACAGGCTGGAGGCCCAAGATATTTCTATTCATAGATCTTAAATCCATGTAAATCAATAATCTGTTCATTATCTGCAGCAGTGATTGGTTCAAACTACTCCAGATGAAGGAATCCCTTCATCTGGAGTGGTGAGTCTTGTTTCCCCTGGACATTCACAGGGGTTTGGCCTTTATTGGTTATTTAGGCACCTAAGTGGCCATTTCTGTATTTCTTAATGCTTGGCTTTTTCATAGGAGGAACTGTCCAAGACTTCTGGAGGTTGTACTCATATCAGAAAGCTTTGCATTTCTGTGTTTCCTTTAGACACATCCTTCAAGCTGTTGTGTGCAGGGGAGTGCAGGACCTGACTCCTCCTTCACCCCAGGAAAGGTGTGATACCTCTACAGCCTCTGCTTGCCACACTCCAGGGGTCAGTGCCTTCTTCTGCTGCTTTTCTCAGGAGATTTTAAGTTTCTTTTTACTCTTTTCATATCTCCAACTGGATGAGATTCAAACTGGAAGAGAATCTAGACAGGAGACAAAATACTGCATATGGTGCATCAAAATCCCAAGGCAGTAGCCCTTTTATGTCACAAAGACGTTTGGGGTTTCATTGTGGTATGAAGCTGAAGAAGATGATGACAAAGATAAGAAAAAAATCTCCTAGAAAGTACAGAAAATGTAGGAAAAAATGTAGCCATATTAATTGTTTGTGCTAATGGTGTGAAAGCCTGTCTTCAAAATATTCAATGCATACATGGATTTATTCGCAGTTTTTCTGTCTTTCTACCCATTACCACATTTCTGCAGCTTTGACTTGATGGATCAGATAACTGAATTTAAAAAAAAAATTAAGTGTTTAGCAGTAACAAATGGATATAATATAATTTCAGTAATACAATTATCACATTATTCTGGGGGTTTCACAAAATTAAAGGGATTAAATGCCTCTCTAAAGGTTTATAGTTTGATGTGAATCTATAACTCAAACAGCCTGCCTGCAATTCAGCTGTCCAAGAAAGATATATTTAAGATGCACACTGAGCTTTTGATCTAAATGAGAAACGTGAAGAAAGAAGTCGCCATGTTAAAAATGTGAGGGTACATTGAGGCTGACTTTTTGGATTTTGTATTTTTCAGATAAGTTTAGAGGCAACTAAAAGGATTTTTCCACCATATCTAGAATAAATGAGAGGACAAAGGGAGGACTGTCCAGAGAACAAACGATGACCTACGAGATTAAAACGAAGTCTCTTTGTTGCTATTTTTTCATCACTTGTAAGTGACAAAGTGCCAAAAGACAGGTTTGTGGCAGCAGCAATATATTTTCTTCAGGGCAGGAAAATCATCAACAAGGTATCTGTATATGTCTAGCACTGCTTGAATATGAAAGCAATTTTCTGAAGCCCTGTGGCCTAATTCTATTGTTTTCATCAGGAATGAATATTCTGGATCACAATCTTCAGCAACTGATAATACTGGACATATTGTGAAAAATGGATGAGTAAGTTCCTCAGATGACTGCTGGACAGGGCTCCAGTATCATTGTCAGCAATATTTGCATTTATCTAAAAAGAGATTAAATGCTAACAAGATTTCAGTATATTTATCTACCTGCCTTCTGTGTATGGTTCCCATTAAATTAAAGGGGGAAAGAAAATACGTAAAGGGAATAAAATATAGAGAAAAAAGAAACAAAAAGCATGCTGCATGTAGAGAATAATCTTCCATTTTCTAAAATACATTTATTCTAGAAAAATATTGACTAGAGATGCAGAAATACCAGCAGCAATACAATTCCTCAGTCAAAGTATAGGTAAAGTGGGATAATAGAAATTATTGAATATTCTACCTCTAATGTACTAATACACCTTCAAGAAAAGTAATTATGCATCTAATATTCATTCTTAATATCTTCTGAAAAATGCCTCAGACATATGAGAGCCAGCTCTTTTGCAGCAGGATCATATCCTCCAGCAATTGCTGGCAACATAATTTACAAGCTTCTTTAATTATTCATCTCCATCTAGCGTAGCCGGCACCTTCATTATCTTCCCATACAGAGCATCCTCCAACTTGGAGTAAAGGCTGTGCAAGGAACCAGTGCTATAGACAGCTTCAAGGGATTCTCTTTTCATTGCCAAGCCAAGATAGTTGTTGACTTCTCCATCCACTCAAAATCCACCCAAAAACCCACTGTGGTTGTTGCAGTTATAAAATTGAATTAATGCTTTTTGTAAAAAGTTTTCTATACTTTCTACATTTCTACACTGCCTTGAAAGTTATTTCAAATCAGTGTCAAATATTTGCATTTGATTATACTCCTCCCAAAATCAAAGGCAAAAACATATCTTAGGTAGGAACAACATCAGAGATGGAAAGCATTTGACTTCATGTAAAACTTCTAGATTCTGATCCTGATGCAGGCATGAATATAATGTAGGTACAGGCTTTACCTTACCTGTGTAAGTAATCTCATTTCAGGCACAGCAAGATTAAAGCAGATGGAGGTAAACATAGGCAAAACTGTCTGTTCAGTTCTTTCCATGTTTAAACAAAGGCACATATTCCCAACATTTCAAAGCCCATTTGGACACCTTAATATCTCTGAGAAGCTGAGCAGTACTTGGGAGCTGTGAAACCATGTTTCTCCAGTAAACAAAGCTGTAATAAAATTGCATTTAAAAAAAAAAGATTACATGATTAATCTGATAAGAAAAATATTAATATTTTGTATTTAAACTTATTGAGTCTTGATTTTGATTATTTGTAATTTTTTTCCTTTAAAAGTACTTATATATGAATTTTAAACCAGACTGTCCCATTAGTGCAAAAATTAAGACAGTAAAATAACATTGGGAAAATAGTTTTTGGAAATATTGATTATTTGTTATTTACAAACAGAAACATTCCACCTCTAATCACACAGAAAGGTTCACTGGCTCTCTGCTGCAGGAGTAACACAGTTCTGCTGAAGACACACTAGTAATTTGTGTTAAAGTTCATAAAGATAGTTTCCTGGGGCCAAAGCACTGCCCATCCACAAAATTCAATGGAAGCTAGCAGTGTTTAGTCAAGGACAGCCCCTGCCCATAGCTTTATTTATTTCTGCATTTCTGGGGCAACAAAATTGTACAGTCATTATGGGACATGACCTCCAAAGTGATGGAGTTGGGTATGCATGTGCTGCTAGCTGCCTCTCCAGCTGCCAGAGCACTTCCCAAGCTGCAGTAAAGCACCAAGGGCTGTCTGCTCACAGCATCCTCGCCTTACAAGGTGATGGCATCTCCTATAGTGGGACTCTGTTACACTAGGAAGTATTTTTTGCTTAACCTGCAGGAAAAATGTAAAGACAGCAATCTGTCTTCAACTCCCACTCTGATAAGCTGTGAATAATAAATGTCTGAACAGAACTATGACAAGTGGGGCTGCTATTTAGGATAAATATAATAGCAGGCACTGACTACATGGAATGCCATAAGGACAAAGGGAAACTATTGGTGTTAGTAAACACTACCTGCCTAACTAGAAAAAAGAATTTTCTTTATACCTCCAGTATGAAAAGGGAATCATGGATGCATTTCTATCTCATTCTTTTCAATGACAGTATTTTTTGACACTTTTTCCTATAACACTGGATTCAGAACACATTTAAATAGACATTTTGCATGTGTATTATTTCTGTACATATAAAACTGATGCAAAACCAGTATTGTGAATGTCTGTGGAGTCTGCTATTGTCTATTTAAAAACTGAATTGAATTCACTATTGAATGAGGTTATCTTGCAGTTATAAAGACAACTTTTGTCTCTTAAAGGAAAATTGTAAAAGTGTACACTATTATAGTATAAGAAAATATTAAAAGTGTTTTGCCATGAATTTCAGTGCAATATCACCAGCACCAGATCCTCCACTTTGATTCCTTAAATTTCTTCAAAATTAAAAATATAGCTAGTCACAACAAAATTCCATTACTGGATTGTGGAGACCAGTCTGATTAGAGCCTGGGACTCTGGGAGGGAGCTCCAGAAAGATCAGACTATCAGCAAGAAAAATAACTCTATTATTTACCAAGATATTGACATTCTGTCTCTTCATTCAACTACTTCTAACACCACACATGAGAACTACAGTACTGAAAATATACTGTATCAGGAATGGCGCACAAGATCTATGAACAATTTGTCCCTCCTGTCATTGCCAGAACAAGCTTCACTGCAGATCAGAAATGAAGCAAAACAAAAGAATAACCTTAAAAAACTTCGAGCAGCAAATACTACATTCAAACAACCCTCATATGAAGGCCTAAATTTTCAAAGTTCAAATTTTGGCAAAAAAATGGTATAATTTGCAAAATTCAAATTGTGTGACCCAGTATTTCTATGAAATCATGCAATGCATACATACAATAGTGAAGCATTTCTGAGTGTGTGCATCTAATTTCTCAGTAAAGGTACAGTTATCTGAAGTTTATCATCTACTTGATGCAGCTAGACATGAAAATCACATAGGTATTTTCTTCAATGTAAATATAATAAATAATTTCAAGAATGAAAATTACTTCAAGTCTTACATGTTAAAAGAGCAACTAAGAAAATATAGTACTGGAAAGCTTTCTATGAACAATATTTGTACAGTATTTGGGATACATAAAATAAATAGTCATGCAGTGATCTCTGGACCATCAGTGACATAATTCCTTTCCTACATTCATTAGGCTCCATCTGAAAATCTGAGTGTACCTTGTGTCCACAGCCCACTGTGCTGGTTTTGGCTGAGGTACAGTTAATTTTCTCCACGGTGGCTGGTATGGGCTGTGTTTTGTATTTGTGCTGAACACAAGGTTGATAATATCGAGATGTTTTGGTTGTTGAGTAGAGCTTACACAGAGCCAAGCCTTTTTTGCTTTCGGTACTGCCCCAAAGGCAATGGAGCTGGGAGTGCATGGGAGGCTGGGAGGGGACACAGCTGGGACAGGTGACACAAAGTGACCAAAGGGGTGCTCCAGAGCATGTGGTGTCATGCTCACTATACAGAAGGCAAGGAAGAAGGAAGAATGGGAAGACATTTGGAGTGATGGTGTTTGTCTTCCCTGCTTTCCTGGGGATGGCTGAACACTTGCCTGCCCTTGGGAAGCAGCAAATTAAATCCTTGTTTTGTTTTGCTTGCATGCAAAGCTGTTGCTTTCCCTATTAAACTGTCTTTACCTCAACCCACAAGTTTTCCTGCTTTTACTCTTCTGATTCTCTCCCCATCCTCACTGGTGGGCAGGAGACGCAGTGTCGGCGTGGGGCTTGGCTGCTGGCTAGGGTTAAACCACAATACACACACACACAGTATTTTCACAAGTTCTCTCTGTTAAAGGTTGCAATATTTCTTTATATTTTAGCCTAAATTTATTTATTCATGTTTACTCAGCTGTGCTCATTTGAGTCAACAATGCCCTTGAGTTTAAGCAATTCTTAATTCCTTTTGTCCCCCTTCCTGATGTGATTAAAGCAATCACATCCCCTTCCTCTTTGCAAGACTAATAGAACCCTGCTGTAATCTCTATCTCCTTGATCATCCAGGAAACTTTTCTTTGTGATTGTTTCAACTTGATCTCAGCTTTATTGCATATAAGTGAGCAGAATTTGATCAGTACTCCTGATGAGATCTAAGGCCTTATAAAATGGTATTCATATTTCCTTCTCTCTTAGAAACATTTCACCTGATATATCCTGTTTACTTTTCAAAGCCCTGCATCTAACCAGCTTCAGTCATCCTTTGGCCAGCTAAGACTGTGTCCACATTGCTTAAAGCACCTTCTACAGGCAACAGCAGAGGTCACAGCCACAAATGAAGCCAAATGCCTCCTGCCCATACTGCCTAGGACATGCAGTCCTTTTCTAGTGAGCAGCATCTGTGTCTAAATTGCACAGCACAGGATCTGGGTGCCCTGTGGTGTCTGCATGATACTCCTGTGGCCCTAAGATTTCATACTGTTTCTCTTGTGGCTTTCCAGCTAGGGTGCCCAAAATGAAATGGAAATTGAGTATGCCAGAGAAATGCCAGAGCAGGGACCCTTTTTGGATGTGGGCGATATATGAGAGGTACTGGGTTGGCTTGAACAGGTTTGGATGGCTACACACAGGAAGGAATTAATGGTGAGGTACAAGATACATGCAGAGCAGGAGAAGAGCAAGAAAAAAGCTGAGAATTTCCATCATTTCACCAATATACTTGTGTGTATGCATTTTTTCTTCTGTTATTTCCAAAAGATTGTGATCCCTCTCTTGACAAAAAATGTTCCTACTGCTCTCCATTGACCAGACAATTGCACATTATTTTCAAGTTTTCTTTAGAGTTAATAAAAAAAATTTACAATCTCCTTTTGACTATTTTGATTATTTTCTGCAGCCACTCCATCCTTAAAATCTCTTCTGTTCCCCTACATTGAGTATCAAACATTAATTTGTATTGATTCAATGATTGTTTACTGAAGAAATAAGACTGTTCCCTACAGACACACCATTAAACAAAACAGCAACAGTGAACAATAAAACTCCTCCATCATGCAATTATTGGAAAAGTCCATGGTGTAATTTTCTCCTATTTCAACTAGCTGTCTCAGGCCAAGCAGCACTCAGGACTTACCACAAGCTGGCAGAGTCTCAATGAGCAGTGTGCATGGAGGCAACCTCTTTGAAGATGAAATGCAATTGATAATATGGACATGGGTTATGCCATGCTGTTGGCTTCTTCAACAAAAACTAGTCCTAGGTCCTCTTAATTTTCTGGTGTAGATTTGGCTGACAACATAATTAGCTTCACCTAGAAATATTCATCTGGTTTTACTGCAGACTCTTAAATATATTTAAATCTGAATTTGAATGCATTTCTTCAATGTGTGCCATGGTTTGCCATTTTGTCAGATCTTTAGAAGTGAGACATTCAGTTAGAGTCATCTAACCTTTCAGAATATTCAAACTTCAGAATTTGAATATTCTGAAATCTAATTGTAAATATCTCATCTGACTTCATCTCTGTGATGAACAGAACCAGTCTCTGCATTCATACACCTCTAGCCTTGGCACCTTTTGCCCAGCTTCATTACTGGCATGGAAAACCTTGTATTTTAGTATTATGGAGCATTTTTCCTCTAACACTAAACCCATTTAATTCCTGAGTTATATACAGAAGATATTTTCTGTCCATAGAAAAGTGGGACTGTGAAAAGAACATAGGCCTACAAAGGTGGTCAGATACTGTGATCATACAGAGTTTGTGCAGATCACAGAGAGTTTCAGAGGAAAAACCTTATCAATACAGATGCAGCAGCTCCAACCATTATCCAGCAGAGACACACACATCTGTATTGCTCCCTTACATGCACCCCCAACTCCAGAGTGACACCACACACACCTGCAGAGCTCAGCAAGATCAGGACTGCCTGTTTCAGGCGTCTATGACCCTGACCGGCTCCTCTGGGTTCTCAGTAATTAATAAGTGATCACCATAATGTATTATGCATTCAAAAATCTATTTTTTATAGGGATATATCTTCATTCTCCCAAGTAACATACATGTTGAATTCTTACTAAATGCATTGCTCTAGGTCACTGTTTCATACCTGGGCTGTGTCTGTGTGCCCTTGCTTTCTCAGCTGCTCTCACCAATGTTCAGAAAATGCCCAGGTTGATTTTGTTAGCATTTTTATAGTACTGGGAGGAAAGAGGGAGGGGATAATGAAAAGGAAAAGAATCATTTATCAAGACAGAATTAAAAGCAAAACTTTAACAAAAATATATTTGGGTTAAGATTTTAAATGGCATTTGCCTGAATTGTCTGGGAACCAATTTCCACTCGCTCTATCCTCCTGTGGCCAGAAGGCTTATACAATGCATTTTACACTGTGATTTTCCCCGTATTATAAGAGGTGAGTTATTTCAGATTCTACTGTGCTTTCAGAGTTTCAAAGCTGAGTCTTAACCTTTAAATCTGCTTATTAATACTCATGTCATGGCTCCTATTGAGAAAGAGGTTTAGTGTCACTGTCCTCAATCAGTGTCCTTTCATTCACTTTCATTAAAGAACCATGTTTTCCTGACAAAGGATAACAAATGGACGCTGTGGGTCCCTAATGTGCTTTTTGACTACAGAGCCTGTACCATTTCTCTGAAGCAATGGCAATTATTTGTCATTTTAATATGACTTGGCAAGGAGATCCAAAAACATATGACCATTATTCATCAATATGTATATCTTGTGCTTGCATTAATATTAGAATATCATTATTATTACCCTGACATTGTATGAGCTAGACAAAATTACATCATGTAAAAAATGTATTAAACTATGTTCAGCAGTATCCATGCAGCAAGGCAAAAGTAATTTAAAGACCTGTAGCAGCTCTTTGTTGAATGCAGCAATTCATTCTGATTAGTGCTAAAGTCCTCTTACCTGTGTATTAATGAAATATATTTCAATACTGCTCCACTGTTAATTGAAACAGCATAGTTCTGTGTTACTGTTGTTACCAAACATACCAATGATCACATTAATTTTCTTTGTTCTTAAAATCTCATGGTATTCCATACTCCTGACATTCCTGGTAAATAGGAAAAAAAAAAAAAAAAGTCAATTTCTGTTAATTTGGGCAAAGGCATAGCCATGTTTTTCCCATTTTTTCTAGTTGTTTTTTGCTGTCACTGTTTTTGTTCAAGCTATTGCACATCTTGAGCTTGTATACAATACTTGAGTCCAGAACTAAGTTCATTATCACAGTTTCCTGTAGAGGAATAAAAGACTTGCACTAATAACAATGTTGTTTAGATCCAAAACCACTGACTAAAGCCAGGGGGATACTCCTATTGTTTCTTGGGTTTGTTGAACATGAAACTAAAAGTGGATGAAGGAAACATCCTAATAATATTTAATACTTTTCTTCTCATTCCCCTCCACCTCATAAATAACACTTCTCTACAAAATAAAATAAAATTTAAAAAAAAAAGAAAAAAAAGGAGGTAGAAAAATCTCAGAATAAAAGTTCTGTAATAAAATGCAGGGACTTCAGGTTCTATCCAAGAAGGCTATTCAGGATATTTCTCTCAGGTAAGTATGCTTGAGGGACAAAGACTCCACCATGAAATAACATTTGAGGACACTTTCCTGGCAAATTGTTGAAAAACACAAATCATAACTAAGCAATGGCAAAATTAAAAGAGGTGATGGCAGAGGCAAGTGGCTTCAAAGCACTCAAAGAAAAATAATTTGCATTAGAAAGTCTGGAACTAGCATGATATAGTAATTAATTTATTAGCTAATTGTATAAACGTGATTTTTCACCTATTTCCATCCCAGCTGAATGAAGATACAAGGAACTTGATGCTCTGCTTACAAACATAGGTCTGTGAGAGTTTTTCAGGTCACCTAACTCCAAGTGTCTCAGTCCCCCGATTTAGTAGGCCTGGACTAATATCCACTGTGATCTCCAAGGGGCTTAGGACTCTTCCCTACATTTATTCTCCTTAACTTTTACTTAAAAACAAAAGCTACATTATTCTACTAATTTTACATAATTTGTCCATTATTTCTTATTTTCCCCAACCATAGCACTCTATCAATTTTGTATCAGAAATTTCAGTTAAAATTAGCTTACTCTAAAACATTCAAATGCATCATACCAACCATGAACCTCACTGTGTGCTATGTACTTAGATCATTTTCCATTTTAGGAAGGACTGCTCTTTGGCCTTAGTGGGCAGAAAAAGTGAGTTGTAATATGCCATTGAACTCCTCCATGGAACAACATAATGGGAAGCAACAGCTGAATCAAGCATGTATGACAGCCAAACAAAGGCACATCCATTATGCAGGAGGAGGGATTTTTGCAGAACACTATTTTGTGTAATTCAAAGACATGAAGAGAAAGAATCAATAAATCAACAATATGCACAGAATCGAACTAGGATTATAGCCCTAAAAAAAGCCCTGTAAGAGTTATGACAAGTGCTACCTGAAAGAGGCTTATAATTCCTGTCATTTTGAGCACTCTTTGTAAGTAAAGAGGATGATACCAAGATGCCTAACTCCTTCATACAACTTTTCCTAGAAGAAATATCTCATTGATCAATTGCCCAAGTCAACAAAAAAGATATAAGAGTGTTGTTCCCAGTGCTTTCACATCATCTTCACTTACATGCCAAATAAGCAGTCCAGGCAGAAGGAGATAAGTGGGTCTAGTCAGAGCAAAACCAAAAACAGCAGCAGAATGGGGAGTAAAACAGGGAGTGAAGATGTCAGCTGCATAAAAATCACATAATGCAGTGAAGAACATGCAAAGAGACATCTGGACTGCTTTTAAATATAGGCATCTGTAAAGGTGATTGCAAAGAGATTCCTACGTGAAACTTCACAGTCATTTTCTATTCTTCATTAAGCATAAGAAAGTTTTAGATATGTAAAATTGGAAATATGTTTTTTCAGAAGTCAAACCCACAAAGGGACTCAGCAGCTCTAAAACTGCTACAGACTTGACAAATACTGAAAAAGACTGGAAACAGGAAGAGTAGTGTTCCCATCTCAGAACTTGGGCGTATCAAGTTCTGCAAAACAGAAGGGCATCCTGCTCTGTAAAACATATGAATCAAGTGAACAAGTTGTGTTTAATATCTTTGTCAATGACACAGACAGTGGGATCAAGTGCACCCTCAAAAAATTTGCAGGTGACATCAAGCTGTGCGGTGCAGCTGACACGCCTGAAGGACAGGATGCCATCCAGAGGGATCCAGACAAGCTCAGGAAGTGGGTCTCTGAACTTCATTAAGTTCACCACAATGAAATACAAGGTGCTGCACCTGGGTTGGGCCAACTTCCAATCTCAATACAGGCTGGGAGATGAAAGAATTGAGGGCAGCCTTGACAAGAAGGATTTGGGGGTGCTGGTGGATAAGAGGCTGGACATAACCTGACAGTGTGCCTTTGCAGTCCAGAAAGCCAATTGTGCCTTGGGTTGTGTCACAAGCACTGCAGATAGAAGGTTAAGGAAGGTGATTCAGCCTCTCTGCTCCAGTCTGGTGAGGCCCACCCAGAGTGCTGCATCCAGCTCTGGGGTGCCCAGCACAGGAAGGACATGGATCTGCCAAAGCAGGTCCAGAGTAAGGCCACAGAAATGACCAGAGGGCTGGAACAGGTCAGCTGTAAAGACAGACCAAGAAAGCTGGGATAATTCATCCTGGAGAAAAGACTCTAGGGGAGGCCTTAGAGCAGTCTTCCAGTATCTAAAAGGGGACTTATAAAAAAATGGAGAAAAACATTTCAATAAGGCCCTTGCAATTGGACATGAGGTAATGGTTTTAAACTAAAAGACTTTAAACTTTTCACAATGAAGGTGGAGAAATGCTGCAACATGATGACAAGAGGGGTGGTAGATGCTCTATGCCTGGAAACATCCAAGGTCAGGTTGGACTGAGTTCTGAGCAAAATTATTTAGTTGAAAATGTCCCTTCACAATGAAGAGAGGGTGGACTAGGTGCCACTTCCAACCCAAACTATCCTATGATTCTATGTACAACAAAATAATGAAACAAATTCAGAGCATGATCAAAGAGGAAGAATCTAAATCTTAGCTACATAGGCTCTCTGAGAAACAATGAGCTCTGGAGGAGTGAACTCTGGTTAGGTGTTTAATATCTTCTCAGAGTTCACTCACCAGGGTGTGTTTTTAACTCCACTTTGCAATTGACTTTCTGTTTTCTACCTTTTGATGCAAAATCAGTGAGCATGTGGGATGGCCAAAATAGTTGCATCAATGATCAATTATTGCCTGGAGTGCTTAAAAGCATGCCTGTTTGGTGTTTTCTCAAGAGTATATATTATAGTAGGAGCAGCAATATTTCTTCAGTCTTCTTAGAGCATTACTAGGAACAAAGAAAAATGGAAAACACAGCACAATTAAGATCATCATCCTTTAAAAAGAATCGCTATACTGCAAAGCACAGAAAGAAATCACAATTATTAAATATTTTTAATATGTATATGTATTTGGCACTTTAGCTGTGGATCTTTAAGATTTGTGTTGTTTATCTTTCCAGGTTTTAGTAAACAAAATAGAGTTGGAATGAGCTGAAAGAACCGCTTTGTGCAAAATGGTTCAAGAAAGACCTGAACTGCATTTGAAATAGCAAATTACCTGCTGGTGCTATAGAGATAGATCCTAAAAATAAGTTAAAATTTTTTTAAATTGCAGCCTTTATTCGTTTCCTGACCTGGCTTACCAGCGGGAAGCCACTACTGGACCCATTGGCGCAGCAGTGGGGAGGCACATGTCAGAGCAAACGTTGAAGTGGCAACAGAGAAGTTGAGAGTGCTACTGAAATACACATTAAATATGGCACAGTAATATAAATCTCATGTAAGTTTTGTGTCTTTTCAGGACTGCACATTTGTGACTGCTCTGAACACAGCACCATCTTTTCCTTACACTTCATTGGAGAGGACCCACAGGAAAACACTGTGCATGTGCTTGGCGGCCACTAGTTGTGGTCTAAGAAATCAAACTTTGCTTGAAGTTACAAAGAATGGGCATAAATAGTTTTCCAGGATGATCTAGAACAAAGCTATTTAAAGTCTGGAAAAATTTGAAAACAATACAAGAAATCCCTTAGTGGTCTTAAGGATTTGAAATAAACACAAAACGCAGTTACGGCTTTGATGACATGCAGTTCCTTTAGAAGGAGACCAGAGCACTGGATAATAACAATGATGAAACAAGACCTCTAATTTCTATCATTTAGACATTTTCTTTTACCACTTGATCACATTCTATATTGTCTCTAGAGAAAACAGAGATGTAAAAAGAAAAAAATACACAAGGCAGCACGGCTTATGCCAAAATGCAGATATAATGTAATAGATTTAAGTCATTTAGCTTCAAGCAAAATTTTTCTCACCTTACTGGTTTTTGGGTCTATCACATTGGTTGTTTTTTGACATATTTTGCATGATGTAGCAATTTTCTGATAAACTCTCTGGGACAAGGCTTGTCTTCTACAGTTATTAATAAAATGCACAGAATACCAAAACTTTTGTCCCTTTTTAGATTTCCGAGAAGTGACACTGAGAAAAAAAGCCAAAGAGGAAAGAAAATAAATAAGGGTATTATCTTGCACATTTTAAAGCCACAGATGATATATATTATACATTTGTTGCTGTTCTTTTCTTTCTGTGAAGGCAAATATTTATCTTGAGAGGTTAACTAATGCAGACTGGCAGCAGGTATCCCAAACCTAAAGTGCTACACCAAGAACATCTTCAAACTTCGCATTTCCAGGTTATTTACTGTCCTTGACCTTGACTATCCTTTGAGAAGGAGAGAAAATTTGGTCTTAGCTTTGATATGTGGTAGGAAAAACTAATTAAACTCACTTGCACTTCCATTTCCAGCATCTGTGTTGCCTTTTGATGAGGAAGCTGCAAACTGAGAGCTTAACCCAAACCAAAGACTCTTCTCTCAGGATCTCTGGCTATCCAGAAACAGTAAAGAAAGTCTGTGTCAACTTCAACATGCTTTTAGCTAATCTGGCATCCGCAGAATTTACTCTCAGCATCCCAGTTGTATTTTGATCTGGACAGCCTGTCATTTTACAGTAAACTTTTGATACTAAAGAGCAGTCAAATTGCTTTAGACCAAAGGGAAATATTCCAACAGGAGAGTTTTATCCCATTCTAGCTTCCTTCTAAATAGAAACTCTGTATAGCACCGCCTTTACTTCCACAGTGACATTCTTATGAATGGACAAAAATTTTTCTCATAATAGATAAGCCTTTCTTTTAGTGAATCAGTTCTATAAAGGTAAAGATGGTACAGCAACAACGCATTGGCTTGAATGATATAACTGGGTTGAACACATTTCACATCTATGAGATCAAGATATTTAATGTATAAAAATCAGGACAGTGTTCTTAAATATGGAACATTACAGCCACATGATCTTATCAAGAAAAAACCTTTCAATAAAACATATTTACATCTAACTGACCAATACCCAAAAGTATTCTCATAAACATTTTGCAGTCAAGCAAGCTAAAGCTACTTTTAAAAGAAACTGTCAATAATTTCTAAAATAAAGCATAAAAATAACTAAAGTGTCCTTTTGATCCTTGTGAGTATACTTTATTTGTCCTTGAAAAAAATATATCCAATGTACCTTTCAAAATGATTTATTATGTGTTATTGTTACAGTGTTCAATATTGTTCAATACTGAACTACTGTACTGATTACCACTCTCCCAGTCTGCTTTAGTTCTATCATGTGCTTTTATTTACCACCTGAGGCAAGAACATTTTAATTGGTTTAGGGAAGCTTGAACTCTCTTTTATCAATGACACATTTCATCAAAATAGAACAAAGCCAGGGGCTGTACATACTCTTCCAGTGTTGCAAAACAATGGATTTGTTTGAGGGCTTAAGTTTGGAAATGGATCTCTGCAGTGTAAATTACTTAATCACTTGAATAACAACATCAGAACACCTTGACTTTGCTTCCATTTTTTTAATAGTAACAAAATTTATCAACAAATTGCAATAACTTTCCATATTTTAACTTCATTCTAGACCAATATATTCTGCAAACTGACCCTAAATCTCTACTGTGCATCTTACAAAGATCTAGAATATAGTATAACATGGTTTGTAGCAGTGTGAGTGACAGAACTAAATCATGTACACATCGATTTTAAAAGTTTCTGTTAAAATAATTCTAACATGAAAGAGAGAGAGAATTGTAGTCATGTTTGAAGTAAGTTTCATTGTTTGCAGTGATTAGAAAAAAAGATCAAATTTTTCCAGATCAGTACTGTCCCTTTAAGAAAGCATATGTGACTTAAGGAAGCTATCACATGACTTGTAAATAACAAAAGTAAACTTTCTATTTTATTAAAAATGCTTAGCTGAAACAGACACAATCCCATTGTAAACATTGCATTTTTAAAACCATTTTTACAAGAAAAGCATATGTATCAATAAAATATATTAGTTAAAATTAATTAGAAAACAAGGAATAAATTTATTAGTCTGTTTCTATCAATATTTTCTACTGTGATCATAAATATTTTACTTTGAAATACAGCAAGAATTAGACAAAATAAATAGTTTTTCATGAACCCTTTTCTCCTAACAGGTTACAGACTACATCCTTCACAGAGGTTGCTGCCATAGCTCCTGCTTTTATCCCAGCTTTCCATCTGGACAAAGGTAAAATAGCTGGCTGGTATCACACACATGGTGACCCACCAGCTGTTTCAGTACATGCACTGGCTCCACATGTACTGACTCATATAAGTGGTTTTGTCTTTTCCTCAATGACATAGATATTAGCTACCAAAACACCAACTTTCACAAAACTTCGCAAAATTCATTACTTTTAAAATCTCAGATCCCTGTCCATCTTAGTTTTAGGATTCAAAAGTTTTGATGGATAGCTGGAAGGAAAGATGTACAGTATTGTGTTTGCTTGGAATGCCTGACAATGACAGCAATGATGAATCTGACTCCATGTTCTCAGAAAGCTAATTTATTACTTTATAATACTCTTTATATTAAAGAATATGATACCATACTATCCTATACTAAAGAATACAGAAAGGATACTTGCTAAATGCTAAAAGACAATAATGAAAACTCATGACTCTTTCCAAAGTCTCGACACAGCTTGGCACCAATTGGCCAATGCATCAAAACAACTCACAGTGGAGACCAACGAAACAATCAGCTGTGTGTAAACAATCTCCACACACATTCCACATGTGAGCGCAACACAGGAGAAGCAAATGAGATAAGAATTGTTTTCCTTTCTCTGAGGCTTCTCAGCTTCCCAGGAGAAAAATCCTGGGTGAAGGAATTTTTTCAGAGAATGTGAATGCCATAGTACAGAGAGGCCAAAAGAATTGCTTCTTTAGGAATTCAAGCTTTAAAAATGCAATAGAAATACACAATGATTATGTTCTTTACCTTTTGGATTTCCACAGCATTACTTTATTGCATGTCAGAGACCCTTCAGTGTCACTGGAAAAGACTTCAGCTTCCCCCAACATTTGTGGTGCTTGATTTCTGCCTGTTTGCTGCAGGAGGAACAAGTCTGCAAACTTCAGACTCTGCAGAGGATGTGCCAAGCCTCCATGGCACTTGTTAAGGTGTCCAATGGCCCTACTTCACAGATGTTTTACAGGCTGAGATGAGGAATGCCTTATCAACCCTAAATCACATGAGATAGGTTGAGAAAAAAAGGAAAAAAAGCATGATCTCCAGAACAAATCATACATTTTAAAACATTTACAGAACACATGGACATAACTATTTGTGTTGGGTTTGTGTGATGAGGTTTAGGGAGTGGGGGGCTTAAAATCACAGCAGTAACACCTCTGGGATAACAGATTTAAAAGGGGGAAAACTGCTGTGAAATAACAGCAGCCAGGAGAGACGAGTGAAAATACGAGAGAACAGCAACTCTGCAGACACCAAGGTCAGTAAGTGGCAGGAGGAGGTGCTCCAGGTGCTGGAGCAGAGACTCCCCTGCAGCCCATGGTGCAGCCCATGGTGAGGCAGCTGTGCCCCTGTAGTCTGTGCTTGACCCTTTGGCAAAGCAGAGATCCACCTGCAGCCCACGCTGCACCTCCCAGCAGAGCAGGTGGATGCTTGAAGGAGTCACCCTTTGGGAAGACCACACTGGAGCAGGCTCCTGACAGGACCTGTGGCCCTGAGAAGGCAGGAGCACACACTGGAGCAGGTTTGCTGGCAGGACTTTTGACCCCATGAGGGACCAACACAGCAGCAGCCTGTTCCTGAAGGACTGTACCTTGTGGAAAGGACCCACACTGGAGCAGTTCTTCTGGGAACAATGCACATTTTAATATAGATTTTTTCATTTTAGTTACGTAACTGCTTCTCTAACACCTAGGAAGGAACTTGGAAAAATGGGATTTAATGAGCATTGTATTTTACAGTGGACCTTATACTCTTTACCCACTTTTGCATTAGAAACATACATTATACAAATATGTAATAAGCTAATGTAGTGTTGCTTATTGTTTTCTCCAGCTTGAAAACAGATATTGGCATTTATTAACCACTTTAGGGTGATTATTGTTTTGGGGTCACTGATCTTTAAGCTTTTCCTTTTAGGCCTACCATAACAATATAGCTTAGAGAAGTTTTTAAACATGCTAACTGGAGCTAAATACATTCATTATTTTGGTAAAGTTTCTCAGTTAGCTTTAGAAGAGAAATGAAACAGATCTCTCTCCCATTTTTCAACTGTTCATGATTCTGAACGAACATTTTATTCAAAACCTCTACAGATGAAAACAGCATTCAATACTGGGAATCCATATTGAGATACAGAGAATGGGATTTATATTTCAGAAGACCAAATGGATTTTCTATTACCTTCAGTGTTCCAGGTGAACGGCTGGAAAAGCATCTGGCAAATCTCTGCCAGACTCTTAAGCTGACACAAGGTTGAAGGTCTGGCACCAGAATTTGTGCCAAGTTTCATACTAACAGAAATATGGCCAGGTATTAAAGATGACTTTTATGATCCATTTGGCAATCAACATCAAAATATTTCCAACCTTATCCTAACCAAGACTTTTATATCATTTATTCTGAAAAAGGAAAGAGACTGTCATCTAGAGAACTACTACCAGTATTTGTGGGATTGCTACAAAAAATGGATATATAGGACCTAATTTTAAATAGCTTCCCCTATTCTGTTCTGCTTGTTTCTGGAAAGATGCTTTATAACACAGCTTTGTTGACGAGCCATAGGTAAACACAGAAAAAAGGCAACACTTTGAAAAAATTTGTTACAAATCCATCCAAATTTGCACCTCCTTGGACTTAAGATTCTGACCATGTAAGTTGGCATTACTGTATTTCTTTACCATGTGCAGTTATATACAAGAGGATGCTTAGAATTATATATAAGAGGGTGGTATATTTTTTGTCCTTATGAAAGCCTCACTGGCAAAAGTGTTAGTAAGGTGCTTATTGAAAACACTTTTAAAATTTATTTTCAGTTTTACCTTAAAAATGCTTCAAAAGCATACTGAAGGAGACACCTGACCTAATTTACAACAAGTCAATAACAAATTTTTACACTGAATCCTAATTCCATTCAGTAATCTAAAATATTAATGTTGACACACTAAAATTTTAGAGTCAAGAAGAGAAATCAAATACTGCAGACCATGCCTATTAAGAAGTTCAAAGACAGCAAAAGACCCAGCGCTAGCAGGATCTCTAGGCAAAAAGAAAGGTTGCTATAACACTTGGTAACACAGGAAACATTTGGTACATTATTATTTCACAATCTTTATATACTCACAGCCAGTTTAAAGGAGTGCACTGTAAAATTATGCTCTATAGTTTCCTGTAAGGCGTGGTTGATATTACATAAAACAAACTGTGTGGAAACTAAACTACGTTCTATGATTTACAATGTTATTTCCATGTTATTTATTCCACTGAATTACTTTATATATATATATATATATATATATATACATAATATTAATCTCTGGATTGTTTCAAGTTAGCACATTATTCCTTAAATTCCATTCCCTTTCTTTCCTTTTGTTTATGGGCTGCAATAAATTCTTATTTTTTCTCTTTCTTCATTTTACAAGGTAAAAACTATTCTTAATGCCTCATCTTATGGGTATAAAAATGGAAGTTGATGGAGCACACTGTTATGATTTATACAACTTCACCCAGAACTGCCTGTGTATTTAATCCCATAGTGAGACTATAATGTCTATATAGCTACCATTAATTTCTGAATCATATTATTTAATACTCAAAATACATAACTCAGTGGGGAGGGGGGGCAGGGGGAAGCATTACAAGAGAGAAAACCAAGAAAGGCTAGAAACAGATTAATTATCAATGTACAATAGCCAAGCTATCTGAAGTCTGACTTTAGATCTGAGCATACGTTGCACAGGGGTTTTGTCTTGGTGCTTTTCCTCTCCAGAGAACAAAGCCTGAGAGAACAAAAATGATCCTGTAACCAGTTACTAGCTTGCATGAAAACATTTCTCTTTTAAGCTTTCAAATACTGGACTTTCAGTGGGGGAAATCTCAAAGCCTGTTAATTTTATAGCTCATAACATGGTGGGAAAGCACCAAGATACTTCAATTCAAGCAGGAAACTGCTAAGCTGTTAATCAAAGCCCTCGTATACAATTTATACTAACTCTCTATGTTGTTGCTTCAATAAAATGACTTCATCTCTCCATTGAAGTTGAGACTTCAAAATTACTAATAAACTTCTCTCAGCAGAAGGAATAAACATCATCATCATCACAATTAGCCTGGGAATCAAAAATTACAGGAAAAAAGAAAACAGAACCACAGGAAAAGCAAAAAGTCTAGGCTTCAGCTGGATCACCACTGGTGTAGGCAAACAATTGATGAATGCAATTACTATGATGTTCTTATGAGAGAAGTTATCAAATGAAATATCAAAATGACATAGAGAAAGTGAAATACATATAATACTGTTCATGTGCTTCTAAACTCAAGCAACACACTACACAAATGAAAATTCAAAACTGATTTCTTCTTCTTTCATTTTAGTTGCTTCGTTTTTATATATTTCCCTGCAAAACAAAACTCCATTGACCTGTACCTGTCACTTCAAAAATATGAATGAAGAGGGAGAAATCTCCCTTACTGGCATCAGTCCATGTGCATTCAATGACTACCTTCGACAGAAGCAGCTGGAAAGCACCACTGGAAAACACACCAACACCCTACTCAGTGTTAAGTCTATTCCGACCCAAATGCTGAAGGCAATGGCTAGTCCAAAGTGGCTATAGTCTCCTTGGGTGAAGATTCCACAACTTGTACAGGCAATCTGTTGCAGCATTTGACCACTCAAGGCAAAGGTTTTCCCCTTGCATGGGATGGGCTTCCAACATTCCAGCGCTCTAACTTCTGGTCACAGGCTCTTGTCCTCCCACTGTGCTGCTCTGAGAAGAGCCAAGCTCTGTCTTCCCAACACTGTCCTGTTGAGGGAGTCATACAGAGCATTAGCCTTCTCTACTTAGGACAGAAAAAACACATCTCTCCTTGTACATCATGTCCTATAGCCCCCTAAATATCAAAATGGCTCTCTGATGCACTTGCTCCACTATGTCAATATCTCTTCTGCACTGGGGAGCCCAAAACTGGACACAGCTAGAAATGTGGTCCCACAAATGCTAGATAAAGGGAAAGAACCATCATTTCTCTTCTTCTGCTGGCTACCTTCTTCCTAGCACAGCCCATGCATGATGCACCTGCCCTTCTTTGCCAGAAATGCAGCTCACTGGTGACTGAGTACAACTCACTGCCCACAGGGGCCTCAGGTCCTCTTCTACCAGGCTGCTTCCCAGCCAGCCCTGTGCTGTTCCATGGGTTTATTCCATACTGGCACTTGGTATTCTCCTTTGGTAATTTTCCTGAGGTTCCTGACAGCCCATTTCTGGAGACTGACAAAGGTCCTTTAAACAGCAGCCCTGCACCCCAATGTACTGAACACTCTTCCCAGTTCATGTATCTGCAAACCAGCAAAGGATGCACTCAGTCCAGTCATCCAAGCTGTAACTGAGAACAAGCATGGTTGGAATCAATCCCTGAGGCAAGCAACTCATACCTCGCTGCCAGGTGAGCTTTGTACCAGTAATCACTACCTTAGAGTTCAGTGATTGAGCTAATTTTCTACCCATCATACTGTCTATTTATTCAGCTCACCAGTTTGGCTGTGGGAGCACTACAGGCATTCTTAAAAGCCTTGTAATACAACATCCATTACTCTTAATGGCTTAGCTGGTAATCTCATCACAGACTAAAAGATAGATGGTCCTCCCAGACCACATGGCATAGAGGAAATATAGGCACAGAAAGATTATCAGAGATGAGAGGTGGCCAGAGTACACAAGAAGCAGTTCCATGGCAACTGTTTCCAACTGGTGCAAACTCAAAAATCCAGAAATCTGGGAAGCAAGAACCAGTTAGTTGCCTGCTGGCCTTGCATTTTCTTCTGAAATTTTGTTGGGTAACTTCTCTTTCCCCAAGGTTTCTGCTCATTGTAAAGATGATGCCCTCTACAATTCAAAAGAAGGAACTGGGATTTTTGTTTTCTCTATCAGTTATAGCAAGTTCTCATGCAAATGCATCAACACTGGAAGCTCAGAAGTGCAAGACTTAGAGTATATGTCCTTCTCACTCATTGCCTGAAATTAACAGATTTCTCCAGTAAAATACACAAAGCTTGTTAAAAATTTTGCCATGCTAAGCCACACATGGATTTTTCTTTACAATGTCATATGAAAAATGTTCCAAGCCAAAAATGTTTCTCTGTCGTCATGTGAGTCATCATAGCACTGACTTACATTCATATCTCCTGATGAGCTCCTCAGTTTTGCTTTCAGTTGCACTGCTACACAATGAAGTATTCATAAAAAGAGGAGAGGAAAGCTGCACTAGGATTTCACTGTACATAGGTGATGCTGCTGAAAATATGCTGACTGCTTATGAAGATTTTTAAAGCAAAAATAAATTAGTGAGGCAATAGGAGAGGCAAATGGCTTTTGAAACCCATCCATATGCACTTCATGTAATGCTAAGTTTTGTAAAACACTGTGCAAGGATGTACCATATGTCAAATTGCAGAACAGGCTCTGACACTACCAGTTTCATATATTTAATAACAAGTATTTAAACTTCAACCATTTCTAGTGACTGTGACAAGATGCTTGAATATCAGACCGTCTCCTCTGTTTTCCACAGCCAGCCATCTTAAGATAAGAGTTGCCATAATACTTTAAATATAAGTGTTGATTATTTTTATAAAAGCAGTGTTAGCAGCAGCAGTCCCAATGTTGTGCTGAATAAGCAGTTTTCTTTTTAGCAATAATTTTCAGGTTTCTAAGAACACGTAATACCCAAAGCTACTTAGTATATTTCAAAGAGGCAGCAGGGAAGCAAAAAGAAAAGAAGAAAACACCTCTTAATAGGCTCAAGGCTTTCTGGAATTGTTAGTTTCACAAAACACAAAGAAAATTGAATTTGTACAAAACAAGGAAACTTGTTTATTTCCATGTAACAGCAAAATTAAAATAGAACATTTCTAATACTTGCAGTTATGGTCTGTAGGGACTATGAATCATTCCAAGGAATCTTTCCAAGTGTTTTATTTGAGGAATAGATGGTTTTAAGTAACAATCAAATGTAGTGTTGAGAAAATGCTCCTATTCATCTACACAGTTTTTAACTGAAAGAGGAATGTGGTATTGAGGATATGTTCCTAATTAATCTAGACAGTTCTAGATCACAATCTCCTCTTGAAGCTTTGATGTCTATCAATTGCTGCTTAGAATGACAGGAGAGAGGTTATTCGATTTTACTAGTATTTATTCTGGTTTTTTTAAATAAAAGAATGGGAAGAAAACAAAAATATAAGCATAATTTTGTTTGGGGAGAAATTTAAAAGGAAAAAAACCCAACAACCCAAAGCCTAATGCAGTTTATATGTTCAAGAATAAAAGTTGTCAGTAAAACTGCCAACAGTATGTAAAATGGAGACAAGTCATGGTTGTTGTGGGAAACTGTAAATTTGAATCCTTCACTTTGTGTATTCCAAAGCAGATGTTCAGCTGCTATAAATCAGCAAAACTCCCTGACCCTTAATTTCTTAACCACATGAATGTGCTGAGGATTTTTTTTCACTGAATTTAGTTAAGGTAAGTAGCAGTACTCTAGCTATTCTAAGAACTACAACACCCTCTATTGGGCAAAGAATTTTCATTCAAATATGGAAAACCAGTTAATTTCAATGATCCAAAGCAACCACAGGTTGCATTCTTCCAAATGTCAAGCTTGAGCGCATGATGCACATACACAGTCTATACAAATAAGCTATATCTAAATATAATGATGTATAAAATCCTATGATTTATTTTGGTGTGATGATAACATTTTATAAAGAAAAAGTAAGAATTCATCTTTTGATGAAAAAAGACCATTTTAACTTAATAATGAGGTTACTCTTGAACCCCCCCTTTCCATGAATTTTCTCATTTGATGGGTGCTTTTCTCAGTACTGCCCAACATCTCCTCTGGACAAATCAGTGTTCCCAATATGGGTGCTCCTTTTTAATTTGATCCTTGCATTCTCCCTTATGTATTCTTAAAATGTCCTAATTATGTGATACTTTTTAAGGTTGCACTGTGACAGGTCCAAAGAACTTACAAATTCTTGCAGAAAGAGTATCAGTATGAAAGCAGATGGGATTTTCAGCTGCTTCTGTGAAAAGACATGAAATTATGAATTTTCATCACAAATCAGAAGGATACAACAGGAAGAAATACATTGTCACAAAAATAAAAGATCAGTAACATTTAGATTAATACTCAAGAGAGAAAACAATGGTTTGGGATGGAAAATGTATGAAAAAGGCAAGCATTATTAAACAGAAGTACTGTAGATGAAGGGGAGATGAGAACCACTGTGCCAGAGTTTTAAAAAAGAGGAGTTTGAAACAGAAAACCTGTAAAAGTAAGAAAAATAATTTAGAGAGCAAGACACTTAAATAGGCAAACGGTTTTGATTGCCACACTTAGAGAAGGAGGTGCCTATCCCTTTAGTAGAGACCACTTTCTGAGCATCTGTTTTCTCCTATCAGCCCTCTCTCTGAATGACCTCTTCCTTCTGCAGTCTCCCAACACATCACCTGCTTGGAAACAAAACCGCCCCAGTCAAACGAACTTTCCAAGATAGAAAGTAAAGTTATTCTAAGCACATTAATGGCATCTTCTGCTGAAAACTAGTTATTTTAGAAGACTGGAACTTTCCTGTTTGATTTTGACTAAATAATGCATATTTAAATATTTTAACATTTTAGTGCAATTAATATATTTCAATTCAGCTTTTTTAAAAATCAAAAATTTAGTTCCTTGTATCCAATACTTTTTAGTTTGAAATGCAGTTCACATTACTAAATTTGAAGAATCTACACACTTTTTATCTTTCTTTTTGTGCATTGTCACTGCCAGGTAAACTCTGTAATTAACCAGAGGATACTGATTGCACAGCAAGTTATTAGCCCACTGAATAATCTGTCTTTAGGCTTGCCTGAGCCACTTCTAACTAATAATGCCAGAGGTATAGTATTAGTATTACTGTGTTGGAAGTTGTCATCCTTAATTTAATTATACTACTAATAGTCTTAATAATTACAGACTTTTTTTCCTTGCCAATTACAATGTCATTTTTTCTCATAAAGAATTGAAGCCCATATTCCAGTGCATGTGCTGAGAGCTACACACACTTAGTGACCATGTAAGGATAATGGATGTTTAAATTTACCTGTCTTTGTAAGATCATTTTATCTGGAAATAATAGAGAACCTCAGGATGCTTTGGGAGGGAAAAGACGACTCTTGTCTTTAAACAACATGAAAATGCCATGGTAACTTGCAAAAAATGAATAAATGACTGTTTCTGAAATAGTCCATTTTCCTCTTCCATACACTTATGAATCCTAAATGAAATTCAACAGTGAGTAGAATGGTTAAGTTCTGATGTAGATTGTACAAGGAGTACAGGGATATTCACCCACTGGTGTTTCTGTAAATGATGGAGTTTTAGCTCCAGCAGTTTTAAACAGCTTACCTAAAACTAAGCTATTGTCTATAGCATTAAGACGCTATTTATATATATGTTATATATATAAGAAATAATATATGATATATACACAAGAAAAATCTTTTTTTTTACCTTGCTATCAGAGAAAGTTGTGACTCCCCTGAAACTCCTCCTCATTCCACAAAGGTGTCAGTCCCAAGCATTCACGTGCACAGGACAATCACTGTCTTGTTTAGTCTCATCAACAGATTCTGAGGGCAAATACCTAGAATGAAACTGCCCTTTTGCTCTCTTCTGTAATTGCAGTAGGAGCCAGTAAACTAAGAAATTTTTCCACCTAACACTAATTCATCATTTCAAAAGAGGAAATAAGAAATACAAGAGCTTTCTGTTTCTTAGACTTGGACTCATCTTCTCAGAGAATTTGGTCCTGATACATTGCTCAAAATAAAAGTTTTACCCTCTGTGGGAACTCAGCACATCACTCCTGATGTCCAGAGTTGCTGAGATAACCCTTGGGGGGGCTCAGAAATCCTGGAATGTTGCCAGAAGTGCTTGGTGGTTGGATTTTGACCCTGCATGGGATGTGCCACCTGTATGAAGACAAGAGGATCCTTGGGGATAAGTGGTGAAGGAATTGATAATTCACAGGGTGAAAATACAGGGTTTGGGATTTTGGTACAGGGGGGTTTTTAGGAGACAAGATGGAGGAATTAGGATCTTGTCCTTCTCCTCTTCTTCTTGTTATCCATCTTTGGTGGTGATGTTGGCACTTTGGGATTGGTTCACACTAAATCTGCACTTGTTCATAAGGGTAAAAGGCATTGGAAGGTAAAGGTAAATATCTTATACGTAGTTTTTAGTATAAAAACAGATGACTGCTCAGTGGGAGGTCAGTGTGCCCATGGCTGTCTTGCTGGTCAGACCTCTGTCAGGCTGGGAGACGACTTTGTAGATAAGAATTAATAAACAATATTGAAGACCAAAAAATCTGAAGAGTGCACTCGTCCTTTGGAGCGCGGGCTGTCCCAAGGCCATTCTACGCCTAACCGGGCAGAGACAACAGGCCGAGAACCGAGAACCCTCTTCTCGAAACAAGGAAGCCTAAGGAGAGACAAAAGGGGCCATGAAAGTGTCAGGGCCATAGGATGTCTCTTGATACCTGAAGAATTTAAATTTTGGGTCCCAATTTTCCTCCCAGTCTTTATCCTGGCAGAAAGCACCTTAATCTGCTCTAGATTGGAGGACCTTTTCCTTTGCCAGACAAAACCCCAATTAGGCCACCCCAATTCAGGATGGGTAATTGAACCATGTTCTTGTCCCTTCCATATAGTGTCCCACTGTCTGACCTCAGCACAAAACAGGGATCAGCATCTCTTGCCACCACCACTTTGCCATCACTGCTACTACAATTACTTAACCTCTTCAGTGAGAAACAGCTGGGAGAAGGAATGTCAGCCACAGTCCAAATCTTGCCTCTGCTACAAGGGACAGAGTCATCAGCATTCTGTAAGCTGGTGACATTCATCATTCCTCAAACACAGATGTGTACACAATGGAATTTTGAGCATGACTTCTGATACTAAAATTTCTCCTCAGTGATCACCCTGAGAGCAAATACTCATTAGTACTTCATGTTGCCCTTTAAAAAAAGTTCACAACTAGGAAGTAGGCATCCAACCCAAGAGGTAGACAGCTAAACATTTTTGTGATTTTGTTCAACAACACTTTCTAGCCTACCACAATTTTCAACTTCCTAATAACATTTTTTATACAGATCTGATTGATAGACTTATTTTTGTTTTGCTGGGTTGAGAGGGCAGAAGGACAGGGTGAGGTAACTAAAAGAGGGGAGTAAACAAAAAAGGGAACTGTAGAAAACTTAAATACACACTTTTACCTCCTCAGAACAATTTAGTAATACAACACTGTTCCAATTCCCTGTGGATCTGTATGAACTAAGTAGCCTGCCATTAATTATTTGTTTTTCCTACCACCCAAGCCAGCTTTTTTAAAGACAAGTAAGGCAAAACTATCTCAGTGTAGATGAACTTTACTGAGATATGTCTGGCAAAAATCTACAATGTTTCTAACTTGTACTGCTGACTGTCAACAATTCATAGCAGTTAATCCATAAAATCTCAATTAAAAGTTTCACTAAGAGATTTAATTCTTTAAAAATATCTATTAAGTAAACCAAATAGGACTGCACACTTAGCGACTATATGCTTATGTTCTTTACCTACTCCTTCTGTCTAGCAGAGAACTGTTCTAAAATGAACATACTGCAACCAACAGAATCAAGCAAATCTAAGTGAGTTTGGATTAGAGATTAGAAGGGAGAGAACAGTATCTGCTATGTTTTCCTAAAACCCCAAACCCACCACTAGTCTGCAGAGAGAATCAGCTGCACAAAGAAAAAGCTGCACCTTAAGTCACCAAACCAACCACATGATGGCAGTCCAACATTAAAAAAGGAAAAAAAACGTGCTTTAAGAGAAACTATTTGAAAAAGTAATATAAAATTGATACATATTATTTATAATATAACCAAACAGTGATGCACAGCAGTAATTTTCTGTTTGCACACCTCTAAATACTTGAAGGACTTAAAGACCCAAAATGAAGATTAATATGCTGTTTATCTTCCATGAAGCCCTTCATAGATGAGTTTTTACATCCAGAGTCCACAGAAAAAAGATTTAAATGGCAGTTTCATAATTTAAAAAAAAACTATTTTGAAGTAGTAGTATGCAGATTTGCACTGTCTTTGTGAAGAGCTCTGACTTCAATTCACTTATATTTATTTCTGAAATCCAGCATAGCTGTCAACGTGCTATTGTACAACTGAGCTTGTAGTTTCTTCTAATCATGCTTTTTAGTTTCCTCCTCACTAACTGAAGCTCAACTATCACCACAAATTCACACACAAAGCTTCCTGTCCAAATCTTTGATAGGCATATGCAACACATCATTATCTTATGAATGCCCAACACCTATAAGAAACTGATGACATCCAGAGTCTCATTTGCTTGGATTCAGTATTTGCTACAGTTGATATATATAGTTTGATTTTTACCATTTTTATTAGTGAGGCTAATGATTTCAGTGATATTTCATGGTATTTCCAAAATAATTTCCCAATGCTTTTCGTAATCAGCATGACAGATTGTTCCAGTTGGCACATATCCCCAGAATTGCTCCCTTGTTCCTAGATGAATTAATTTTTATTTGTCTGTATTGAATTGCATGTTCTGTATGCCAACCAAATCAAGATGGGTGAAATCATTTAACATCTTGTGTCTCTCATTACCATCTTTGCTTTTGCCAGTATTGTGAGTAACTCTGAAAATGTGTTTTCTCATACCAAATTATATGGATCAAATTAGCAATATCAGAGTTCACAGCAGTTGCTGGTGAGAGCATTTTTACACAACACAAGGCATTAGCTGCAAACCAGTCAGTGCTACACAAAAATACTGCTACTGTGCCAAAAAGTGGCAATTTGTCATTCTAACTCAGGTTGGAAATACAGATTTAAATTTATATTGTGATGTTACTGGAGATATGAGCTGCTAGGTCACCTGCAGGTCTGTAATCACAGATTTGAAGCTGATAAGCATTCTTGGTACTCCATGGTAACAAAGTAAATTTGTTGCACTTTAATTTAGAACACATTAAACTGTGGAATCTCTTCTGGCTCACAACTCTTGTGACTGAGCTTTTCCTTACATGTGGAAAAGTTTCACTGTGAATGCTTCTTTGTACCTATGAAATCAAAGGGCATGCTCATGAACTTCATTTCCAAAACCACCGCAGAGTTATAGAATCATTTAGGCTGGAAAAGACCTACAAGATCAAACCCAACCTTTGATCACCACCTTGTGACCCAGACCGTGGCCCTGAGTGACACATCCAGCCACTTCTTGAATACCCCCAGAGATGGTGACTCCACCACCTCTCTGGGCAGTCCACTCCAATGCTTGATGACCTTCTCCATAAAAAATTCTTTCTTATATCGAATCCTAACCTATCCAGGTGCAGCTTGATGTCCTCTCATCCTGTCGCTGGTTGTCTGGGAGAAGAGCCCACTCCTCACCTGGCTACCATCTCCTTTCAGGTAGCTGTAGAGAGTGATAAGGCCCGTCCTGAGCCTCCTCTTCTCCAGGCTAAACAGCCTCAGCTCCCTCAGCCACTCTTCATTCCTCACTCTCTAAACCCTTCCGTGGCCTCATTGCCCTTCTGTGGAGACAATGTTTTTCTTGAAGCGATGATCCCTGACCCCAGAGATGGAAGAGGAGGAGGAGCTTTTCCAGCCTTTTGGTGCTTCTGGGTGGTGCCATACAGCTCCTCTGCTGTACAGCAGTGGCCATCACCCCATGGCAGCTTCAGCATCCTTGTTTTACAGCGCCTTCTTCCCTCTCTCTACTGAATTGTTTTTCAGGTTGCACCCTGAGCAACCATGACAATACAATTTTTTTTCCCAACGACAAGCCCAGGAATGTGAAAAGCTGGCCTAAAACTTGCACTTCTTTCCTCTGCCTTGCAAAGCCTTCCTATCAATGGATACAGTCTGAAATTTGTTGAGCTGACTTAGACTTGCACCATGGCACCGTTTTGATGATTCATTTTCTGAAAAACTTCACATGTATATACAACAATATACTTTAAAATAAATGTACTTGGGTATTTTCCTCCTGCTCGTGGGATGTTTACAATTTCAAGTCTGGTATACCTCTTACTAAACTCAATGTACTACAACAAAATTTGCTTTTTACTGCACTATTGATTTGAAAGACACAAAACCTAGCAACATAATGGCCTTTGTTAGAGTATGTACAGAACTCAATTTTGTTGTCATGATGCCTTTAATTCTAATTAAATTCCTTCACATTGTTTGAAGTTCTTCCTTTATGCTAAAAATCAAAAAGTGTCGATTATAATTGCATTGTTTATTCACAGAATCCATTCTGATAATCAATATTGAAGGAAATTGATGAGTTGTCAGTAATTATTCAGAAAATGCTTAACTGTGCATATACTTGAAAACGTTTGAAAATCAGAAGTACAACCATCCCATCTTCTGATCAATTTGTGGAATGACATGTCAGAAAACTCAGAAACACGTTTGATAATGGTGATTTTCATATTTAATTCAGAATGATTGCAGATGTAACAGCCTCAATATGTGCTTAATATTTATAGAAGCACGAAGTGTATGATGAAAGACAAGGAACTACTGGAGAGAGTCCAGTGGTGGGCCACACAAATGATAAATGGACTGGAGCATCTCTTGTACAAGGAAGGGCTGCTGGAACTGGGCCTATTCAGTCTAGAGAAGAGTGAAAGGGAATTTAATCAATGCATATAAATGAGATATAAATACCTCAAAGGTGGGTGTCAAGAGGGTGGTGCCAGGCTCTTTTCAGTGGTGCCCAGTGAGAAGATGAGGAGCATTAGCCATAAACTAAAACACAAAATGTTCCACCTCAACGTGTATTAGAATCTTTTTACAATGGGGGTGGCAGAGCACTGGCACAGGCTGCCCAGGGAGGTCATGAGGTCTTTCACTGGAGACATTCAAAACCTACCTGGAAACTTTCCTGTCACAGGCTCCGGCAACTCTGCCTTAGAAAGGGCTTGGGCAAGTTGATGTGGAGATTGTCAAAGGGGAAATTAAGATTAGATTTTTAGAAAAATCTTTTTCACCGTTAGGCATTGGAATAGATTGCCCAGGGCAGTGGTGGAGTCAGCATGCCCTTAGCGTTTAACGGGGGTCTGGGTCTGGCGCTTAGCAATGTCGTTTAGGGGTGACAGGGGCACTGCTGGGTGATGGCTGGATTTGATCTCGTAAAGATCTCTACCAACGCCGACGATTACATGATTCTCTAATTCTATCTCCAGAGCTCCCTTCCAACCCTACCGCTGCGCAGTTGTTTAAGGAAGTGGGCACACCACCGCAGCTCCATTTCGGCTGCACACCGCAGGAAGGATTCTAAGTGCGAACAACAACAATTTCATCTCGGGAACGTTCAAATCGAAAGGCTGCTGCCGGTGGGAGCAGCTCCATCCCGGATTTGTCACAGCACTGCCCAGCCCCACATGCCCCCGGGCCCGCGGAAGCACCAGGGCCTGCTGGGGAAGCGGAAGCGCCGCCCCGCCCCGCCCCGCCCCGCCCGCTCCGCCCGGCCCGGCCCCGCCCCGCCCCCCCGCGCGGCCCCGCCCCCGCCTCGCCTGCGCAGGGGCCGCCGGAGCCGCCGGAGCCGCCGCGCCCTCCCGGCGCTGGGGCCGCCGCCGCCCCGCCATGTCCGAGGCGGGCCAGGAGCTCGTCCACCTGGTGTGGGGCAAGAAGGCCGGGCCCCGCGGGCTGGCCGACACCATCTTCTGCCGCTGGGCGCAAGGTACCTGCGTGCGCCGTGCCCCGCCGGCCCTTCCCGCCCCGCTGCCCGCCGGGCACAGCGCAGCCCCGCCGCCCCCGCGCTGGGGCCCGGGTGCCTGAGGGGCGCCGTGCCCTGGGCGCTGCTCCTGTGCCTGTGCCCGCGCTGGCCCACGCGGGAAAATGATGCAGCAGCTTCCCTTGCTAAGTCATTATTTTGGTTTTTTGCAGCATAATCGTCCTTATCCACACATCTCCACAGACCTTAGAATTAAGAAAAGGATCTTAATTTATTATATATAACAACAGCGTCTCATGTCGTGATTTTGCATAGCTTGTGGAAACGAACATTAGTTGTGCTGTGGTTTTGGTTTTTTTGTGAATATATGAGTCACAAATAGCAGAAGCGGGGCCAAACTTGGGACAGAGACTCACAGATTTGGTTTTTGAATTGGTTATTTGACCGTGGAAGCAGGTGCATGCCAGTACTAGGACATGCCAGAGATAAAGCACCAGTAACGCTGGAACGTGTGGTATTTTTAAAGGTGTTTTTTTGGTGTTTAAGTTGTACAGCCAATGCAGGGTTTCTTCTTGATGGAAGCTTGTTGGTGATCCTTAAAAGTGCAATTGCAATGCTTACCTATAAGAATTATATGCAAGGAATCAGTGTGTGTACCTGTCCTGGCTGAAAGAAGGGAATAGTAGCCTTCTCTATAGTGGGAGCTTTGAGGAATTCTAGTAATGATTCATGTTCATGATAAAACTGTTGATTCCTGGACAAAATTCATAAGTGATAGTGGAATTTATAGATAAAAAAATATGTCCAGGTCTCAGGTTCAAGCTGCTTGAAACTAAGTTTCTTAGTGTTCTCTGTTCCTTTTTATTTTTTTAACAAGGGTGTTGCCATCTACATAGTTTCAGTAGATTTGGGAGCTGCATAGCTGCTCCCCATTACTGGACACAGTGTATTACCAGACTCATTTTTTTTTCCCTATGTTTATCTGTCTTCAGATAATTCAGTGATAAATATTTAGGGAAAAAAGCCAAATTCCTTCTAAGATCTAGAATTTAAGCAGGCACAGCAAAGCCATTGCTTTTCCTGACAAAATTGCTTACTGAAATGTAGTTACTTTCTGAAATATCTCTTAAGTTTTGGTAATGTTGTGGTTTCAGTCCAAGGTATGTGCAGAGTCAGAAAAGAAAAACTGGTGTTAGAAAGTTTAATTATTTCTTTAACTGGTAATGTTGGATTGCCACAATTGAAGTTTTTAAGATAGTTTGTGTGACAAATTTCAGCAGTTTCAAAATTTACTGAAATGTGTGTTATAATGCACTGTACCTGTGGTGGACCGAGAGTTTAATGGAAAAGGGCTCTGGAGTTCTTGGTGGCTTCTGCAATGGAGCTATTTCTAATCTGTCTGTAGGGAAAGTCCTGTGACTAGAATGTGTAGTGCATCTGTTCCCTTCTCTGTATCCCTCTCAGTATAATCAATTTTGTGTAGCAAAACCCCATGACATTAAGTTAGACTGTTTGGAGGTCTTGTGCTGAGAATCAAAACAGCCAATTCCAGTCACTTACCTTGTGTAGCTGCATAATACTTTCACCCAGCTTTCAGTTTCTATTTTGTTGATAAAGTTCTGCCGCATTTACTTGCTGCAAAGGAGGCCCATCAACACTGACTCATCAAGATTTAAAACAAAAAAACCAGCAAACAAATATATGAAGCTTTATTGTTTCCAAAGACTTGAAAGTTTAAAAGATAGATCCTGTTCCACACAAAAAGTGCTGAAAGCATCAAACAACTAATTTGGTGTTGGATTTTTTGTTTTTATTTCTTTTGATTGTAGTGCCAGCATGGCATTTATTTTGGATACTTAATAAGCATCGTCTGTTTCTTTCTCAAACCCTTTGGAAACTGAGAGCTATGATTTTCATTTGGAAAGAAAAGTAGGCAGTTGGGAGGGTGTTGAGGAACCTAAGACTGATAGCTGTCAGTTTCTGAGTGAAGGCAGCCCATTCCAGGAATCCTGTTATGCGCCAGACTCCTTGACCATCATACTCGTTTGAAGATGGGCTGGTTTGCCAGCAGTTGGAGAACTGACCCAGCTCATGTGGAAGTGCTGTTGGAAGTTAGTGGCAGTAATTCCCTCAGGCTTCTGCACTGGCAACTTGAAGTATATTGGTTTTATTCTGGACTTAAAGGCATGGCTGTAAAATTGGTGTGAGGGTTTTCGTGTGGAGTTCTTTACAGAATTTTTGTCTTTATGATTGCAGCAGAATTTGCAGTTTGAACCTTGTGGATTCCATTTTCCAGAATCTTCAAAGCAGACACAGGAATGTAGTGCAAAGCTTCAGTCTGTTCTTTGGTGTTTCCTGGCATGGATGTGAGGACTGGGGAAGCAGCTGAGAAGATGACTGAACCCTAAAGGAGCATACCTATGTTAAGAGTAAATTCCTCCATTGAGCCAAGGGACAAATTTCATGCATAGAACTGTTCTTCAGATCATCCCCCAGGCATGAGACATCATGGCTATCCAATATAAGTGTCTGGCAGGCTTGCACACAGCATCCTTTCTGAATTACATAAACTGTGTTCTCACTTCAGAAGGAAAGATATAGAATGGTCTTTTATACAAGAAGCATTTAACTGCAGAAGCATAATGGGAAGTACAGTTTGTGTATATGGATAACATACAGTGTAGAAAGGTCAATTTTGTCTGGATTCTCTTCTAGCTTCCAGTTGCCCAGTTTAGTGGCAGTCTACCAGGTAGTTTGTGTATTCCTCAGTCCTTTACAGGACTTCTATCTCTTTATCCACAACCCATTTAGTGGAGTTTATTTGGGGTATTGCTGTAGTAAATTCTCCTTTGTTTATGTGGGCAGGAAAAGGTTTTTTGTTTGTTGGGGGTTTTTCTCCCCACATAAAATTTCAGAAGTTTAATTTTACTGCAAAGATACACTTGCAAAACCCAAAGCCACAAGCAAAATATGTATCATTCTATTCCCAGTGCTAAAGAAAGAGTGCAACATTAAGATGTGTTGTAAACCTCATGTTTGGGTGATAATGTGTTAATCCAGTGTTACTGTCAGGCAGTTCTTGTATCCCTAAATAGAAAAATATATGCATTTCCATGGTGAGAGGTGGCTGAAGTCACTTGCCTTGTTCAGCTTGGAGGAGAGGAGACTGAGGGGGAACTTCATTGTGGCCTTCAACATCCACAAGGAGAATTGAAGGGGCAGGTGCTGATCTCTTCACTCTTGTGACCAGTGACAGGACTTGAGAAAACAGTGTGGAGCTGAGTCAGAGGAGGTTTAGGTTGGGTATCAGGAAAAGGTTTCAATAACCAGAGGATGGTTGAGCACTGGAATGGGCTCCGCAGGTAAGTGCTCACAGCAGCGAGCCTGACAGAGTTAAGGAGCCTTTGGACAACACTGCCAGGCACATGGTGTGATTCTTGGGGTGGCATGTGCAGGAACAGGAGCTGGACTTGTGATCCTTGTGGTTCCCTCCAACTCAACATATTCTGTGATTCTAGGCCAAAAAGTAGATAGTGCAGTGTCTTTACAGGTAGATTGGATTAGCAAGGGTTTTTCTGACCTGGTTACTGTTGCATGCTCTTTGCTAATTCCCTTGTCTCTTTCATTCAGGTAAAATTGGGTTTTGTACAGAGTGTAAATACTGGAGACACAGCATCCTTTGTGAAATGATAGCTATATCTATGGTGTCTTGGGTGGAAAAAAAGATTTTTTAGAAATAGGCTGATAATAAAAAGATGCAGGAAAGTGGTGGAGTAGTCATGGTAGAAGAATTGATGGGTTTTGTAGTACTTTGGACCATGATGTGGCATATTAGATGAAGGACAGGAGTGGTTAAGTAAGTCATAGACTAATTTTGGTAAACTGTACATAGAAGAGAATTAGATACAAGAAAGAAATATGGACCTTCATAAATGCCAAATGGGGAAATAAGGAGAGTAAAACTTTGTGTGATTGTAGTGGACAAAGGATATAAAGACAGATTTCTCAGTGTCATTACTCAAAATATTGGGCGATGCACTGGCTACCAACAGGAGTCTAGATCCACTTCATCTCCCTGCCACACTGCCTCAAAAGGTTAAAGCAGCAGAGCAGTAGTAATGTTGAAAAAATTGGGTCAATGCAGCCTTTAACAGGGTTTTAAATGACATGGAAGATATATGGTAATGGCATTATTTTATGTTTCTTGCAGGGAAATGATGCTAATTATACTAATGGATGAAAGCAGACAGATAATTTTAAAAAATGTTTTGGCTGCATTACATCTTTTTTCTTTTTGAAATTTTATCTTGAGTGGAAAGAGCTGTATGATAGATATGAAAAGTTGAGAGAAAGCAGAAGTTGCTCTGGATCAGAGATGCTCATCTTGGTACCTTAAAGGGTGGCCAGGCCATTCTTACAAATCATAAGGAAGAGTGTAGGGTTGATGAGTGCTTGCAGATTGCCCAAAATGTGACTGTTGTGGAGGGTTAAAAAGGTGAGTGGGTGTGGTTTCAGGCTGATGTTGAACCCAGCTGGAGTTTGGAATTCTGATTTCTGAAATTTTACCTGAGCTGACTTCCAATTCTGTAGAACTTTTTTAAAAGAGCAAGACTGTACCGACTGAAGCTCATTTTTTTTGCTTTACAGCTTCTAGAATCTTAGTATTTATTGAGCATTAAGCAGCATTTAAGTAATAAGAAGTGTTTCCTTGAGTATTTTATATGTGTTTTGCCTGTGGTTGTATTCTGTGAAATTCTGTGTGATACCGACTTTACATTGACTGTCTCAGATTTGTATTCATTCTGGTGGATCACTTGATGTTCTTTATTTTTAGGAGGCAGTTTTGAAAAACAGGGCAGGGTTAAGCTGAGACAGTTCATGCCTTCTATAAGAAGCCTGAAGAATGTGAAGCAAATTCAAGATTTCTTAAGTGTGGTTTAGTGGCACCACACCCAAGTATGTTGTTTTTCTGCAGAAATAAATCATTAAAACAACTAAAAAAGCTCTCTTCTTGAAGTGTGCTTAGATAGCATGCAGTAATGCTTCAAAGCAGAGGAGGACTCACCTTTTAATATTCTAAGCCTGCACAAACCAATTCAGAAAGTTGAAAGGACTGATGATATTTCTTGGTAGGGCATGTTAACAGGGCAGTGAAATGGCATCACTGCAAGCTTTGCTCCAAGTAGGAATTAATGGAACTTCATTGCTACATCAGGTGATGCCAGATCTAAGGATGTAGGCTTGACATAGGCCCCTAGGTGTTGGAAATAAAATACATCTTTGTAATGCACATGTTTGCACATGTGATTAAAAATAACCTGGAGCCTTTGATCAGATGCAGCAGAATCCCCATGGCTACCCTGATCCTTTTTAAAACAAAAAATTCACACTGTTGTGGAACATCTACTGTTCTGTGATGAAGTATGGCATACAGAACATGCAGTTGTTCTATCTCTTGCTGCTTGAGAAGATGTACTGGCCATGCTGTACTGTGGGGGAGATGCATTTCCTCAGTTCAAATTCACATCCAGAGCTTAGAATGCTTTTGTAATGGCAGCATGTAATCCTGCAGAATTGGGAAGAGGAGAAATTGTGGGGAAGTAGCATTGAACTTCCTTTCTGCTGAGACTGACACTGTCAGTCCATGACAAGATGCATGTGTGTCCCCTTTCTGCCTGCCCCCACTTGCTGACTGCAGTTGCATGGTTTCTAGATTGCAGTGAACTAGAATGACTTTGGCACAATCTTATCATTCCTTACAAGGATAATGCAAAACACCTCTTGCTCTAAATTGCCGTGTGTCAGCTTCATCAAGGTAATTGCATGTGCATTTATCAATGAGTAATGAAAGATATGAATCACCTCTCTTAAAGACAAGTTTAAGGGCAAGGTGGTAGTGAAACAATTTTGCTCTAATTGCTCCAGTATTTGCTTGATTATCTGACTTTAAGATAATTCTGAAATACAAATTATTAATACAAAACATTAAAGCTGGAGGAGGAACATTGGTGATGTTGCATCTCAGTAAATGGAGTGTATCTTCTGTAAAAGAACACCATTAAGAGGTCTGATTCAGGGGTTGCAAGTGAATATTTAAACTGCTCAGCATATTTCACTCTTAATAGGATGTGCTGATAGGTCAAAAAGAGATCAGTGGGAGGCATCCTGTGCCATTCATCAGGAATAGAAGTGTATTATACATGTTCAGTGAAGGTTCCAAGATATATTTTCATTACATATGTAGACAAAATAATACACAAATTTTAATTTATTGATAAGAAATAAACTATCATAAAATAAAAACCATGGTTTAAGTTAGAAATTCTTTTGTTTAAAACCCCAGCTGTTGGACCTTTGTGGTCATGATTTAATTGCAGATATAAATAATTAATGTCTGTCCTTTCAGCTGTACTCGTGACTTTTTTGCTTCAGATAGTTTAACCATATGCAGTTACATTATCAAGGAAACAAAAACCTAATTTTTAAAGGTGCATAAATCAGGTGTCATTTCTGTTAGGGAAAGAGTACACATACTTGTTTTCATATTGCATTAAATAAAATCCTTTTTCATTTGACAGGATTTGTTTTTAGCGACTCTGAATCAACTGCATTAGAACAATTTGAAGGTGGCCCTTGTGCAGTGATAGCACCTGTACAGGTAAGATGCCTTTACTGGTTTAAAATCAGGGAGCCCAAAATTTGTTGTTTATATATTTGGAACTAAAATAAATATGAAAAATAAATTGCAGATCAGTTGTATTTTGATTTCATAATTAAAGTATGGAGGAGGCAAAATCTCTGTAAAAAGGCAGGGATGAGCATGGGCTGATTTTGAACTATAATTTTGCAGAGGGACATTTGTTTGAGGAAATGTAGCAGGCTGATCAAAGCAGAAGTAACTTCAAAATCAGGATTGCATTGTAAAGGGCTGGAGGAAAAGATCAGATACAAATATAATCCTAATCCTGTCACATCTCTTGAATTCCCTGCCTTTAAGGGTAATGTCTGTGTCACAGTGTCTGCTTTTTTTTTTTTTTGTAATTCTGTATTAGAAATATTTGAAGTAGTTGATTTTGCCATCTAACAAGGTTTGCTAAAAAAAAATCTGTTAAAAAATATCTGTTATGGGAGAACAAGGTGAGCATGTCAGGAAAGCAGTGAAAGTTGAACCAGCTGTTTCTGAGGTGCTACAAATACCTGAAATGGCAAGACTCTGCTTCATGAAGTTTCTTCTTTCATTGTTCCTTCTCTGTAACTCAGAGCTTTTTCTTTAATTGCATTCCTTTAGCATTGATGGTAAAACAAAGCAGGGATATGGAGATGCACAGGATTGCTTTAACCTGATCTGGAGGTTATTATTTGCAATGGGTAAAAGAGGTGGGCTTATTAACTACTAAAGGGATTTGTGTTAGTGACTAGAGATGTCTTGTACTACTGATCAGTTATACTGAAAAATATTTGTGCCTCCATTCCTGCAGTCCTGTGAGTCAGGAGGTGTCTGTGCCAATGTGCACTTTGTCTGTTTGAAGTGTACTTGAGGTTCAAACCCAGTGGTGTGGGATGCAGTGATGAGGCCACCTTTGTAGCTGGTTTGATGGGGAAAAGTCAGTAAATAGGGCAGGCTCAGAGTCTTGTTCTGAATGGTAAGCAGCTTGAAACTCTTTTAAAAACATGCAAAAATGCTTTGGTGCTTGTGACAAAATGCAAAAGGCAATGTTGTCTTGTATTTTGATAATATCTTATTCTTTGGTAACAAAGGCATTCCTTTTGAAGAGGCTTTTTACCAGTGAAAAGTCTACTTGGAGAGACTGTCCAGGTACTGAGACCCTTTTTTATCCCCCCTCATTATTTTTCCATTTTATTTGTTTGTGAAGCATGTATTAGTTAAAAAACTTAAAATATTTCACACTTTGTTGTTTGTTTGTGATCTTCCATATTTATGTATGCTACATGCTTCAGAACTCCTATTTGTGAGGTCTATGCTCTAGTGCTTAATATTTCTGTGTTTTAGAAATATTTAATTGAAATTTGGTATTAAGAAAGGGAATGAGTTACAAATTCTATAAAACCACATTTTTCTAAAGACAGCCTTATAATCTTTGATCCAGTGTAGTCAAAGAGCAATTAACATTAGTAATTAATGAGATAAAAGTAATAATTATTTAGGTAGCATTAATGTATAAAAAATACTAGTAGCTTATATATGGCAGTTGTTCTCAGCAATCAGACTCATGTAGGTTTCTGATCTTTCAGAAGAGGAGCAGAAGAACCTTCTCTGCCATACATTATGTGATATTTTGGAAATGGCTTGCTCTGATAATTCTGAGTCATACTGTCTGGCAACATGGATAAGAGGAAAAACAACTGAAGAAACTGCTAGTATTTCTGAAAGTCCTGCAGAATCTAGTCATCAAGAGGAGCAACCTTGTAAGATGTATTTCTATGCTAAATTACCCATCTTTTAGTGAAGTATTACATGGTTTTAAGGACCACTGCTATTTTATTAATTCACAGATGGTTGGTTTGCCTTTGTGATTCCATAAGCAAAAGACAAGATTTTTGTCTGTTGTAATTAGAGACGTTCATCCTTTTTGTTGAAAGCAATGTGGTGTCTGATCACTGCAGTTCTAACATACATGTTTCTTTAGAATTTCAGCAATTTCCATAATCTTCAATTTTATTTTGTAATTTACTGGGACCTGATACATCTTTCATTTTGAAACATCTACATGCTTCTTAACACTGGAAGAATACTTGTCACTTGTTGCTTTAGAAGAATTTTGTAGAAAATTCTCCAATGCTCTATTTATTCTAAATTATTCTGGATCCTCTTGTTATGGAGAAGTAGCCTTTTTCCATTTGTCTGTGCAGTACCAAACAATTTAAATCACCTTCTGGTAAATTACCTAAATTTTTTTGTAGTTTGGAATTTTTCAGTTACCTGCTTTTTGCAAATGTCTTCACTCCTTCATGAGTTCCTGACATCAAGGGTCCAGGAGATACCATCTGTTGCACTAAGATGAGGCATCCAGTCATATCTAACTACTGCAGTGTCAGTGACATTGAAAGTTTGTTTGTGCACATATGATCAGAGAGTTGTATTTATTAATCTTTAAACAGGAAAGATCTAATGTCTTAAAAGATAAGCTGCTTTTTCTTTGTTTTGTTCACAATTTGTGCCTTAAGAAGTTTGAAAATCCCTTCACATGAGAACATATTGCTTACAGAGGTGCTGTCTTTTGAGGGAAGAAATATGTTACTCAGCAGTTTGTGGCAAAACTACCAAGTAGGAATTGTACAAATAGATTTATTGTGCACAGCTAGTTACAGCAATTTGTAGTGCTGGAGTTCCTTGTTATGAGTCATCTTCATCTGCTTCTAGCAAGTGCTCCCTGTGCTTTAGAAGGCTCAAGCAATAGTAATTAAAATGATATTTAATTGGAAAAACAGATGGTCAGTGCACAAGAGCTCCAAGGTGAGCATTTTTTAAAGTACTAAAAAATATTATACAGAAGGTTTTATCTGTAACTTTTCTGTTTTATCCTTTGCAAGATAAGGCAGTTGCAAGTCTGAAATTCTGGTTTTTTGGTTTTTTTTGGGTTTTTTTTGTTAGCTGTCTCTGAAGCTCTTGCCAGTGATAGGAAGAATGTTTTCTACATAAAGTGAAGCAGAGACTAGTTATATGCAGGATCTTACTGTCCTGGTTTTTTATGTATTGCTTGATTCCAAAGAACATTTAACTGTAGAAAATGTTCAACAGTGTTTTTAAACACACACTCAAGTTAATTACTCTCAACACTGACCCTTATGAACTAATCCATTCTATTACATAACTACATTTTTCATGTTTCTGTGCAAGTCTTCAAGTTCTGCCTGACTTGTCCTTAATAACATGGAATGTGCTGAAGGAAGACCAGGATACATTTCCCATGTCCAGCCTGCTTATGTCATGGACCATGTTGGTCTCTTTCATTGTTTCTATTCTAAATTCCCTGCTAGCCACTGAATGCCCCTCTCCTCTGTAGAGCATTTTGCCTTCTATGTGTGATGTTGTATTCCTACCAATTTAAGATATGTTAGGTTTGAGCTTTTTCCCCTTCCTCTGTCCTGCTATTTACCTGTAAACCATCTTCTTAACCTGGTTAAGGGTGGGACAAAGATGTTGAGGAGAATTATGAGTAATGCAAAGTTGTGTAACTGCTAGTGCAAAGGAATACATTTATTTCTTGCTTGGCTGGTGTACTCAATAAAAATAGAAACTGGCATTGTCATAGTTGATTGGAGTTAAGAGATGAGTTGGGTGAGCAGGGACTATTACAGACACAGTTCCATATGGCAGGCTGTTTGAGAATTGGATATGGGGATATGTTTATAATAAAGCCATGAAATATGCTTAGACACAGCATGATAGAGTATCATTTTAAAGAATTTCTAAACAATTGTGTTTCTCATACATCTCATGTTCTCTTGCTGTTTGTTCTGTTTCGTTCCACTAAGCCCTGTCTTTATTTAGCATTGTTTGGGTTATGTATAGCTCTACTTCTCTTTAGAATTTCTACTTATTTCCCTTTATTTCAAATAGTAATTATCTTAGCATTTTACTCTGTTCTTTAGTAACAGAATGAAACTGCCTGTCATCCTGCTCTGTGAACAAAAGGTGGATTCGAGCACACTTACTGAATGCAGTAGCATTTTTCATCTGCTTTTGTGGTGTATAGCAGTCACTTGTTGGCCATGTGTTGGCTTTAGTAGTGCAAGTTCCCAGGTTCAAAGATTGCTTTATATGAGTTTGTCCCTCTAAACTTCTGCTTACAAAAACATGTGTTCTTCAAGCAAGGTTAGTTTTCGCAGCATTTTCTGCAATTTAGATTCATTGTTTCATATTTTATAAAAATGTTTTTAAAATACATTCTTTTAAGTCCAGTTTTACTCTTGGTAATCTAAGCAATTCCTTATAGTTATTCAAATGACACAAACTAAAATTCTTAAGACTGCTGCTGTTCTATTTCTTAAGTAGAAAATGAAAGTATTCTGTTGCTTGAGAATCAGTTGTATTTGCATGTAGGGCAAATTAAGTACATCTTTCAAAATACAATCAGAATAGGCATAAAATGCCTTTTGGGGAATTCTGGTGGGGAAAATTGATCAGTGGTACTAGCCCTAATGGCTTCACATCTTAACTGAGTTGTATGCAGCCACATTCTGTAGCTCGGTGATCAGACATTGTTTCAATACTCAGCATCAAGTGGTATCTATCAGAAAGCAGATCTGTCTGTTTTGTGTATTGCTCTACTAGCAGAAAGATAAAGAAAAGTAAAGGTATAAAGCCTGTGTTGAACTTGGGAAGACACTAATGCTGTATTTTTTTATGTCCTGGATGCACACTAATTTGAAAGGCTGTTTATCCATTATTGAAAGAAAACAACAAGAACTTACTTAAAAACAGATTATGTAACACTGTTTAGAATCATTCTACTTTTTTGTTTGTAATAAATAAGCATTAAAGGGAAAAAAAAAAACTAAATTTCAGTAACAGAAGTGTATATTCAAAGAAAAAAATACAGCTTACCTACACTGATAAGATGATCCAAATAATCATGCTTGCTTTTCTAGGAAATAGTACTTCTTGTTGACCTGCAAAATTATATCTATAGTATGCATATGCTTAGTGGCTTTGTCACAGCCACATTTTGTACAAAATCAACAGCTCAGTATATGACAAATATTTCCAGCATGCCAGTGGCTTTGTGCTTTTAATAAATTGATTAATCCAAATAGAAATGTTCTCACTAATTTGTATGGTGGAATCTTAATGTTGCAGTAAATTAGTTTATACTAATCAGTTAAATTTAAAAGTCAGAAGAGGATTAAAAATATAATTAGAGCTTGAAAGTATTCTAGCTTGCTGTGTGTATCTTGTGTCATTTTTTTGCCATGTGTAGTGCTGAAAAGTGTCTCTTGTGTATAGCTGCCTTGGCTGTCGAAGAGCTTGGCTTTGAGCGATTTCATGCATTAATTCAGTAAGTAATATGTTGGAACATTTAAAATGCAATATTTTGAAGTTACACTAATACTCACAGGCCTGAAAGGGGTATGCTGAGGAGCTTTTTGTGTGTCACTCATCAGGTTAAACTTGGATTTCAAGTTTTGGTTTGGGGGGTTTTGTGTTTTTTCTTTGCATTTTATGTGGAATATTTTAAGTGGACATTTAAATGGAACATTTTAAGTGGAATATCATTTTGAGCATAAGTATTACGCTTTAAAATAAAACTGGAGCAATGTAGTGTGATAAATTGGCTAGATAGTTTATGCATTTCAAGTTTATGAACATAGGGTTCTGGGGATCTAATCAAGATTGCTATTTAAGTTAAAGATGTTAATCCTCAATAATTATATAATGTTATCAATACTTTTTCCTGATTTGAGATGTCATAAGAAGTATTTTTTTTAAATGTTTCATACTTTAAACATAGTTCTTTTTTGGGCGTCTAAACCCAGAACTCACAGTTCTAGTGAGTTTATTTTTAAAGTAACTGCCTTTTATTTTCATAGCGAACAGTTGGGTGAATATTACACAAATCAATCCCCAAAGAGTAGATAAAGAGCAGCAGAATTCCAAAAAACACCTGAGATGGAAAATGTGGCTAATTAGAACTGAAATAACCACAGCTCATTTTACCAGTAGTAATTATAGTTTATTTTTTAAACCCATTGTCATATAAGGAAATAAGAACAAGGAAAATATAAATTTTTTATAACCTTAGCTGATCAAAACACTAATTTCTTGCCCTTCCTCCTCCTCTCCTGCTCACCCTTTCATTCTTTGGACTTATGGTACCAAATTAATTTTTTTCTGTCATTCTCCTTGGAGTCAGTGCTCTGGCATTTGCCTTTAGACATCAGGTGGATTTCAGAACTGGCTTTGCCTTGCATGAATTGTATGCCATGTGTACTCTACTGATGAAGGAAGGATGTTTAGAAATCAAGTATTAGCCAGAGTAAACCCATCTGTGGATATATTTTTGTAGATCTTTGTTTCTTTTTTAAACAAAGCTTACTAAAAGTGTGCAAGAAATCAGAAAAAAAATAATGTACTGTTTGTGTAAGCTAAGCAAAGACTATGATCTAGTTTGAATTACTCAAACTAATGTTTGTGTTCTGAAATGTAATATTTAGCTCTAACTACCCAAGGAATTGCAAGTGTGTTGTTTCACTGGGATATTGGTGAATTTCTTCCTTTCCTCAGTTTTTATTTCAGTTTTTTCCTTTTTAAACATATGATCACCTGGTATTACCTTATCATCCAGGCAGTCACCATATTATGCAATAAGATCCCAAATGTCAGTGTACCACTGTTCAGTGTTTTGAACAATTTACTTTTTCCAGAGCTAATATCTAACAAAGTCAAATTCTTATGGGAAATGAAATAATTGCTTCAAAATCCTGGAAGATAGTCTTACCTGGTTAAGTAGAAGGATTTTTCCATTGTTTCTGGGCTGAATGTCATTCAGAACCCTACATAGTGCCAATGTTTTTTGGTGACATACAGTCTATTTGCAATTGCAGTAACATTGCTTCATAGAATTACAGTGGTGGTGCAAGCCACTCAGGCTTTTCACACATATATGTAACTTTATGGTTAATGTTTGCATATAAAAATGGCTCATTTTTGCATTTTGCTCCAGAATTATTTCTCATCTGCAGATGGCAGTTACTGTAACTCCAGAGGAGCTGCTGTGTCATTCTGTGTATAACACCAGATCTGTTCTACTTTGACATTTTCATGTTAGGTGTTAGTAATTCTTGGTAGTGCTTTGTGACACTATTCTAATGCTTCATCTCAATACATGCTTCTTTTCTGTTGTTTGTTATTGTTTTTTGTTTTTAGCAAACGAGCATTCAAAAGCTTCCCTGAACTGAAGGCTGCAGTTTGGGATCAATATTCAGCATGGACAAACAGATTTGGAGTATTGCTCTTTCTGTATTCTGTAATACTGACAAAGGTTTGTGGGTTGCTTGATGTATTTTTTGGGTGGGTGTTATTTCTTTGTTAAGAGAAAGTTTGATCATGTAACCCTTTTTCTGTAAAAGGTGAACAAGTAAACTGATGAACTAAGTCAAGTCCAGATAAATTGTTGCAGTACAGTTCCGGCCTAAAAATTTGAAAGGCTCAGTCCCTTGGGTTTTTTGGGTTTTGGTTTGTCTTTTTCTCTTTTGATCTGGGAGACTTAGACTTACACATTTTGAAAACATTCTTCCTTGCAAGATGTTTGAAAATACTTTCCTTTGAAAAGAAAGCAGCCTTTATCAGTTCATGTAAAAACACCAGCCTCCCAGTGTTTCACTGTTGCATTCTGTTGTATAAACGTTGCAGCTCATTCCTTAAGACGGCAAAAATGTTTGTAATTTTTCTACAGGGTATAGAAAACATAAAAAATGAAATTGAAGATGCAACTGAGCCATTGATAGATCCTGTTTATGGTCATGGAAGGTAAGCTGCAAAAAAGTTTGCTACCACTTAAAATTATTTTTGAGCTAATTTTTTGTCTTATGTAACTGATCATTCTTTTAGGAAATTACTGACGTTAAAAGAGAGACTCAATTGTAACTTAAAAATAACCAAAAGCAACACTGAAAAGTGTGTCTATTTCCCTGCTAACTCCTTTTAGTACATCAGTTCTGAGGAAGTGCTTCTGTTCTTGTTGAATTTTCAGACGGATAATTTTCAAATTCAGGACTGCATTTCAAGTTCATATTTGAAAGAGTGGAAATGATAATTAGGGTTCCTGAATTAAAATACATAGTAGTTAATGGAAAATAGTTACAAAATGTCTGCTTGGGTAATTCAGTAATTTTTAAATTTGCTACAGATAACCACATTTTTTGAAATAAATTTCATGCCCCGTTTAATTTCTTACATCTTACATAATTTCTTTCTGTTGTGTAGCCAAAGTTTGATTAATCTGCTGTTGACTGGACATGCTGTTTCTAACGTGTGGGATGGAGACAGAGAATGTTCAGGAATGAGTAAGTTGGTTCTAGTTTATGCTTGTTATTTTTTACATAATCTGAGATGCTGACCTATAGATTGGGAATGCATTCCATTTCTGTTTTGATAGTCTCCCTGTTTACTGCCCTTTGAATTAAGTAGACTTCAAATGGAAGTAAAACACATTTGCACAAAATTGCTGGTGTGAATACAGTGACTATCAGTGAATACAGGATTGTCAGCTACAAGTTGAATGTAGATGTTACACGAAGGATGGAAGGGAGTGCAGTCTCTGCAATTTGGGAAGTTTGAAGACAAAGCCACTGTTCAAAACAGCCATGTCAAACTAGAGAAATGGACTGACAGTAATGTCCTGAGGTGCAGCCAAGTCCTCCTTCCAGGATGGAATAAACCTGTGGAACAGCACAGGGCAGCACTGGCTGGCAGGGAAGCAGCCTGGTAGGAAAGGACCCGAGTCCCCTGTGGGCAGCGAGCTGCACTCACTCACTGGTGTGTCCTGGCCAAGGAGGGCTGTGCAGGAGCCTGGCCAGCAGCTGAAGAGAAATGGTGGTTCTTTCTCTGGCAGTTGTGGGACCACCTCTGTGGTGGGATGTCCAGTTTTGGTCTCCCCAGTGCAGGAAAAACATTGACATAGTGGAGTGATTCAGGGGAGGCTCATGATTAGAGAGCTTTTGTGGGTTTTGGGTTTCATTTTGCAAATAGAGATTATATGAAAACAGGAGCAGTTTGAGTTGTTGACATCTCCTCTTTAACTGCTGCAGAGTCCATCTCTGGTTCATAAGCATGTTACTTACAATGATTTTCCATCATCTAAGTCAGCACAGAAAATACTTCCTTGAAATGAGGTCCAGGACAGATCCATGCAAGACCTGAATCAAAATGCCCTGGTTTGATGATGAACAAGTAATATAATCTCCCTTGAGACATCTTAGACTTGCTCTTGGCTATGATTTCATGCAGCCTATGCTTTCAGACTTACAGAATGTCATTTGGATATTCTAACTTTCCTCTATTTGACATTGTTATTATTTGTCCCCCCTATTTCTAATAGAAATTTGTTTCAATTAGCCTTCTGGGTTTTATCTGTATGCTTTCTTCAGTATTTTTAATTTTCCCTTTTTGATTATGATATATCTTTCTGAATTTTTAGATTATGATCAATCAATCTGAATTTTCTAGGAGCTTTCCTTTACATTAGGCTAAGTTGCTGTTCTGCAATTCAATATATTAGTTTTGAAAATTGTGAGTTCGTTCCGTCATTTGCCTTTCAGATTATCTTTTTGGTAGGCTTTTTCTTAGTTATCCAGATTGGAATTTTTTTCTTTTCTGAGAATGCTGAAGTTGCTTTGGACACACTATAAGTCAGCATTTAGGTTCTCAGTCAGTTCTGCCCCAAAAACCTAGAGTGAGAGCTCCCATAGAGTCTGTCTTTTTGTGGAGAGCGGAGGAACAGAAAATGATCTTTATTACTTCTGAAGGATCTGGTGTTATGTGTCCTGTTAGTTTTTCTGACCAGTCCAGTAATTGGACTTTATGCTGGGAGCCCTCCATTTTCTTGAAGCTGTAGGATAATTACAGCCAGAACCTGCTTATACACAGGCTTAAGTATATAATCATATTTGTTACCAAGTGATTTGTTATAGTCTATCAAAAAGAAAGATAAAGAGCAGCTGGTACTGTTCACAGCTTCTTAGGCTAGGCTAAATTTTGGATACATTGTCACATTTCCTTTATATAGAAATGCTTTTTGTCATCTTTTCTTCTTTGAGCATTTCTCTTGGATTTTGTTTCTCTTTGTTTCTCTTTAAAACCTTCAGCTTCTTTCATGTCGACGCTTATGAGCTTTTCATGTAGAAGGGTTGAAGGTATCAAAATAACAACGACTGAATACTGTTTTAATCAGAAGTTATCTGAAGTCACTTTACCTCTTTTTCAACTATTTAGATAAGCAGTTTTTAATTAATAAATAATTAAAAGTATTTAGAAGCCATTGTAAAGGTACTGCCAGTAATTTTAGCAGTGACAAAAGAACAGACTGAGGTGCAAACTTGAGGAATTACCATCTCTTTGCAGATTATACTCAGAGCACTAGCTCTCACAGTATTGCATATTGTCCAAACAGGGTAGGAGTTATGAACTGGAATTGTTCTTGGCCAGTGGTGGTAAAAATGCCAGTGATATCTCTTCTTTGACTATCTACATGTTCTCCTTTAAACCTTCATTCTTTTTCTGATCTCTTCTCTTGCCACAGCTATCCACGGTGGGAAGATAAGGGGAGGTAGTTGGTATTTTTTACTGCTTTTTTAGGGCTGTTGTTCCTCTGTGCACTGTAGCAGTTCCCTATGGATGCAGCCAGGGCTGGAGCTGCTTTTCCCGGGAGGTGCCGGGGGTTTGTGGGGTTGGTGTGGGCGCTGGGTGGCGCTGTGCTGATGCGGATGGAAACAAATGGGTTCGGAAATTTGCGTCCTTTGCAAAAGTGCTTTTCCAAGCGAGAGAAACTAACTTTGTGACAAGAGGCATAAATATTCATTTTCTTAGTTGATCCTTGGTGTTATCAGATGTCTTCCAGTCATCTTCTCTCTTTGTGGGGTGAGGATATTCACAGAATGAACACTGATTTAGTGCAGCTAGTCTCCTTTTGTTTCTTTGTAAATCATCTGAGAGTAGGTTTTGCTTTTGTGTCTCTCCTGTCTGTTGGCTCATTTTGAAGGAGGCAGAGGTAGGTCAGTGACTACAAGCTGAAGTTAACCTAGGAGCTTCCTACACAGCTACACAGTCTGTGGAGCTTGACTACTAACAACTCAGAATATTCACACTGTGTGGCTACTGTTGTAGCCAGAATCACAGCACTCTCTAGTTATCAGTGAGAGTTCTCATCTAGTTATCTTTCAGGGAAACAAACTACTTAAGCATAGAATTATTTTCGATGAATTTTCTGAATAGTAAATATTATTTACATGTGACTTAGTTGTTCTGTGCCCAGGTATTGGCACTTGCATCTGAAGCCCCTGTTTAGCAGACTGGACTTCTCATTGATTTTTGTTACTGGTTTTTAAGAAATATATGTGATGCATAAAGTTACTTCTCTAATGCACTGTTGCTTACTTCTGGCACTCATTTCCTTCACTGCATGTATAAATGTGCTATTTCTGTATTTTAGCTGTTCCCTGGTTTGCAGGATTCTTCACTAGTTTTTTTAATTGGGCTATAGCTCTCTTTCCCCCAGCTCGAAGAAAGGATGAATTGTCTCAGCATATGGCAATTTATAGCCACTCAGCTATTTGCCAGGAAATAATGAGGTTTTGCAAAGGATAATCTATACACCCTGAATATTTTAATTCCAAGCAAGTTTGAAGGTAATCTGTAAAAGCACAGCTTTCAGATCAAAGAATTCTACACTGCAAACATCATTTTAATACATATAGTTCACACTCTAAGGAAGGAGTTGTACTTCCAGACCAAAGGTAGTGAATAAGCTTGTGTTTGTAAGTTTTTTGGGTTTTGATTTTCAGAATTGTATATATGGGGACTTCTGCTTAACAGTAGAGGGAAAAATGAAACCATTACTATAACAACTATTCTGCACTGTTGCAAAATACAGAGGTAAACTTGAAGTTGGTGAAGGGAATATAGCAAGCCTGGTGCTGCAGAGTTCACTTCTGCAAATCCAGGAATCTTTTACATTCAGAATGGCTTCTTTCACTTGCTATGGTCCTCATGCTTTAGCCCATTGGTAAAGATGTCAGTTTTATGCTGTTGTACACAGATGACTTGTTTCATTCCTCAAGAGTTCTATTATCATTATACTGCAAGGATTCCATATCACCAGAGTTTTGTACTGCCTTGATGTTTCTCATAGGCAGCTCCTCTAAGCACTGACTGTTCCTCGTCCTTGTAGTAACCCTCTGACTCCTGATCCCACCAATCCACTCTTTTTTAACAGTGTTCTTCTTGGCTACAGGTGTGGCCTGTTAACATTAGACCTGTTCCTAATCTTTAGTTATTGGTTCAGCTGCAACTCTTTGGGGGATAAGATTACATTCTATACCACCTTCTGTATCTGTATTTGGTTGAGGTTTAGTGTTTTAGATTATGGTTGAGGCTTAGTGTTTTAGAGGGAACTTTCAAATATGAAAATCAATGTTCAACAAAATAAAGGAAATCCAGATATTCTTAAATTGATCATCGTGTATACTTCCAGTATGTGCTGCTCTTTTTAGTGTTTGGGCATCCAGCAGAGCTGCTGTAAGCAGACAGTACTTGGAGCTCCTTAGATGATGTATATGAAAGCCCAGAGCTTCTTCCAAATCTGTATAATTAGGTTTGAAGCTTGAATTTTGAAGTACTTTCTCTTTATTTATATTAGAGGACCTCAAGTAAGGCTCTGTAAGTGCTCTTCCAATCAGTAGTACATAAATATTTCAGCTATTTCTGGCAGCTGTTTGTGTTTGAGAGCTTTAAATGGAAGTCAGTATTGAAAATCAAATTAGTTTTTCTACTTAAAAAGTTGTTATTTCAAAAATTGTGGTTTATTATTCAGAATGTGAAATGCTTAAGATAAATATGACCAAGGAACTTTAATAAAAAAGAGGGAGAGAGGAAAAGGTATTCATTTATGCATGTATATGGGATTTTCTTTTCTTGAAAATAGCTATTCTTCTTAGATTTTTCTAAGAGTAATTGTGATGTAAATTGTAAATAATCCCCTCCTTCAAAGTCCAAGAGGTTTTTAAAAGAGACTATCAACAGGAACTTCTTAAAACCTTGAGTCTGGATCTTATTTTATAGAGAGATCTTATTTATAGAGATCTTGTTTTGTAGAAAGACAAATTACCATTTTTGACTATATTTTGATGATTTGCTATTGTTTCTAAATTGTTATTATTTGACCAATTTTGAAAGTGAGAAAAAATGGCTTAAGACAGAATTTGCAGATTTTTCTTGAATAGATTTTGTGTTTTCTTTTGAACAGAACTTCTTGGCATACACAAACAGGCAACAGTAGGCTTTTTGACGTTGATGGAATCACTGAGATATTGTAAGGTAAGCTGTTTTCCACATAACTTAATTTTTCTTTCCTTAAGGTGTTGTGGGCTTTTTTAACAGTATTACTGGAAGCTTTACTGTGTACTATTAGAAATCTTAAAGAACTTTTAAATAATGTTGAAATTCATATATTGAGACATATATGAGACATATATTAAGACAAATATATGATAAAATGCTTTCTTTATAGTCTGTCTTAAATTCCTTTAGCTTAATGCAGAGTTAAAGAAAATAATGTAGCTGGCAGAATGTTGGTGTATTGACTGCATCTGGCTGTCCTTCAATTTATTTAATAAATTTCAATTCTAAATTAATTAATCCAAAGCCAGTTAATAAATCAAGTGGACTTGTACCTTTCATTAGTATCTGATTATAGTATTGTTAAGCATAGAACTTGTCTGCAAGCTAAACACATCATTTTATTAAACATTTTATATCAGTGGAGTCCTAACCGTTCTGAAAACTAACTTAATTTTCATTAATTTGGTCACTAATTAGATGACATTTCTGGGTTTGCTTTGTATTTCTGATTTTGCTGTACCTTTTTAGGTTGGCTCCTATTTGAAATCTCCAAAATTTCCCATTTGGATACTTGGCAGTGAAACACACCTCACAGTCTTCTTTGCCAAGGTATGTTAGATGTGGTTTTGGTAACCTCAGGCAGATAAACACCACATAAATTCGAAGTACAGATCTTGCTACAAGGTGACTTTTATGTGGCTTTGATGTAAAAATATAGTCACTAAAAGTGTTAATTAAGCCTTTGCTTAGAGGCAGAGTTGTTCCCATACTTAAGCAATATTTCATAACTTGCAGTGTGAAGTCTTCTGGTTTTAGCATAATTTATTGGGCTGGGGGTAGTTTATGCTTTGGAACACCATGCTTGGGATAAGTACTGTCTTAAATTTCTATAGTGTAAGAGAGATTTATGTGGATTTATGTAAGAGAAATTTATTTTTCATCTCCCTGACAGTATTTCACAATTTTTAATCTGTAGTTGGTTGTTCTAGATTTAAGATAGATATCAGGACTGTTACAATAATTCTTTATATATATTCTGTTAGATACCTACTGTAGGCTGTAAAACATAAAATGCTTTCAGGAGGACTCTCAGTTTAGAATCTTAGACCAGATTTTCCAAGGAGACAGTTTCTGCTTCTTTAGTTGAAGATTTGTAAGTTGCTTACCTGAAATTTTATTTTTATAGAACACCTGTTTCTGATTTAAAATTTTATTGAAATTTTGAATGGTACCTACTAGTGTATTTATTGGTACTTATTAAAAGTTAACTTCCCTATACCTAATATCTTAAAAAGTTAATTAAAACTTTAACTATAAATCTTGAAAATAAATACCGGAACATACATCAAAGATGAAACTGTAAATTCTCAAACAGTTGAATTTCCTTAAGTAAAACTTTTCCCTAATCTTTAGGAAGACAACACAAATGCCTAGATTTTTCTTACTAAGAAACAAACCTCCACAATATATTGAAAGTTTGTGAAGTAGTATTTTTTAATCTTTGAAGTTAAAATTTAAAAAATCCTTGAAATTAATTAGCCAGTTTTACACATTGAAATATTTTATTTGCACACTTTTAATTCTGGATGTCAGATAAATATTCTTTCTTCCTTACTCCATGGAAAAGTCCTTCTTCACCTTTGGATATTTGTTTTCTGCTTTACTCTCTCCCCAGTTTTTCTTAGTAAAGCTTTTTTATTTCAATTTTGAAATTTTATCCCCAGTTTTTCTGAATGATATCATCAAAGTCAGTACCATGTAGACAGCAGTGTGATGGAAATAGGTATAATTGCTCTGCTGATGCCAGTCCAGTGTTCCTGTCACAATTATCACAGCTAATGCTCTGTGTCTACAGAGGCCATTTCCTGACAAAAATCCACTTCTAATGCTCTTTATTTTAGGATGCTGAAGGGTTTCCTGGGTTTAGACTAACTGGGTGTCAATATCTGGTGTCTCCAATTGGTTCTCCTTTCTTCACTGAACTCCACTTAGGCTGTGTAGAACTTCAGCTTGTGATTATTAAAAAACAGAATAAAGAATTGCCATGGTCTTGGCAAAGAATTTCTTAGGTTTTTTTTTTTTTTTTGTTATTATTAGGCAAAGCATGAACTGAAGGTGTGTAAAAGCTCTTAGTTTTTGAATTTGAGTGTCTAACCTCACCCTTTGTAAAGTAGCAGTTGTTGAGCTTTTCAGGTGGAGCAGAGATGTCAGCTACAATGGAAATACAAATTGTCTTGACAGTCAGTTACTGCATCAATTGAAGCTACATGTCAAAAACTGCAGGAAGAAACTTGAATTTGTTGCCGAGGGTTAATCAGCACGTTGTTAAAGTAGCACGTGTAGTTGTGTAAATGTGTTTGATACCGAGGATGTAGCTTCTAGTTGGTGGTGAGTTTGATTACATGAGAAAGAAATGTTCAGAATGGAAAGCAAAAAATGAACTGTGGAGGCAAAACCAGTGCAGATTAAATTTAAAAAAAAAACAACCAAGTTTTCATTCTTTCAAGCTGCATATATTTTACAGGAGCATAAGGCCTTATTTTTGAATACAATAATGTTAGGCAATTATTAATTATTCTTTAAAGCAGAGCAGCAGTCAGTTTTGTCATTAGCTGAGTAATTTGGTCTAGAAATCTAGAAACAGCAATCTTCCTAGGCTACTGTTGCTATAGACAACTAGCATGGGAAAATTAGGGAGCAGAACAGAATCTTCATTTCCTTCAGCATGGAGGTTTAACAAGCAAAAGGTTTTACTCAAATTCTGCATACTGCTCTACTTAAAGAAAGAAAGCTGGCTGCTTTTCTTTAGTATTTAGGTGTTGGACTCAGATTTTTACATTAGATAAGTGATAAGCATTTTTGTCCTATCAGTGGAATGAACAATAAACCACCACACTCTTCTATCTCAGAACATTTTGATTTAAATTTTGTAGACTTCTATTGTTGTCTGCCAGAATACATTTGCACTACTCTAAATGTGGACCATTCTTTTAGCTGTGACTGTAGAAATGTTTTATTTTGTAAAATAAATGATTCTGTTCATTGCTGCCATTCTAAAGCTCTGTATATTTTCAGTGTATTTTAATGTGCAAAATGCAGCACAGTATCTTTGGCTGAAGGTCACATTTATAGCTTAAAGTGAAAATTAATTTACCAAAGTATGTAGTTTGGCTTAAGCTCTCTTGTAACTGCTGCTGCATGAAATAGCTGTAAGCAGAGACAGTTGAGTCAATTCCTAGTTTTAAGACAAGTCTACAGTGGGTCAGCAGTTTGTCCTGTTACTAGAAGAGTAAGTTTTCTTCTACCTGCATGGTCTTCATCTCCACATCTTGACTGTCATACCATTTCTGTACATACTCAGTGAGTTACTATCCTTGTTTTAGTACAGAGATTTGGAGATAGAGAGAAATAACAAATAATTTCTTTATTGTTTTGATTGAAGCACATTTTATTAAAGACAGTATCAGTAGTTTTGTTGTCTGGGACATAACCAACCTGTCATCGGCCAAATAATTATTTGTACTTAGATCTTTTGGAAAGAAAACAGAATCTGGACATATGTGAAATGGAACCTCACATCTTTATTTCTAGGGTAGACTGTCGTGAAAAATACTACAGCTTATTCTGCAGATGGGTAAATGTTGAAGTCAGGAAGCACATGCAAACATCTATGTTATATAAATAGTTCTTCAAAACTCTGATGGTTGTGTGTGTCATAATAGAGTTGGAAAAACTTTGTGAATCATTGCAGGGGGTTCCCTAGCAAAAACTGTAAGTAGTACCATCATATTATTTTTCTTCCCAACTATTGTGTGATAAAGTCAGAAAGCTGCTTAATGCTCAGCTGTCCAGATTTAACGTTTTCTGAAAAAATAACTGTGGCTGTTACTCCTAGTGGTCATGGGCTGTGCATTTGCAGCAAGGTAGGTTATCTAAAGGCTACTAAATCCAAGCAGACATCATTTCTGCCTCTCTCTGCCCACTCTTCCTTTCAGTAAATAGAAAAACTTTCAAATGGCTTCAGTCCAACAAAAGCAAACAAGGAATATTTCATCTGACACAATGAACTTCCCTGCATGCTCTGTCACACAGTGTGAAGGCAAATATGTGATATTGTAAATGTTCTCTAAAAATCTGCTTTATTACTACAGTCTTTTTGTGTTGTTTTTTCTCTTTCATTGTAGGGATAAGAGAGAGTAGGAAGTGGGGCAGCTCTAAATAAGGCTGTGATGTTCTGGATGAAATGCTGTACAGGCATTTTTAATTATTTTTATGATACTCATAGGAAGTTATGACAAGCTGAGACAACTCAGAACTTCTAGGAATGCCAAAATGTGGTCAGACACTGTATAAAAGAGTACCAACAAGTTGAAATGTTATGCATAATATAACAAGGAAATGTTCCAGTGCAAACAATAGGAAGAACAGCAGGAGGTTAATAGGTGCTTTCTAAATTGTGTTGTGACATGCAAATCCACATTGTGCTGAAGTTTGAATTCAGACTCATTGAAAGTGAAAAGACAGCATGGAATAAATGTGTATCTGCTGACTTCAGGTGATTGAAACTGTGGGGACACTTCAGCTGTGTAGGGCTTTAAGAAATTTCTTTTGTTTTTATGTCTTTGAGCACAGAGGCCATAACAGAATTGGCTATCTATTTTCAGTTACAGCATTGTGGCATTTCTAGACTTGAAGAGTCAGATAAGCAGAGAAAACGCCTAAGAAATCTGAATAAGTTACAAATTACTGCTTTTGAAGGAAAATGTCCTGTCCTGGACTCATTGGTTTTGGATTACATTTTTTTATTTCTCTGACTTTGATCACTGTAACCTGTTCTACACATTCTGAGGGCCTTTTTTCTGCATCCTTGATAGCATTGTCTCTCAGAAGAAAGAACATTGACTTCTCTTCCTAAGCAATCTCTTTCATCAGAGTTCAGCTGAGGGGCACCTCACCAAACACTGCCCCTGCTGTAGGAGAGCTAGATGTGGGGCAGTGGTGTTTGCCAGAGCAGGGCTGAGGAGAGTGTGAGTTGGAGCAGCATTAAGCTCAAAACACCAACAGAGATTGTCAGTGCTGTGAAAGGAAACAAAATGCATGTGTAAAAAATCAACCATTATTAACACTATGTGTTAATAGCTCTAGTTTCTACAAAAATAACCTATGTGTATCCTTTAATTTAAGAACTCTTCTACTTAGGGAAGGGAGTGAAAAATGTCTGTGCACTTCCATTTGTTTTTCACTTCCGTGACCAGTAAATGCAGGTAACCAAATTTTGAAAAATATGTTTTCATCAAAGAAGAAATTAAGATTACATTTTGAAGATTCCACTTCAGAAAATGGTTACAGAGCACGTGGCCGTAGAGTTTTCTGTAGTTTTCAAGTGTAAGAGGAATTGATTCTGTTGGAACAGTCTGGACACCTTATTGGAATATGGTCCCAATATAACCAGTTAGATGGTGCCTGGGCCAGTTCTGACCCTCGCTGCTGGGCCAAAGGCAGCACTGTGGTGTTTTACCCCAGAGATACCTTGGCTGCTGGAGAGTGCAGCGGGGCAAGTCCAGGCTTGTCAGGACTCGTTTACCTCAGGAGAGGGAGCTTCTGGCGATGGTGGAGAGAAAGGGAGTGGATTCTGCTAGAAGGTTGCCAGATGTTTATTCCATGGGTACAGAGATGTCTGCACCGGGCCACTGCTGCTAACAGAATGAAGGCCACATGGTCTCATTAACATTTTAAGCTTAGGGCAGGGGAAGGGGAGGGGACAGGTGAGCCACCAACCAGGTGAAGGGGCAGGGTCTCAAGGGACTAGGGACACCTATCACACGACGCCTTGCTGGTATGTTAGCCTGATTGACAGGGCACACTCAGCGAGGGGCGAGGGGGAAGGGAGAAGGTAAAACAGGACATTGCAACACATCACAACATCTCCCCCTAGTTTTGTTTAAAAAGAAGAGGACTGTGTTTAGGGTGCAGAATGATTGCCAAACCATGGTTGGTAAATCGGTTCTTCTTCTACAGGAGGGTCAGTGTTTTCCACTGAGGCCTCTAGGTCATCTACTGGAGCACTGAGGGCTTCCAAATGGTAGACCTCAGGAGGGGGAGATGAGCTTGAGATTAACTTGAGAACCATGCGTCTGATTACTCCAAAAACAATGCTAAAAACTACAATAACTACAACTAAAATAAACAGCACTAAAATTACAGTTTTCAGAATAGATCCCAACCAGCCCGAGATTCCCCAGCCATTGAAAAGTCCATTCAGCCCGTTGTCAGTTTCTCTGTTGATGTCTGAGAGCCTTTGTCGAGGCAGTCCATATGTGGTTTGGGCTGCAGTACTATGTAGGAGATCGCAGGTGGGATGATCACGAGTAGGACGAGAAGCAGGCTCGGTCTCATGGCATCTCCAGGCTTCACACGAACAGTAAGCTGGTACAAGGAACTTGAGACAGACATATATTACAAGCTATTCCAGATAGGAGGCTTAAATGGAATTTCCTCCAGAGAACGCGTGCGGCGTTTTCTTCTCCAGGCAGCGTGAGCAACCTGGGGTGCTTCTGCAGATTTCTCTGAGACTTTGGGAACATAGGGCTTTACCCATTTGGAAGGAACCCACCTTAAACCAGAGGGGGTGGACACACAGGCGTATCCACGTCCCCAAGTAACCAATTTGTAAGGTCCCACCATTTTCCAAGTCTCAGGGTCCTTTACTAAAACCGGAGGTTTTTCTTTTATCAACCTGTGACTGCTCCCCCCAAAGTGGCGTAGGATGGGTGGGTTCAGGCTGTCAAAAGAACAATTCAGAAAATTGATTGTGAATAGTGCCCTGGATAACCGGATGTGGGGAGGTTCTACCTTCAGAACCTGTTGTTGCTGGTCCAGGACCCTTTTAATATCACGGTGAGTTCTTTCTACAATGGCTTGACCTGTAGGGGAGTAGGGGATGCCAGTTTTGTGCTCTACTCCCCATTGCTGCAGGAAGCTCCTGAATTCCTTGGATTTATAAGCAGGCCCATTATCAGTTTTCAGCTCCTTGGGGATGCCCATGAAAGAAAAAGCCTGTAAGAGGTGCTTAATAGCATCAATAGATGATTCTCCTGTGTGGGCAGAAGCATAGACCGCTCCAGAAAAGGTATCTACACTAACATGAACATATTTCTGCCATCCAAAAGACTGTATGTGTGTCACATCTGTTTGCCACAGTTCACAACTGTTCAGTCCCCTTGGGTTTGCTCCCGTACTCACTGTAGGGAGTGCATGTTGTTGGCAATTTGGGCACGTGGCCACAATCGCTTTGGCCTGTTCTCGAGTGATGTTAAACTGGCGAACCAGGCCAGGTGCATTTTGGTGGAAAAGCTGGTGGCTGATTTTTGCCTGTTCAAAAACATTTGGGAGAGTGGCCATCACTGCAGGTGCAGCAAGAGCATCTGCCCTTCTGTTGCCTTCAGCGATAAACCCTGGCAAGTCAGTGTGTGACCTGACATGCATCACATAAAAGGGTTGCTCTCGGTGAGTGACTAACTTTACCAGTTTGGAAAGCAATTCAAAAAGTGCGATGTTAGATACATCTTGCAGTATTGCTTGATCTGCTCTGGATACTACTCCTGCCACGTATTCAGAGTCTGTAATCAGATTAAATGGTTCTGAGAACCTTTCAAAAGCCCTAACAACCGCAGCCAATTCAGCAACCTGAGGTGAACCTTCCACCTCAGCAATGTCCGTCTCCCACTGCTGGGTTTGAGGATCCTTCCAAGTCATAACAGACTTGTGGGACCTCCCGGACGCATCTGTAAAGACAGTTAGAGCCCTTTTTAAAGGTCTCCTACTTAGAGCAGTTCTTAATTTTAAAGTAAATTGAACATCTTGTTCAAACAATTTGCGAGCGGGCCATGCTACCGAAAATTGTCCTGAGTAGGAATCCAGAGCAAACTGCAACACTTCATTTTCTTGAAACAATTGTTCCAGTATTTTCATAGTATTTTGACCTGATTTTAACTCAACTGGAATGTGAATGCACTTAAAATCACATCCTGCTAACTCCCTGATCCGGGTCCTTGCTTTCCGGATCAGTTCTGCTACCAGCTCTTGAGGCTTTGTCAGTCTCTTGGACCTTTTGTGACTGAGGAAAACCCATTCTATGATCAGGAGAGAGTCCCTCTGGTCCCGGTCCTTTTTTGGTGTGTCCTTTGCCTTAGGTGTTTGTTTTTCCTCCCACTGGAAAATAATTCCATGGAGGTGTGGCAACTTACCTAGGATGATAAATTTGAATGGCAGATCAGGCCGGCATCGGTGGGCCTGTCTTGTGGACATTGCAATCTGAACCTTTTCTAGAGCTTTCCGTGCCTCTGGGGTAATAGACCTAGGAGCACCTGGGTCCTCTCCCCCTTTCAATAAATTGAAAAGAGGGGCAAGGTCTTCATTAGTCAGACCATGGTCTTACCCAATTCAAAGACCCACACAACTTGTGGACATCCGCAAGGGTCTTGATCCTTGGATTGATTTCTAGTTTTTGAGGAACAATGGTCCTATTTCCAATTTCTAAGCCCAAATACTTCCAAGGTGGCATCTTTTGAATTTTCTTTTCCTGGAGCTCGAACCCTGCAACAATCAATGCATCGATCGTTAGGTCAAGCGCATGTGTTAGTAAATCATCATTGGGGGCACACACAAGGATATCATCCATATAATGATAGATGATGGCCTTCTCTGCGGCTGCACGCACTGGGGAAAGCAGGGAAGAGACATACTACTGCAGATAGCTGGAGATACCTTTAATCCCTGAGGAAGAACGGTCCAATGGTACCTTTTCATAGGAGCTTCTGAATTGATAGAAGGGACAGAGAATGCCAAACGCGGTGCATCATCAGGGTGTAATGGGATTTGGAAAAAACAATCTTTAATATCAATAACAGCTAATTTCCAATCTTGGGGAAGCATTGTTGGGGATGGCATACCAGGTTGGGGAGAACCCATATCTTCAATTACATTATTAATTTGTCGGAGGTCACAGAGAAGTTGCCACCTCTTTTTGTCAGCTTTTTGGATGACAAACACTGGAGAGTTCCATGGGGACATGGTCTCCACAATGTGGCCCTTTTTTAGTTGCTCTTCTACTAGTTCTTGAAGCACCTTTATTTTTTGTTTACTGAGTGGCCACTGTTTCACATCAACTGGTTCGTCTGTTTTCCACTTCAGTTTTTGGGTGGGGTGCTGTTGTTTAATGACTGCTGCACAAAAATGCTGTGGAGAGTCTGGAATATTAATTGTGACACCCCACTGGGCCATTAAATCTCTCCCTAACAAAGGTTCTGAATAATCTAACACAAATGGACGGATATTTGCCAACTGTCCGTTTGGACCCTCGAATTGAATAATGCTTTTGGATTGTTTTGCCAATTGCAGACCTCCTACACCTCGAAGGTGACCAGCAACATTTTGTAAAGGCCAGTGTGCTGGCCAGTCTTGTACTGGAATCACTGTGCAGTCTGCACCTGTGTCTACAAGCATCTCAATGCGTTTAGACTCCCCACCCCCACTGACATTGCACCACAATTTGGGTTTATCTGTCCCAATAACTTGGACCCGGGCGACTGCGGGCCCTTGTTTATCGACATTTTCAGGTAAAGATGGCACAGGGATAGCTTGAGCAACAATTTGTCCCTTGGGAAGAAACAGGGGTGGGTGGAAACAGTGCAGGCTGAGAACAAATTGCTTGGGATCTGATGTTGTCATTCCCGGAGCAATTTCGATCTCTTGTGGTGTGTTTTTGTCCCCAGTGATGATGTACTTACAACGAATTTGGTTCCAAGTACCCTTCTGTTCAAGATTTACAGAGACAAAATGCCAGTCAGTGTCCTTCAGGTGGAGTGACTCTGTCAGCTGCAACCTGTAAGGCTCATTGACAGAAGATGCGGTTAATACAGAATCACTTAAATCATAACAAAGGTTATTTTGTTTCACTTTCAACAGTGGACTAGCAGACTTGGTCTTTGAAGCACCTGCTTCACTTACACAAATGTTAATATTATCGCGCACTTGATTTGTTTTGCTACCCTTATTCTCTTGGCCTGCTCTTTTTATGTCTGCACGCCTGGCAGGCTGGCGCTTTACTTTCAGTTTTTTTGTTGTTGACCCCCAGGGAGGGCTTGCAGTTCTCCTCCCCTGCTATTTTTAAATTCATCAAATTCCTTTTTCAGGGGGCACTGGTTACTCCAGTGTCCTAGCTTATTACAAAGCAGGCATGGTTTAGTGGGCTCAACCATTGCTGGTCTCCGCTGCTGCCCAGGGTGCTGCTGTGCTGAGGGAAAGGATGAAGGGCTGGCAACAGCAACACGCTGGGGTGGTCTTGGCAGCAGCCTTGGTCTGGTGTCTTCAGCCACACTCATCAGAGGCACTTTCCTGTTACAGACTAGAAGCATATCTTTTAATGTAGGGGAAGGTTCCATAGGAAGGCTCAGGATTGCCGCTCGACGCTGTTCATTTGCATTTGTAAACGCTATTTCCTCTAAAATTGCTTCCCTAGCATTTTCCTTTTTAACCTGTATTTCAATGGCTCTAGTTAGCCTTTCTACAAATTTCAAAAAAGGTTCTGATGGTAGTTGTTTGATTTTACTATAGGGCTCAAAAGGCCCCTCAGGTTGGAGGGAAAAGAATGCTTTTTCAGCTGCTTCTTTTACTTTCTCAAGTGTTTCTGCAGGTATTGCAGCAGCTTGGACTGAGGGAGAAGACCATTGACCCTCACCACAGAGGTGCTCAAGGGTAATAGGGTTACCATTGTTGTCCTTTGCTGTGTTTGGATCAGCCTGTAAGCCTGGGAGAGCATCTTTTAGCAGTTGTTTCAATGCTGATTCCCATAATTTGAATTCCGTGGATGTCATGAGACATGAAAAAAGTTGTTTTAAATCATGTGGAACCACAACAGTCCTACTTAATTCAGAATTTAAAAGGCCATGGAAATATGGACTGTGTGGACCATATTCTTTATGAGATTTACAGATCTCTTTAATCAATTGTCATCCAAAAGAACTCCAATTAGCAGTTGGGGCTGCTCCAGCTTGAGCTGCAGGCTGAAACGTAACAGGAGCTAGTGACAACATGGCACTGTGCATTGGGTCTGCTGTCCCCGGCTCTGTATCCCTTGAATCAGAAGCATTGGGATCACAGCTACAGGTTTGGGGACAGGCAGTGGGTGTGTCCCCACCGTGGGAACCCGGGGAGGGGGCGGGGAAAGGGAGCCGGCAAGGGGCGGGGATAACGTGGGAACAGGGGGCGGGGTCAAGGGGCTGGCAGGGGGCGGGGATACCGTGGGAACAGGGGGCGGGGTCACCTGGTGACATCACGTCAGCAGACGCCCCCTGGGAGGAGTAGAGGGGCGGAGCTGAGGGTACTGCAGGAAAGGCGGGGGGAGGGGGGAAGGTGTCACGAGAAACAGGAGGAGAGGGGGATGGGATGGAATTTTGGAATGCTTAAGAGGATTTTGGGAAGAAGAAGACCAGGTTTGGGAAGATGCCACATGGCACCCACCATCTTGTGCACCCCCTGGGGACTGGGGGCCATTTTGGACATCACTGCTCTCCGAAAAGCTAACACGTGCTCTGAGATTTAGAGGAGGGGATACAGGGGGTTGGGAAAGACACGCAGCCTGGCCAGGGCTTTGTGAACAAAACAACTCAGGTATTCTTGCACACTCTGGGAGCCGACTTCCCAAAGAGTTTCCCCCCTTAAAATACCAAATTTTGGGGAAAGAGGTTTAGGGGTTTTAGGGCAGGGAGGAACAGGGAGAGCAGAGGTACATGGCTTTACATTTGGCTTTTTCTCCATTTCCTTTTGTTTGAGCAATGCTGTTCGAATTTGTAAACTCCAGAACACAAATTTAGCTGAGGGTGGTTTGCCAGATTGTCCTAAGGTTATCAATTCATTCCCAACTTTATCCCAGAATTGAATATTGTGGATTTCTTCAGGGGAAATGTTTGGGAACTGCAGAAAAAGCCATCTTATAAACTGTTTCAATTTTCCTTTAGAGAATTTCACATTACTCTTGACTAAAATGCTAACAATATTATAATACACTCCCCTTTGTACAATGCTAAGTTTGGAACCCATGTTAGATGTAAAAAGCAAAGTACTTAATCCCGCCTGACCAAAAACAAAGCTAAAATCAGCTACCAATTTCTAAAAAAACCACAGATAGAAAGCGATAACGAGCAGACAAAAGCTTCACAATGCAGCTGTATATACTGCTTTTAAAATTCCCGGGCAGCAGCAGCAGGGCACGCCCTGCCGAGCCGAGGCAGAAACAAAGCCTCCCCCGCCGTGGAATGCAATCCCCCCGCGGAGCAGAGGGAGCAGCCGCTCCACGTGGCAAGCCGAAACCGGGACGCCCCCCCCGCCGCCGCGTGTGCAGAGAGCACTCCCGACACCGCAGATACCCTGGCCACGTGGAAAGAGAGCCCCCCCCTCCCCTGCAAAGAGAAAGAGAGTCTCCTAACATGTGTCTGAGCACGCTGCTGAGCCGGGGGGGGGAAAAGGCAGAGAGCAATCCCGCTCCGGCGCGAATTCTAAAAAACAGTGAAACACGCAGCAGGAAAGCTAAAACTAGAACGCTATGAATTCTCGTCTGTGGGGCTGCGCAGCCAAAAATGCAAAGGCAAAAAGGAACAGAACTCGCGGCAGAGTCTGTTTTAGAGCTTCTGCTCTACCGAAAGCAGAGATACTCACGTGAAATGGAAGCTGTAGGCTGGGTACAGGCAGGCAGGTCTCCACCGGAAAAGGACCTCTCTCTGGGTGCAAGAGAGGCTCCCCTTTTCTTCCTCTGGAAAATCTGCTCACCACAATGAAGCTGGACTTTCCAGAAGGCGCCGAACAATCCACGAAACTTTTTCTGGGAGTATTCCCAAAGTCTCTAGCTGGGAGTCTTGAAGCCAGGCTCCTTTCAGCTGGATGCACGGCTGGCAGAAACTTCTCTGAGGAACTGCGAGTCCGTTCTAGGGCTGCAAAGTCACTTTGCCCACCCAGGGACGCCAATATATTGGAATATGGTCCCAATATAACCAGTTAGATGGTGCCTGGGCCAGTTCTGACCCTCGCTGCTGGGCCAAAGGCAGCACTGTGGTGTTTTACCCCAGAGATACCTTGGCTGCTGGAGAGTGCAGCGGGGCAAGTCCAGGCTTGTCAGGACTCGTTTACCTCAGGAGAGAGAGCTTCTGGCGATGGTGGAGAGAAAGGGAGTGGATTCTGCTAGAAGGTTGCCAGATGTTTATTCCATGGGTACAGAGATGTCTGCACCGGGCCACTGCTGCTAACAGAATGAAGGCCACATGGTCTCATTAACATTTTAAGCTTAGGGCAGGGGAAGGGGAGGGGACAGGTGAGCCACCAACCAGGTGAAGGGGCAGGGTCTCAAGGGACTAGGGACACCTATCACATGACGCCTTGCTGGTATGTTAGCCTGATTGACAGGGCACACTCAGCGAGGGGCGAGGGGGAAGGGAGAAGGTAAAACAGGACATTGCAACACACCGCAACAACACCTAAATGGAAAAGATATAGATGTGTGATACAGCAACAGAAATAATTTCTAGACTAAAGTAGGGTTCCCATTTTCTGTGTGCTGTTTCAGACCAGGGAGGCAAATGCTGTTCTGTTTTTGACAATAGTCCTCGCCTGACTAAATCAGCATTGACTCTTCAAATATTCCTATTGTTAATTTAAGAGCTCCTTTCTGCACGAGGAGAACAATTTTTAAAATTAATGTTGATGGAGGGTGTGGGAACTGTGGGCTCCCAAAAAGTATTGAATATACTATACTGGTTGGTTTAAGATTTGTAATGTAAATGCTATTGCTAAATGAACTTAAGTTTTTCTGAATAACACAGCATTTCATAAGTTCATAAGCAATCCTAAATGAATTTTATAGTAGAAAGACCAGCCTGACAGTTCCCTCTCTATTGAGTATTTTCTTGTGCAGAATTGTTCTGTATATTTGATTATCTGTGCTTTTATGTACCTTCTCTAGTTCACCCAAGTGCTTAATTTTTGGCCTTATATTTTAAGTTTATTGGGAAGTATATCCTAGCAGTTCATTCACTTCTAGGTTTAAATTTTTTCCATCTTGAACCACCTTTTTTCTGATACATATTTCACATCATGGTATGGTTTGGGCTGGAAGGGACATTAAAGATCCAGCCCCCATGCCATGAGCAGGGACACCTACTAGACCAGGTTGCTCAGAGCCCCATCTAGCCTGCTCTTGAATACCTCCAGAGATGGGGCATCCACATCTTGTCTGGGCAACCTGTTCTGGTGCCTTACCACCCTCACAGTAAAGAATTTCTTTCTAATATCTAATGTAAACCTACTGTCTTTCAGTTTGAATCCATCTCTACTTGTCCTGTCACTACATGCTCTTGTTCAAAATCCCTTTCCACCTTTTTTATAGGTTCCCATCAGGTACTGGAAGGCCCCAGTTAGGTCATAGCAATTAGTATATTCCTTATCAGGGGTTATCTTTGTGGAATCATTCCAGAAATTGAATTTTGAATGAGAAATTTGCAGTCATTTCCACACAGAATTTTTTAAGAGCCCTAAAAGTTAAACCAGTCTTCCAAAATATGGAATTTAATATGCCTATAGTAATACAATGAAGAGAAGGCAAATAAAATTAACAACTTCTCCACATGCCCCATGTACCTTTAGATGAGGTAAGAGGTAGAAATCATAAACCTTGATAGCGTCAGGCTCACAGCATCCATTCTTTGCTTTACAAAGCACCTTCCCTTTTACTTTATCTTTTAATTGTAGCCTAGTAACTGCATATTTTTTATATCAGATAGTGATACAGGGAATACCAAGAATTGGGAATGTAGTATGCACCATGTGACAGAGTGGTTGCTCAGCTTATGAACTGATTATCTGCCTGTTGTGTGTTCTGTTTGAGGAAATGGATCTCTGTGAATGGCTGTTAATCCTTGCTCCCTTGTTATAAATACATGTTCTGGATGGAATCCGAGGAATCATTCTTCCCCTTACAATTTTTCTTCCCGAGAAAATGTCCTGAAGTCGTTTATGTATTACAGAACTTAGGAAACAAAGTTTTAAATATAGTTAGTGAATGCCTATTAAAGATATTTTTAAGTGAAGTGTTCTTGAGCAAAGCAACAGGGAAATTATTTTGTGGCCGTTTGTCTCTGTGGATGTTTTTTCTCCAGAATGTGTGAAGACCAGATGTTCTTTCTGAGCAGGGCACCATGTATCCTTGGAAGTGGAGGCTTACATGTCCTTTTATTCTCTGTTCAGCCTGTCTTATTTCCATGTTCCCAAACCCTACTGGGATAGATGCAGGAACTAGAAACAGAAAATGAGACTCCCAGCATGCCAACATATGCTTCAGTAATAAGAATAGGCTTTAAAATAGGAACTGTTGTGGTCCTGTTCTGAAACTTTGTGCCAAGTTCTGCTTTTTGAAAACTTGCACACTGTCTAGTAAACTGTGACATGACAGGCTGAATTTGTGTGGAGAATTTCTATCAGGAGACTTTGGGTCATTTTAAAAATGGCAGGAACCTGGTTGAAATCTGTGTTGTAGCTGTTGTTTGATCCACAAAACCTTAATACATGTGACAGCTGTGGAATCTCCAGGACCATAGGGTGAATCCATGTACAGCATCAGATTTGATCCAAGTACTGTCAAGTACAAAGATCTTTAGCAATTTCTAACCACTTTTTAAAAAGCATTGAAAAATAAGTTTTTTTATCCCTTTATTTACTTGTTTTATAGCAATAACAGCTTTGTTGGATGCAAAATAAAAATAACATCTTTGACATCTTTTGATAAGGCAGCGTTACTTTCAGCTTAGGGTATGAATATGAATGAATTGAAAGTCTAAATGTGGAAGGATACAGAGAAAAGGCAGAGACAGGAATTGTCTGTGGAAGAGGGACCTTTGAACTCCTAGCAAAGGTGAAGCACATTTAGGGATACTTCAGCTATTGCCTTCATTTTCTGTTTTTCTCCTCTCACATAGGAAGTTACATGTGATTAGCTATGTGAATAACATATTCTCTTGTTTCTAAAACTCAACCTCATAGCTACCTCATGTACCAACCTCATTTAGACATTTAAGTACATTTTTCCCAGTGTTAGTTTTTTTTATATAAGAAGCTTATGAAATCTGTTTTCTTTGTGTGTTACAAGGAGTCCAATGCCATTTTCTTCTACCAGTTGACAGTTTACGGTATCTTATATGTGTACTTTAAAAATATCTGTTACAGAGAGGTGCCAAAGTTGTCAGAGACTGTGGTATGAAAATATTGAAGCATTTCAGGTGTATTTAGGGAAGAAATTCAGTCACTGCCCATGTGCAGTTAGGAAAGCTCATGCAGTTGGAGTGAAGTGAGATGGGCTTTACTATATAATATAGCTGTAATGAAAAAAATCATGTGTTTTGTATTAATAAAAGAATAAAATAATTGGCTTTATAGAAGCTAATTGCTTTATTCTGCTGCTGTTAGAGTTAGCTACCTGAAATAATATACTTCAAATATGAACATAAATGGCAATACTGCTTTTATAATATATGAAACTGTGATGTTTTTGAATATTTAGTATTTTCTCAGTACATGTAGCAACATGTGCATATAAAGATTTTCTGAAATACTACTTACCAATACTAAATTACAGTGGATCACGTGCCATTATTATTATAGTTTTTTTCATTGTTTCACAAAGCTTGTACATTTCACTTGAAAAGATATAAAATGTTTCTGTTAGATTAATGAACCAGGCGAAGAATTGTCCTTTAGAAACACTTGGCATATTTGAGTTATAAAATAATTAATCCTGTCTGTTTTCAAAAAGCATTTCATCATTCTGGGTTGAAGCAAGTCAGAGCGTTTTCGTCATCCCAAGAGAGAATTATATGGTTTAAGTGGGAAACTGAATACTGTAGGCTGGTTTCCAACATTAAGTGCAGCTTTCAGTATTGTTAGAACTGTATTGGAAAGATTTAAATTTCTGCAGTCCATTTTCACTGTTTTAAACTTTGCTATCAAGTGTTCCTGTCATACATGTTCATTTTCCATCTCCTTATTGTTAATTCCCAAATAAAATTAGTAATTTGTTAATACTCACCACTGTGTTGTGTAGCAATCAGCTCATGTCTATAGGCTGAAATAGTACTAGATGTAGAAATAGTATGTGACACTAGATATTATTTTTTTTACGTAGAAAATGGTAGCATAATAATAGAAGCTAAAGTTCATCTTGAATGCATTATATTATGGAGGTTTTGGAAGTCATAGAACATAGAATTTGTCCACTTCCAACTTGATTCCTCTTAAGAACAAAGTTTCATGTTTATATAGCATTGTATTCTGTCTTCCAGCAAAAAAAAAAAGCTATGTGAATATAATTTGAAAAGCTGCCCTTGCAGATCAAGCTTTTGACTGGAGAGCAGTATGTAATTTAGTTATTAGAGAAGAATTCCAGTAAACTCAAATTTGCTGACTCTTGATCTATAATTCCAGTAATGTATTTTTACTTTCAAAACAAAGACATTTTGTGTTGATGAGCAAAACAAACTAGTAACTGAATAAGAAAAGAGCAAAACAAGCTAGTAACTGAATAAGAAAAATACTATATACCGAATCCTTATTGGTTTACAGTAATCTCTTATAACCTGTCTGTGAAAGCAAGGAGCATGTTCAAGAAGCTCTTATGTTTTAACAAGTCACCATGTGAATTGTTACCTTCTTGTGATGGTTTAAACTAAACCACCAACATCTGTGGCAATGGAACTGTAAATAGGTATTTGCTGTACTTTTGAATTTCTCTTATTTTTAAAAACTGCAACACTGGCTTTTTTGTTGGCTGTTTTATTAAACCACCCTCTCTCAAAGGGATGGAGGATATATTGTGGTTTCTATAACTTACTTGAGTGTATGTTGGAAGCCGCACTTTCCCGACGAATAGGCTGACAGGCTCCTTGGATTTCTGTCGCTAGTTCTTTTTCTTTGGTTTGTGTTCGCTTTTCTTCCACAGCCTCACCCCACCCTGGGATCAAGTAGGCTCTCTTTTCTGTCTGGTACTATGGGTGAAGATGAAAAAGAGTTTGAAGTAGTCCCTATGTAGCTTTTCTTTCTTCCCTGTTGAGAGCTTGTTTCTGTCCTCAGCAAGGCACTGCAGGTACTGTAGAGTAAATGCAGCTGTTTCACCTTTGCAAGGCAGTGTACAGCTAGAGCCAGTTTGCTTCCTTCTAACCACCTTATTGTAGCAAATTGCTTGTCATGAATGTTCCTCCCCCAGCACCACCACTATCCCTAGATGAACACTTTCAGATTATCTGTTGTCCTTTCCTGGTCTAAACTACAAGGCCTGTATTTTATTTTCTGACCACTGATAAGAATTCTGCTACTTTGGGTGTGGCATTCTTCCTTTTGTGTCTTTTTCCTCTATTCTTATTAAAGGAAAGTATTTTCTTTTGGCATTTTCTGCATCCCAGATAGACTCATAGCCCCTCTTCAAGTCTTAGGAGGATACAGTATATGATCTTTGACAACTGCCATTCTGAAGTGGAAATAGTTGTGGCCACAGAGCTCTTGTATAGTGACAGAAAAGTCTAGAACCTTTCCTTCAGTTTTTCCATGTACATCTCTAAAGTGGGAAAAACCTTGTACTCCTTCAAGTATTGTTTGGGTATGTTCCAGTTGTTTGGCATTTTTGATGCTTTCTCTTGTGGAAGATAGTGTGCTGCAGAGCAATGGCACATTCTATTGACCAGCACAAGAAAATCATGGTAAGCAGGCTGTGCAGGGCACTGCAAGCTGCTGGTGTGGGTGATGTTCCTGAACACAAATGGGAGTCTTGAACTAGTCTTCATTGGCCATCTCTATGTAAAATAGTCTTTTAAATTAAATTTATGCCAAATAACATCAAATGCTTTAGGACTGACTTCATGGGTAAGTGTTCTAGGATTTGACTTGCATTGTTACCATGGCATAATTCTCTTAACTGTCCCTTTCCAGACCGACCCTTCGCAATAGTCTGCCTAGATTGACAGTAGATGATATGTTGGCATTTTTAGAGCCAGTAACTTCATACTTCAGTGCTCTCAATACTTCCTCAGTGGTGCCTAAGAGGAGAAAACATCAATGACCTTTCCATAACTGTTCAGTTCTTTGTATGATGGTAATAATGGTCTCCCATTTTAGATCTTAAGGACTCTCTTTTCCTTGGTTTGATAAATAGCTCCTAGGAAAACCTACAAAAAAAGCTGCTATTTAATTTCAAGCAATGCCCAAATTCTGTTGAGCCTTCATCTTAATGAGAGTCAGCAACTGGGTTTTTGTATCGTTCTAAGTCTTTGAACCTTTTTTGCTACTGTAGTGATGATGCATTTCCTGCTTTTCAACTCATACCAGTCTGTGTTAAATTCTAATTTTTGGTCCACTTCCTAGCCAGTCCCTACAAGTAAAACTACCTGATACCTTTAGGACACAAACTCATTTGTATGCATGGAGATACATATGGCACTTCTGCTCCATGCCCCCAAATAAAGCTGCATTCAATTAATTCTGTTCTCTCTTAGCTAAGTGAGTTGTTATATCTCAGGCTATAAAAAGCATTTCAGTTCTGGCTTTGGTAGCAGGATCCCTTCACCTTTTGAAGAACATTCTCTGTGTGCTCCAGGGTACGTAGAGTGGATGTAGAGATTGATTGCAAATGAATTATTGCAGCCACAGGAGGATCTGAAGTTGGACATTGTAATTTCAGAGCACTATGCAATTTGAAATGCATTCCAGTTGTGTGTGAAAAACCTGTGTCCAGATTATAATGATACAGTTACACAGTACATCAGTAGGATTGTGTGAGGTGTCTTTTCTCTTTCAAAATACAGTCTCCAGAGGAACCTTGCTGACACATAAAATCAAATTTCTTTTTGAACCAACTCCTCACTGAGATGCTCTGCCTGGCATCCAGTTTCAACAGTCTGTTGTGAGACTCCTGTAAAATTGAAATTGGGCAATGGATTCAGAAATCAGCTAGAGAGATGGGAATAACTTTAAGAGATCCCATCAACCTTGTTTTCTTAGGAAGCCATTTTGGAAAAGTTGATGCCTTGAAAGCCACTGATTATAGCATTGAAAAATACACACTTCTCTCTGTAATACAAGACTGAATTGAATAAACCGGTTTTCCAGATGTGATTACAAGTTACAACAAGTTAAAAAATTGATAAATAATCAGTGTTTCTATATTGTTTTTAGGTAATTTTTTAAGAAGGAAGTTAGTATTACAATATATAATTCTTCTACATGTCACTCAGTAGTGATGGTGTAGAACCATAAAGCACTTCATATGCAAACAGATTTCATTTTTCAGGGCAATGGATCTTTCAGGGTGTGATTTTTGTAAAAATTCATAGCCTGGATTTTGGTGTGGCTTAGCCTTTTATGTTCTGCTTTGGATTTGCAGAATGAAAAGTTTGGGAATGTTTTCATTATAACTTATGAAGAATATTTTTTGCCTCTGAGGCTAAGCATGGGATCTTAAAATAACTGGTTCTACTGATGAGAATAACTTTTCAAAGTAATATAAATGACTTGTTTGTGTATCACAAGAGCCAATGAGTGAAACATGATTTTTGGGACATGTTGTTCTTAGTATTGAAAATAATTATTATAATTAACTGTTTATGAGATTCCCTTATATGGAACTTTCACTGCATGGGTTACATCAAAATACAATTCATAAGGCTGGGGTGGGGAATCTATTTTGGCACATATGGTGAAATATCAGCTTGGGCAGCTGAAATATGTTTTTGTTAGATGTTTATCACATGTTCAGCTTTATTGCATGAGGGACCTATGGTATTTTTTCCCCCCAGTACAAATATATGGACTAATTGGAGTTTTTAAAGTTATCTGCATAGTGGAAATTAATGACATGATGAGAGGTTGTGTGGGATTTGTATGTAAAGGAGCTTGCATTTGCAATCTCAGTGAAAAGTTCGAATTATTTTACAGGTAAGAGAGGTTGGGTTTTTGGTCATCTGACTCTGAAACAGACTTTTCTGTTTCCATCTGAAGTTACTTGCTTAGAACATCAGTACATGACATTTAGTGAATAAAAAATATTAAGATGTAACAATATGGAGGTTTTACCATATTTGAAAGTTCCTTTAAAAGAGAGAGAAGTTTTAGTATGACTAATGCATTTAGTGACTTCATCTCTTAGTTCTTCCCATGTATACATACATAAACTGAAAAAGTAAGGACATGGAAAATTAAAATGCTAACAGAAGTACACATTATTTGCAAATTGGACTATGAAAAAACTTGTTGGCAGTTGTGGAAGACTTGCTTTAAAGAATCTGTTTTGTGTCACATGAAATTGTGGACAGTACTGCATGAACAAGATAATTTGTGGGTAGGGAGGACAGTGCAAATGCTTGTCTTTATTCTTGGATTACATTAAGATTGTGTGGAAGGAACTGCATACTTGTAAACCAGAGTGGAACTATGTAGTTTACATTTGAAATTCTGTGTCTATGCCACTGGAAGTTACTTTGGGTTATATCCTTCCATACCATTGGGAATTCTAAGTGTGCTCCCTTGTTACATAGGCTTTGTGAACTGCTGATTTTTAAAATACACTAGCACTAAAATATCCCTTCTTCAGAGTTAAATCCTGAATATTGAAATCACTAATCATCTTGTTGTTAATAAGCTTTATGTGCTATGGCATCATTGGTTTTAAACTGAGAAATATTTGCATTAATTTATTGTAATACACTGTGATAATGAAATCTATTCCTACTTAGTTTGTTTTGTATTCCAGATTATTTAAGAATTGGTCAAATATTACAAAATTTCATAGTGTATGTATGTGCCTTATATAATAACATAAGTGACAGGGTATGTGCTCAACAACTGCACAACTTCATATTTTGTTTGGCATCCTGAAACCAACTGTATTGTGCTAACATGGTTTTTTGATCTGAAAGTACTTTAAAGGATTTTAGAACATATGTAAACATGAAGATACATTGTTAAAATATTGGTTTTCTTTAAATATTCTAGTTATCATTCATTTATAAAATCAGTAGAAATCTTTTCATTAAACAGTGGATTTATTTATATTAAGTCATTTTTATGGATTTTTCAAATTGCATTATTGTGATACTGAATTAATATAAAAATCTAGCTTTTTTTTTCCAGTATGTAAAGCAAGCAAATTTCAAGTTGTTCTCATCAGGAGAGATGAGCAGGACAAAGAGACTCCTTTCAAATTATTTCCTCCTCTGCAGTTTCCCTCTTGGATCTCTTGAGTACAAATGATTGGAATTGTAGTTTCCAATTAGCTTTTGTGCTACAACATCTGCATGATAGGACTTGCATAAAATTTGTGTAGAAGTTGGTGGAATAATATTTATCATACTTCTTGATTGTTTTATGTCACTATCAGCAAAATTGCCGAATAACTTTTCTTCTGTTGTATTGAAATTTTCATTAATTTAGGTTCCAACTGGGTGTAGTATGGCTAAATATTTTCTCAGTAATCTGTATCTGAATAAGAATGTTTTGTAAGTTTTCTTTGTGGGTTTTTTTTTTTCCACCTCCATAGGACATGGCCCTTGTTGCTCCTGAGGCACCTTCAGAACAAGCAAGAAGAGTTTTCCAGACATATGACCCTGAGGGTAAGGGCTGTACTTTGTGCTAAAATAAGATTTTTTTAGCAGAAATGTAGTCATTAAGAGAGGAATGAAATGTCTGGTCCTTAAGAAATTTTCAGTGCAGGAGTCAATCTACAAATGACATTGAGCTCCCTGGTCTACTGGAAAGTCTCCCTGCCCACAACAGGCAGGTTGGAACTAGGTGATCTTTCAGGTCCCTCCTCACCCAAAACATTCCATAATTCTATGAAGAAATTACTGGAGAATTCTGCAGTAAGGGAATTTGTGCAATAGGAAGTAGAGTTTTTAAAAGAGACATTTTTTAACCTTGTTACGTTCTTTGTAGTTAACATAAAGCTTAAATAAAATTTATTTCTCCTATATTAAATTTTCATTAAACAACTGATCTGATATGATTCATTCTTCATGAGATTTTGTTCTTGAGTGTATGCAGCATACATGGAAATTTTCTTATGTTTTGGAAAACAGAGGATGTCTAGCATTCAGGTACTATTTTAACTGATCAAAAGGGAAAAATGGTGCAGTTGTTATCCCAAGGTATGTCATGGAGAACTCTATACAAAGGTAGATGCTTAATACTTGCTAAGAATTCAAAGTTTATGAGTAATAAATCCAGTTTCTGTATTGCACTTTTATTTTTATTTTTTTTAAGTGCCAGAAAAGCATTTGATAACTCCTTTCCTTCTAGAACCCCAAAATTTGCTTGCAAATTTTACATGTAAAGATATGTTTGTATTTTTAAGTGAGATTTGTGCTGGAAAGCATTTTGTTTCTTTTTCTCACAAGAAACTTTGCTACTTCTTCAGATAATGGGTTTATACCTGACACACTGCTAGAAGATGTAATGAAGGCTCTGGACCTTGTTTCAGATCCTGAATAGTAAGTATAATAAAATTTAAATACTACAGAAGTATCAGTTAATGACATTAATCATCATTTAAGGCTTTTTTTTTCTTGATTCCATTTACCACATATGTATAAAAATTTTGGATTGGTTTTGGTTGTGGATTTTTTTTCCTAGTTTGGGTTTTTTTCATTCTGGGCACAGAGTATTATTTTCAAATGTTAAGCTTGAAATTTAAGGGAAGGAATTGAAATTAAAATGTCTCTATCTTTGGTAGTAATAACTAGAAGAAAAAAAACCTTCAAACCTATGCATTACTATGTATTCAGGAGACAGGATTATATTTTTGTATATTAATGTAGGTGAAATGGTGTGTCAGAAGAGCTAAACAGTCGAGGTATTCAGAGGGAAGTCTGGATTACCACTGGATCTTTCTGCTGAGTTGGAAGCTGAAACTGCCTCAGTTACAGTTTTGTTTCCACCAGCACTCAGGACCTAGTAGTGCTTGTAATTGCCATTTATTTTCAGAAACAACACATTGATTCCCAGGGTTGGAGTTAAATGTTTTAGCTCTAATATGAACAGATAAAACTAATATTAAGTGACAGCAGTTAACCCTCAGTGTCAAAACTTACCGTGTTTTGTGACTGAATGCTTAACCCAGAAAGGAGAGCCAAGCACATGTACTTTTTTACTGCTCCAAAAGTTGCTTCTGCTCTCTTGTAAACATTTGGTCTAGTTCAGTTGGGTCAAAACTGGAATGACTGTGGAGACTGTGAGTTTACTCACCAGAGCCATCTGAAATGTGGTTGAACCTATTTTGTGTCCTTTCCAATGTTTATAGTGTAATTTATGATGAAGTTTACTGAGTTGTTCTCTGGAGGAGTAAAAATTGAAATAAAGAGATACCCAAACCAAAAGAAAATGCAAGACAAAAGGCTCACATTCATATTATAACAATAAGTGGTGAAATTTGCAAAAGACATTTTTTTAAAGGGAGGAAAGAAACAAAGCCAGTGTTTAATAGGTCTGAGAAGATGACTTTCACCTTTTTGTTCTACTTTCTCAATTTTTTGTTCTACTGTCTCTGCAGAAAAATTCTCTCTTCATTCAGTGTTTTTTCCATTTGGTTGTTTGTCTCTCAGGGCATTTGGGGCATAGCCCTGTCGTATTTTATTTGCATAGCATATAAAATATAAATTGATGTACAAAGAGCCAGTCAGAAGACCTGCTGTATTGAAAAGCCATGATCAAAACATGGAATATGCAGTCTTAAATCATCTCCTCTTAAATAATTATGTGCCTATTGCTATTATCTTGAGAACCTACTCTGTTTGGGCTCTAGATATTCTGTCTTTTTGGTGTGGAACACAAGTATAAATAATGTATTTCAAACTCCATACAGGCTTTTTTGCTTGTTTTTTGTTTGTTTGTTCTTAAGTAAAATTAAAGGCCTTGCCTCCAAATGTATTATTTAAATTTTTTTGATTATCTAATCCAAGGCTTTAAGTTTCTCAGAATCTCAGAATGTATAAAGATCAGACCTGATTAGAATTTTAGAACTGTAGAGGGCAAAACTATAGAGAAGACATGAATTAGCAAGGTGACTTAGCCAGTACTGAGTGTCATTGCATGTGTTTCTGGTAAAATTTTTTAGTGTTTTAGTAAATGTATCTGAGAACACACCTGTCTCATTTTTTTTGCCTGTTTCTAAAAACCATTTGATGCCCTTCAGGGCACTGTCAATGTAGATTTACCTTGCTTAAAACATTTGATGCTCTCTATTTGACCAGTAGTGGAGGCTTTCGTTCCCACACACTTCTCAGCAATAGCAGTACAAAGGTCATTGCCCCAACACTGGGAATCTCTTGAGTTCAGGTGCCAAGCTTTGCACTGAGGAGACTGAAACACAATCACAATTTCAGTAGCTCTGCTGTGGTACCAGTAACAGTGAAAGGTGTTAATGATCTGCTGAAGTAAAAAACCTCACTTGAAACACAGCACAATCCAAGTTTATTAAATCTACCCTCCTGCTTAACTGATGGAATTTTGTACAGTGGCTATATTTAAAAACTTACATGGTGCTGTATTTTTAAACAGTTCTTGTATTTCTTTACTGAGTACATACCTTGCTTTAATTTTATTACATAATTTTAAGTACATTTTTAAAATAATCTGTTATGGTTCTGTTTGCAAACACAATGTTTTTGCAACTCTGCTGCAGCATTTCAAGAATTTGGGCAAGTTTCAAGCAGCCACTGACATAGCCAAAATTTTCTACTTTGAGAGCAGTGAGAATGAGGAATAGAAGGATTGAAGTCCAATATCTCACAGGTTCTCAGTTGTGGTTTCACTTAAGTAAAGATTTTTTAAAAAAATAATAAATTAGCATTGTTTGTAGGATACCACATTCAGTTTTATGAATTTTAAAATTCTTCTCCCAAGGACATTAATGAAGCCACTCTCTTCAGATTTGCATAATACATCCTTTATGTGTTAAGGGAGAAACAAAAAGAATTCAAATAACTTACTACTAGTTCTATGTTAGGACCAAGAAAGGAATAAAGATGAAGAAACATAAGTGGTAGCCAAAAAGACAAAATGCTTTTGTGCAACAACCAAAAAAACCTTGGAAACTACACCTTCTGCTCACAGTCCCCAACAAAAGAGACCTGGGTGTTGGTTAAAGGTCTAAGTAGTAAAAGAGACATCTATGAGAAAATGTGGCTTCTGAAAGGAAATGGTAGTGTGTACACTAAAAAAATTGGAAGAATCTGGATTTATGGAATGTTAAATGTAAATACAATATAAAGCAGAGTTAAAATCTGTAGACTAATAAGTAAAGTTATAAAACAAAAACTAATAGTATTCTTCTGAGCCCATCAGTGCCAAGGGGCCTGCAAGTGGTTTGTAGTTCTGATAGATGATTCTCAATGTTTTAAAAGTATTCAAAGTCAATTGGAAAAGTGCAGTGAGTTCTTCATATTCACCGGAGAAGATGGTAGGGGGCAGTTCTCCTCATCACTGGAGAAGATCAAAGAGTGGTTCCACACTTAAGCCTTTGGATGGGTGGTCAGAGTAACTAACATTCTGAAGTGTCAAAAGAAGTAAAACAATGCAAAGTCCTGAAGAAACATCAGACTGACATTGCTGAACTCTTTTAAGTTACCTGCCACTGTGAACTGTGCTGGTACCAAAGAGTACAGGAATGAGAAAGGTGACAAATGAACAACAGGATTTAGAAAAGATTTGAAGGCCCGTCTAGAGAAAATTCACATGTAAATGTTTCATGTGTAAACATGGAATAGGAAGGAACATTTTTCATAGATAAAGAATTGATCAAGGAATAAAAATGTCACTTTTTCTTAATAGAGGGAGATAATTAAAGGGATTTTACAGGAATTTGTATTAACCATATGAATTTTGTTATTTTATCAGCAGGATTTGACAGTAGGGATTTGTATGACTGTTGCTGATAAAAATGTGTTTGAGATGTTAAAAAAAAGTGTGTAAGAGCGGCAGAAGTTACTAGAGGATATGGGAACAGAGAAGTGTCAATAAAGTAAATGTAGATTGGTTGCTCAGGGGATAAAGCAATGCTGATTTCACACTGTGGGTTTGTGGACTAGATATTACTGGTCAGGAAACAGATCTTGAAATTTAAACTCATAGTGATAGCCAGACACATGGAGTGGGATTCATAGGAGTTATGTCATTGTATAAATGCCTGATGTTTCACTCCTTCTTGGGAAAAGAATATTATAGAAAGCTACCAACAGGGCTAATTAAAGATCCAGAATGCCATTAGTGCAAGGAAAAGCTAGGTTAGAACTGTTTGACCTGAAAAAGATAGATAACCACTAACACAGTAAATAGGGAATTAATTGCTTCACACAATACAAAAATGAGGTGACATCAAACTGAATTAGGTGACAGGTTCAAAACAGAGAAGACACTTATTCCCAGAACCCATAGTCTAATTTGTATTTTTTGAGTGGAGTTTATTAAGAGCCAGCAATGTAGATGGATTCAAAGCCATTTAGGCACATGCATGGAAAGAAAAATATATATCTTTGTGTTTTAGATACTGCCTGTCACTGAAGATGTCTTTGAGCAGCAGACTGCTGGAAGTGGGGAGGGTAAACAAACTCAGGATGTGTGTGTGCCCTGTTGTTCTCTGTGGTGAGCACCCACTACTGAGCAGTGGCAGGAGCAGGATTCTGGGCCAGGCGCTCTTTGGTTTGACCCAATGAGGACGTTCCTGTGGACGGTACAGCTTGTAACTGGAGCACAGGGCTGGGTAGATGCAATAGATCCAATCTGCTGCCTGTAGAAATATACTGCTTTAATAGATATATAGTCTTACAACTGACCTTCCTTTGCAGTGACCTGAAATTAGGCTGTAGTCATGCAGTAAGGCTTCCAGATTAGTATTGTTAGTATTTCCATTGTTTGTTGGTTCTGGCTTCTTTAATACCGAGTATGTGATGTAAATAAGAAATGTATCTGTTAAATTTAATTTTATTTCAGTGTACTTAGAAAATCTTGGAAGGTTTTCAAATCTCTGTTTAAAAACAGGTTGTTTGGCAGTGACAGAGCTATATTTCAAAGATGGCTGGGTTTTGTATCTTTAAAGAATGCTTACAAGACAGCAAAATGCCTTTTGGGCTGTAAACCTGGTTTTAGATTATACGGCTTTCAAATTATTTTACCAAATATGGTGGTCCCTCAGAATTATCACTTATTTAATTTAAAATAACAGATTACTTTTACTTAAAAATAACCATGTTTTGGCAACTTGCATGCCATTCTGGTGCAGTTGTCACTTAAGATTAAAAATAGAATAGTATTGCTATACTTGGCAGTCAGTACTGTGGTAGCGCAGCATAACTTAGTCATGCAAGAATAAAAGTGTCTTACTCATACTTTTATATTCAATGTTTTTATCTTAGTGTAAACCTCATGAAGACCAAATTAGACCCAGAAGGACTGGGCATCATACTACTGGGTCCCTTTCTGCAAGAATTTTTCCCTGAGCAGGTAATCAATATATATTCATTGCTGCAGAGCATTGTCTATTCTGTTTGGCTTTGAGATTCGTTGAAAACTTCCATGAATATCACAAGAGTAAATTTTAATAAGTATTGCATTCATTCAGCTCAGCTGATCATCAGATAACTTTTGTATTCCACCACAAAAGGTAGACTTCTGTTTTCTATAACTTCTGTATTCCACCACAAAAGGTAGACTTCTGTTTTCTATAACACATCCATGATTTGTCACCTTTAGACTGGAAGGAAACTCTATTGTTCTAAATTTAACTTCAGGAAATATATAATCATTTTGAGTATGACATTGAATTGTTTCCTTACTCAGAAAGTTCTTCTGAGTTTGGTTTTTCTGAAAATAAATGGCCATACTGGTTTTATCAGTATTAAAAAGGTTGCTTGCAAATGGGAAAAGGTTGCAAACATATTTAGGACTATTTTTATGTACATTTCTTGATAATTAAAATTTTTGACAGTTTAACAAAAAATTCATGATGGACTTAGATTTAACTTACGTGGAAGTTAGGGTACTGGAAAATTATTTTCAAACTCTGTCTGTTGCATATATTCTTGAAGACTGCACCACTACTGAGAGGCAGGTGTTAACTTAGCACTGCTGTCCTCTTTCCCCTTTGCCTTGGATCACATTTTCCTGCTCTCACACTGCCTCCCTGCCACCAGGAACCTCTTTAAACAGATTTGTGGTAAACCAGAACAGGAAGCTGGTCTGGGTAAGAGCTCTATTTGCATGTGTGTAGGGCTTGTTCCATGGCCATGCACATGCTTGTATTGGCAGAAAAGAGCAGGTTTACCTGGGGTAGGAGAATAGGCTGGTGGAAGAAGAAGGGCTGAGAGGAGTACTTCTTTAAAGGCTTTTAACTTAATATGTCACTAAAACTATGTGGCTTAATTTTTACAATCAAGGGAAAGTGAAACATGGGTTTAAGTCCCTTCAGCAAGATTCTTTTTGTTAGGATTGTGCAGCACTGGGTATAATGTTCTGTACTATGAAACATTCTGGTCAGTCAGAAGACACTGGAAATGCACTGCCAAAGATGGTAGGGACTGAATATATCATATCATCCAGAGGCTTTCATCATCTGGAGGAAAGAGAAGGAGGAGTTAGTGCTCATTTTCTCTGGCCCTTTAGAATTACATCCACATTGTATTTTTGCCAACTGTTTCTTCTTCCTTTCATTTGTTTGTACAGAAGTGGAAATATATGTACAATTGAATATCATTTATTTCTTACAATTACATTACATTTGCAAATCTAGAAGGCTCCACTGCTTCATTTTAGGCCCCAGATGCTTAGAATGAAGTTCAGAATGCCAAAGAACATCCTCCATAATTGGCTGTGCCTAAACTGTCCAGTACCATGGGCCATAGGGAGGTGGAGGAGCAAAGAGCCATTGTATGGGGCTGCTGCCTCTCGTGCCTGTCATAAGGGCATCATTGACTGAAGGAGGGAAGCTGGAGAACAAAGCACAGTGCAATCATGGGCAGAACCCTACCTTGGTCACCTTGGTGGTGGAACTCTGCCTCCTGTTAAAGCTGGAGCCCCTGAGTCAATGCCTGTCTGTCAAGTGCTAATTCCCTGCTACATGTGATTCCCCACCACTCAGTTTTTCCTGTCCTGTTAAACCTTCACTGGCTCCAGTAAAAAACATGGGAATTGTTACTGCCTTATGGGTGCTGTTTGAGCAATCAGCATGTTATGGACTGGAACCTGCCAGTATCCATTTGATCAATCTGTCTGTACTCTGTGCATCAGGTAGCAGTAGCCCTTACCCATACTGACACCTTGCTCAGAATTCTTTCTGAAAGTGAAATTCTGCAGAAATTATGATGAATATCTTTGAAAGTCTTTCTTTCAAACACTGTGAGGAAATAGCAGATACCAGTGATGGTTGGAATTGCTGGTGTTAATATTTGAACATCTAGCTAGGGCTCGAGAGATTCAGATTAAATTCCTTTTTTGAGAATATTCAAACCCCTGTTCTTAACTCTCCTAAAAAGTACTCAACTCCCATCTCAAAAGCAGAGAGGTATCTCAGCTTTCCTTCTGAAAGCTTAAAAAAATTATTCAAAGCTATTCAGCCTGACTCCTTACTACTTAGGGCAGTCACCTGGAGAGGGGGATTCCTGAATTCCATGCTAGTTCTTTTTTTTTTGGAAACAATAACTGCACAAAATTCTTAACTTCCATTGCACAGGAACTGGGAAACAGCATTTTTTTCCCTTCTGGGTGAGCATTACTTCCTCAGGGAAATGAATGTGTCCTCTTTCCATCCCAGGAAGGCTTAATTTTATTTATCTCTGTGAAGCAACTTCTGTAAGCAGAGTTACCTCTTACCTTCCTTTTCACCACCCTCCCTCCACTGAATGGCCTGGATGGCTATGAGACCCATAGAAAGATAGAGTTTGTGAATCATTCAAGAGCAGAAAAATGAATGAGGGTTTTGTATTCTGCTGGATGTACTGTAACCTGAGCAGATTTATTCTCATTCCAGCCTTTACTTCCATGTGCTCAAAAAAGGGATAAACTTTTGTTTGGAGCCTGGTCCAGGAGGCATGAAAGAACTGATACTACACTTTATTTGTGTTTCCTGGTTCAGTGAATCCAAAGCTTTCAGTCCTCTTAGGACTACAGCATTTAAACACCTGGAATGGTAAAGATCTCCAGAGCCAGTAGCTTTGCTGTTGGACCTTGGCAGAACCAGTGTTTTCAAAATTAGTGTGGTTAGACAGGCATGGGAGTATATGAGCTTTTAGCTCTCAGAGGGAGGGCGGAGATTGGATCTGGTCCTTAGTAAAAAACTTTGTGGTGTCCAAACCATCATAAATACACTTGCATGTGACTACTGCATAAGGTGTCTGACATTAAAAATCAGGGTGGTTTCTCCATAGTCAGTGCTGAAGTTGTACTTCAGATTGTCCAGGTGAACACAGAAAATCATGGCTTGCTCTTGGGGGCATTACTCATTAATTTACTGAGAACTGTGTTTTTATTTCTGATAAGAAAGGTGAAATGAAGATTTTGTCACCTAAAAGAAATGGCACTTTTTAACAGTTTTCTCAAGTCTTACTGGTTGAACACATCTGTCTAGTTGTAAAGAGAAGAGAATCAAGGCACAATGGATGCCACATGAAATTAACTGTCTTCTTTCTATTAGGACTCCAGGGTTTCAGAGTCATTCACTGTTTACCATTACAATGGACTGAAGCAATCTAATTATAATGAAAAGGTAAGATTTACAATAAGCCCTAATAAAGTCACAAAGCAAAACTGAATATAGTTAAAGGCAAAATACTCTACCTTGAAGCAGACTTTTTATAAAACTATTATTTTGATTATTTTCTTGCAAAATTATGTATTTGGAATTGGAAACTTCTTTGTGCTCCTAATCATATTTGAGCTATACTGGACTGCTTGGCCAGACCACATCTCTGAAACTCTGCATTTTGAAAAGAGCACTTCTCACACCTACCTATCATAAGGGGGGGTCTGAACTGCAAGGGACACTGAAGATGTAACACACATATAGTGCAACTTCTAGAAGTAACTCAACATCTAAATTAGGTTGTTAGGAATTTTTTGTGAATGTTTTTAGTAGTACATGCTTGCATAAAAAAATTAGGGGCTTTTTTAAGCCATTTACTGAGGAAGCAAAAATTACCTGTTCCATTTTCAGTGTTCTTGAAAAAAAGGGTATACCAGACATAAAATGACTGCTTCTGAGTTCCTGAAGGAGAATTTAGAGTAAAAGATTGTAAGCCATTAAGAGACATAAGGAGCAAGAAAGACTTAAGTAAGACTTCTTCCAGAAAATATACTACTCAATATTTGGAATAGCTTGTAATTAAGTCCTTAAAATTACCCCTATGAAATCTCCAGCGGTTCCATACCCCAAAATGTAAGAAGCATTCAAAGATGAGGATTTTTTGATTTCATACTTCCATTTCATTAAAAAAGGAAGTATGTAAAACCTCACAGATTTGATGTGTGCAGGATTCACATTCTCTGAACTTGAGAGAAGCAGAGAAAAGAATGATCAAAACAATTCTTATCTCATTCGCTGCTCCTCTTGTTGTTCACGAGTGGAATGCATTGTGGAAGATTGTTTACCTGAAGGGAATTGGTAATTGGATTCTGGTGGGAGTGTTTTGATTCATTGACCACTTGAATCCATGTGTGTGTCAGGACTGTCAGCTGCAATTGGGTGCTTGTGCAGATTCAGTTTAGATGTAGTGTAATATAGTATAGAATAATATAGTATAATAAAGTTATTAGTTAGCCTTCTGATACCCATGGAATCCTCCTCATCATTTCTCTTGGACGTCAGGCAAAAATATCACCAATAGATGTGTATCATAACATGTCCTCTCCTGGCCTGGTGAAAATGATCGTCTCCCCTGCCATTTCTTGAGCAGGCTGACAGAGTTGGGTTTGCTTTGCCAGGTGATGTATGTGGAGGGCACAGCAGTTGTGATGGGCTTTGAGGAGCCCATGCTGCAGACGGACGACACCCCGGTGAAGCGCTGCTTGCAGACCAAGTGGCCGTACATAGAGCTGCTCTGGAGCACGGACCGATCCCCTTCCCTGAACTGAGCTGGCCAGGAGCAACACCAAACTGCAGCTCACTGCGTGGAGTTATACACTGGTATCATTGAGGAATTGTAAATAATGATTACAAACACTTTTTCAGTGTTAATTGGAATATTTAATTTTTTAATCAGATTGATTTCTATTATAATAGTTTGTCTTTTTTGGCCACTGTAGTACTGTTAATGTGAGTTATCCTAAAACAAAAAGCCTACTTACAAAGTCTTACCATTATTTTGCCATCTCATGAAGATTTGAAAAATTCTGATATTGCAGAATCTGCATATTAGATGTCAGATCTTCAAACATAAAACATATTCAGCTTTCTCAGAATCATATAGGCATGTTTTATTATTTAAATGATATTGGCTTACATTACAGTACCATAATGTGTGGACTAGACTGGCCTTTGCACTGGATATGTTTTAATGAGTTTAAATTTTCTGCAGTTTTTCCTAAAATCTAATTTTACCTAAAGAGCTTGCACAATGTGACATAAAGAAGATACATTTTTAGGAATAAGTATAATTCTTAAATACTCTTTCTTGGCAGTTGTATATTACTGTGGCTTAGTTATTGGGCATGTTAAAAGTGAACAGAAAATCTGATGAAAACATAGATATATTAATATTTATTTGAATTTGTATAAAGGAAATGTAAAAACAACAAAATTTCTTGTTCTATAATCTTTAAACTATTCAAAACTTACAATATTGCCAAATACCTCTTCTTAATTTGTCCAAACAGCAGTGTAAGCCAGCATTACTGTATGTGTTAAGTGCATGAGAACATCTGTTATTACATTATTATATTCCTTTATTTATTATCAACTTCTTAGCCCTAAAATAAAATCTTTTCCTTGAATCATATATTATTTAAAGTTTGGTTTACTTGGACGTGTTTGCTGCTTCTCTGAGATGATGAAAAGGAACCACAGGTTTAGAAATTTTATAAATAAAGGTCAGCTTTAAAGTTGAATGCATCTTGGGGGAGAAAAAGGCAACACCAAAAGGTAATTTCCTAACTTCTGGAATTACCATGACCGTTCCTTATTGCAGACTAACATCAGAGTATCTTAGTATTAAGAGAGTATTTTTGTTAGATTTCTTTTTCTGAAAAAAAAAATTCCTTTGCAGATTACAATGATTTGAAAAGATTCCTTAATTGGACTCGCTTAATTTAGAATGCAAGTATTCTGTCTTGCAGTGTGGACTTGACATTAAAAATTTGTGCAAACAGTGGTATTACTGCTGAAAAATATAGATAAATAAGGAGAATGTCCTTGTCAAGTATGGAATTTTATTTTTCAAAAAGTGCTCAAGCTTGATAGGTACTGGTTTCAGCTGGTTTTACACATTTAAGATAAATGTCTTTAGACTTCCACTGACACCTTGGAAGGGGAAAACTCACTTTTCTTGCTTTTTCTCTTGAATTTTGGTGTCTGTCCTTGGCTTGTACTAAAGTGTCTCACACCAGATTTTGCACTGAATCATAGCTTGAATCTGTTAGAATGTGCCATCTTTTTTTCTAGCCCACTCTCATAAAATTGATGTTCTATCTCACAGAAAAAAAAAAAATTAGAAGCACAGCTGATGAGAGATCTGTCTTTAAGCATTAGTCTGGATTAGAAACTTCTGCTGTACTCTGGAGACATTTAGTTGATGATGGTGTGATAAAAGAACCCTCATTCCTGTATCCTTTTTTCTTCATACTGCCTAGTTATTAAAGGCCTGGATTCTGGTTTATTTCACTTATTTTTGGATACAGAGGCGAAGTAGCAGTGCTTTATGGCATTCAGGCAGCTCATCTGAGAGCCTCAGCCAAGTGAACCTCTCTGGCCTTCCTTCTGCCATGAGCACAATGGGAGAGATTCTGCCTTCATGGAAATTTGCTTTTTGTCCCCTAAAACAAAGTGGTTGTTTAGATGGCAGACTTAAAATGCAGGACATTAATGTTTGCTACATTTGATTTGCTTTCTCAGAAAAATATCTAGAAACCCATATAAAGGTTGTTCTGCTCTAAGTGCTGCCTGTGTGTGTGTGTATATATATATTACAGTTTGCAAATTGAGACCTAGTCTATGAAATCAGAGCACTCTATGGGATTAAATGCATGCTGTAAGTAACCAGAGCAAATTGATAATGCTAACTGTAAGAAAGTGTGTGAGCTAAATATGCAAGTAAATGACATTTTGATTAATACTCTGGGGGGTTTTATGTATTGCAGAGTCATTCAATTTTAATTGCAAAGGAAAGGTCAATATCTTCTGGGAGACAACTACTATCCTAGCTGGAAACATGGTGCAGTTAGCAGGATGTTGGACTGTTGGTCTGGAAAACTGGCCTTTCCTTTCCCCTGTCTCAAAACCCTTTGAGACAGAAGATACACGTTGGTGTCTTTTTGCTCTAAATTAACTTCCATAAAAAAGAGATGGGAGAGAGAAAGGGGTCTGCTGCTGGGTAAATGGTAAAAGAAATTATTCCCACTTCATTGTGTATACTGGGGTTCACAGTCAGGCAGCTCCAAGTAAGTTATCTAAGTAAATAATGGAAAGACTACTTTGGGTGCTTCATGAGTTATATTTGAAGGGTGACAGCTACCAAATCCATATTTGTTTTGTTGAAGTCTGAACTGTTTAAAGGTAAGCAGCCAGTACAAACCCAAATGTAAATATCCTTGTTAGAATAGGATACTGTTTCAATAGGCAAAGGGCCCTTTGAGACAGTGAATCACTTAAGTACAGGCTGGGCATTTTGGGTTTTTGGATGCTTTTGTTAAGTTCTGTTCCTTCAGACAGTTACAATTTATGCTTATCTGGTTCATGTATATGCTTTCTCTTATCTCTTCAGTTCTTGTGTGGATGAGTTTAGGTTAAAGAAGCCCAAGATGGGTCTTGATGGAGCAGGAAAGTGTGGGAGTCAAAATCCATTGGGCGAGAGGAATGGCTGTGTCTCACATCAGTTCCCAGGCAGAAACAAGAACCTCCCTTGGTGCAGCACACTCATTTGCTGTGGACACCTACTCTGGGTTCTCCTGCTTTGCAAGCAAGACTGCTCAGCACAAAACACCCGGCATGTTCTGGAGAGCACCTGCAGCTTCCCTGTGCTGCAGCTCTGCTGCTGGAGACAGCCAGAGGTGCAATGGGAGGGAACACTGCATCCCCAGCTTCCTCTGCAGCATCCTGTCCTTCGGGATCTCACACAAAATCTCTGCTTTCACCAGCATGGGAAATTGGCCCATTAGACTCCCTTTTACATTGATTTTGTGTGGTTAATACATATAACTAATGAAAAATCAGTATTTCCACAGGATCTCTTGAAAATAAACTGATTTTTCTGTAGACTATATGTGATTGATAGATTGATTTAATCTACTCAATATAAAATTAGCTTTAACACTTTTCATGTAGGAATTACTTTTGCTAAGATTTTTAACTTGGACAATGTTCCTAAAGGTAAGGTTCAAAGAGGAATGCTGAACATCTTTTGTCAGCATGTCATCCTGGATTCAAACTCACTCTCTTTGTAATGCATGGTCACATCCTCATTTTATCCTCTTGCAACACAAAAATACTGTCCATGTAGTTGCTCCAGCTACAGTTCAGGAGAAGGCTTCTGGCCTACAGAAACAAAACTAGGAAACAATTGAAAGGTAGGTTTTCTGTGGGAATTGGACATTTCAGCTTCTGTACCACCAGATTTTGAAAAGATTTAACAGTAAAATTGTCACTAATTTTGATAAGATTTATGCTCAAAGCCCATACGATTCTTTGAAATACTTGTTCCTCTGCTAGCATGTTCATTACTAAATAATAGCATAAATAACATTAAAGCTGTGATAATGGACCCTCCTACAAAATATTAATATTTAAGTTTTGCCTCAGCAAATCTTTCCATAGAAGATTAGTCATCTATTTTTAAGACTGGAAACACCATAATGACATACTAACATCACTAACTGCACATAATATTAGCTGTAGAAATTCACACCATGAATATTATATTTTTTTCATAAATTGCTTAATCTCACATCTGACCTTCCATTTATTCTGTAAGGTAGAAAATGATTTTTAGACTCTTGGCTAGATGTTCTTATGAAAGCCCTCTGTTCTGGCTCCAGGTGTGGTTCTAGAGCCTATTAAGACTTTTTAGTTAGGTATTCAAAGGAATTAATGTATCAGACCACAGGTATGCTGAAGTGCAGGCTTCAGTCTACCAACAACTGGGGGAGCTGCTTACCTCTTATGCAGGGCAGATCAGTGTGCAAACTCCAAACATTTCTGAAGTCCAAGGAAAGCAAGATGTGACGTAAGCTTCTAGTGATCAGAACAGGTCCAGCTTGTTTAGAGAAACACTGCAAATTCTTAGAAACATAAATTGTTTATCTCTTTGAATTGATTTGGAATATCCTGCATGCATATGTCTCTACTTTATAGAGAGAAAAAAAAAAAAAGAAAAAGAGTAAGGGGGGGGGACTGCTGTAGGTTAACACTTTGGGGGTATAAGGATCTTGAAAGAGAGTTCCTTCTTTTCATGCTGCCCTGCCTTCCTACAGGTTTTAGCACTGATAGCCATTTGAAGCACATTTTGCTTTTTAAAATTTAGCTCTAAACAACCAGGTTAGGTGGCATGTGTTTGTAACTGAAAGGCAGGTACATGAGAACTGCCTATGCCTTATGCCTCTTCAGCTTCATTTGTGTGAACACTCATCTATCTCCAACTGTGCTAATTACTGAATTTTAGCTGTTTTGAATGGATCAGTAAAAGAGGCTACAGCTCCAGAATGTGCTGCCTTCTCACTTCTGAGTGCCACTGCTCTGAGCTGCAGTCTGAGCAGTTCTCTGAGCCCCAGAAACTACATTTGTGACACTCAGCCTTGGAACTGATTGCTATGCTAAAAAGGAGCATTATCATCATCCTCATCATCATTATTATTTAGCTTAAGGCAACACAAGTTCTAAATGCATTCAATTGCCCTAAAACTGCATGACTTTTAAGAGTAGGTGTTAATCCTAAAGTCATTCAGTAGTACCTCACCTCTGAATTTATTACTGGTGTTTAGATCTGTAAGAGAAACTTGTTCAATGTAAAATAATACAATAGTGTCAATGGTGATGTTTCACTATTTAGCAAATAAATTTGGCATAAATACAAGGCAGGCAGAATTAAGGGATATTACAGGCCTGTGGGACAGCTAAGGGTCACACAGTTAATGCTGGAAATAAACACACAGTTCTATTTTTGTGAAAAGGAATGTCAGTCTTATCTGAATAATCTTGCCATAAAGCATTTAAAATGAAACAAACACAAAAGTAAAGTAACCAGAACCTCACAACAAAACAAACTGCTCTCAACTGCTTTCATAGGTAGATATAATGTAACATGTTTATAAATGGGTTCTCTATTACTTTGATCTTTCTCTGACTCTCTTTGGACACATCTGCATTATAAATGCTGAAAAACAATTCTCTTTCCTTGTTGTTACTGAGGTGATTACGTGGAAAATAGAATGTTTCTCCTTTTCTTCCTACCTATGTGTTGCCCAGAAAAAAATATTAATAATGCTGTCCCCTGAAGATGTGAATGTGATGCCACGCAGCTTTGTAGGGGAAGGGAGCATTTCAGGTAGTCAGGTCCTTCTATACTTTCTTAACAAAACCAGGTGAAACTGTGGTGTGGAGCTTGCAGGGGCAGAACAACTCAAGACAGGAGTTATACAGCCCCATCCTTTTAAATTACTTTTGCGAAGAAATTACCAGAGGAGCTTTCTAAAAGCACCGTTCCGTTCTGTGCCACGTTCAGTGGGTTATTTCTGTGGGCAAAGCGGCGCGACACCTGCGCCTGCACGGAGCTGTGCTGAAGGCTCTGCTCGGAGCCAGGGCGAGGTGCCCCGCTCAGCTCATGAGGGCTCCGCGTAGCCAGGCACTCACAGGGAAACCTGGAGAGCAACAGCGGAATCGCAGCTTCGAGCCCTGAAGCCTGAACCCTGTGCCCGGCTCTACATCTTTCCCGTGGTTAGAAGTTTTTCTCGTTGCTGGGGTTTTTTGGTTTCTATTTAAGAACGGCCATGCCGAGCAACCAAATAACAATCTGAGGGAGGTTTACATTTTTTCAATGCACTTCAGTTTCCTAAAAGAGATTTCCAAGTATCAGGCTCTTCAGTTCAAACCCTTGAAAATTATGGAAGCCGAGAGAAATTCAACTCGAAACCACCAGCCCACACTCTGGCATCTCCCCCCGTGAACACGACCGCCCCGCAGCCGCTGGGCAGTCACGGGGTGTCCGGCTTAGCCGGCGTTTGCCGCAGATTCCCGGCGGAATTCCCGGCGCTCGCTTTCCGCAGCCCCGCCGGGCACCGCGGTGAGGGCCGCGCTGCCCCGCCGCCGGCCGCGCGCCGCCAGGGGGCGCCAGAGCGCGCGTCCCCCGGGGGGCGAGCGGGGCCGAGCCTCCCGCGCCGCCCCCCGCCCGCGCACGGCGGCAGCCGGACCGCACCTCTCCGCTCCGCTCCGCATCTCTCCGCACCCCACAGCACCGCACGGCCGACGCACCACTGCGCTCCGCTGTGCCAGCGGGAGCCGGCCGCGGAGGCGGCGAGGATGCTGCCCCTCAGCCGCGGGCGGCCCCGCCGCTGGCAGCGCCCGCTGTTGCTCCTGTCAGCGCTGCTCTGGGCGCCGGCGCTGGTGGCTTTCAACCTGGACGAAGAGAAGCTGACGGTGTACAGCGGGCCCCCGGGCAGCTACTTCGGCTACTCGGTGGACTTCTACATCCCCGACCCCAGCACGTGAGTGCCGCGCCGGGGCGGCGGGCCGCCCCTCGCCCGGGATCGCTGAGGGAAGGCGGCGGGCGAGCGGCGGAGTCGCGCCCGGGGGTGACAGCGCCCATCGCCCGCCTGTCCCGATCGATGGCCCCCGGTGACCTCCCGGTGTGTTTCGCAGGGTCAGTGTCCTGGTGGGAGCCCCCAAAGCCAACACCTCGCAGCCGGACATCGTGGAAGGAGGAGCGGTGTACTACTGCGCCTGGCCCGGCGCCCGGTGCCGGCAGATCCCCTTCGACAACACCAGTGAGTGCGCGGCTGTCCCGCGGTGCTCTGCCCGGGACCCTCGGCTCCTCCGCCATCCCTGTACTTGGGCTTTGATCCGAGTGTCTGCCCTCGGATAGAAACCCCGCTCCTGGGAGCCTGAATGCATGTGCTCCTGCAGGAAAGGGTTTAATGGTCCCCAGAGAAATAACAGGATTGTGACCTCCAGTCCATCTTAATAACTGCCTTTTTTTCCTTCTTGTCCTTCTCTGCTGAAAGATATTTGTGGCAGATTCCTGCTTTTGAAAATACTTTTGCATATTCTGAAGGCAAAGCCCCAAAAGCGTTGTCTAACACTTCTCTGAACCACAGAAATAACAGGATTTCTAGTGTTTGCTGTTATTTTCAACGAGGGGATTTCTGGCTGTTCAGATGGATGAAGTGCCTCATGTGGCATGCTTACTTAATTCTATTCAGAAAGTAAGAATTTTGTTTCAGAATACTGAAGCTAGACCGATTTACCCACAATGTGGATAGATTATATCCACTTCCAAAATCCCAAGACAGATGTTTCTTATTTAATTAGAGGGAACACAAGTTTTAAACAATTCAAGCTGTTTATGTTTTCTGTTGTCTCTTTATAGGTTTTGAAAATAATTTAAACCTAATGTTTGCAGAGACTTTAAAACTGCTTCCTTTATTTAGGAAGACTTTGACAGTTTGACCATTAAGCGAAAGTTATTATTCTTAAGGTTATATTTAATCTTAATATTTGTGGTTTATTGAAATGTGAATGCGATACAGTTCTTTTTCTTTGTTTGTTTGTTTTCTGAAAGAAGTCAGATTAGAAGAGCTCACTTAACTGTAGCAAATAAGCAGTGCTGTTCTTTACTCCTCCCATCTCCAGCCACCAACATCCTATTACTGTGTTAGTGTCTAGGAATACTGATCAGGATGACTTTCCCATCATGCTGAGCATTCTTCAAAACAGAGTAAGTGGTAGTTCATGTGTGTGTATCTGGCTACTGGGGCAGGTAAAACTATGTACAGCATCTGGTTATATACGTAAATGGAAATGTATATAGACAGTATGCATACATTATTTTTATTTTTATATGTTCTGAGTGTACATATTTAAAATAAAACCAGGAAACAGAGGAAATATTCATGTATTTCCCATCTTATGGTTAGACTATTCATGTAACAAAATTGGAATGTATTATCTATAAAAATAATTTCAAGTTTGAATAGAAAACTTACAGACCAATTGAAATTCCATCACATTTTTGAAGGGGAGTTTTGAAAAATTTATGAAAATCTAGTGATGAAACCTAGAAGGACATCTGACTTTCCTGTGGGAAACTTGGGACAGCTCCATACTCTTCCCAGTGATGTCCTTTTGCAGATAATATATTTTGAATAAAGACACAAACAAACTATGAGTAAGAATATCAGTGAGGCTTTGGACTGTATCACACAACTGTTCAGTTTGGAATCTCCAAAGGGTGCTTCATTCAGTCTTCCTGAGCTGGTTGTGTCCTCTGGATAGAATCCTGACTTGCAGACAGCTGAAGTTAAGCCAGAGAGCAGCTGTGGTGTGGGCAGAGATGCCCTGTCCTTGTGGCAGGGTGGCAGCACAGGCAGGTTTAGCAGTGCTGTCCCTGGCTCTTGAATTGCAGTCCCAAGGCAGTAAAGGTGTCATTTTGCACAATTCAGCAATGTCCTCTACACAAGGACCCCAGGAGGAAGGTTTGCATGGCTTGAAGCACGCCCTGTTCTTCACTGCCAGCAACAGAAAGGCCATCTCCAATATGCTTTAGATGACTCCTGCTGGTTTCTGGATGTATGTTACACATCTCTTTTTTCTCTCCCAAACCCATTATTTACAGGATCAAGTTTTCCTTCTTTTCCACTGTTGCCTCCAGCAGAGTAGTCCACATGAGCTCTGTCCTAGGTGAAACTATTTCAAATAGTCTGTCACACAAATTTCTTATTGAAGCCTTTACTATGTTATACCTACTGGGGCTTAGATAGTCCTTGGTAAATATGTGGGGTGTTTTCAGTTCATGGCTCCTGTACAGACATCTTGTACTCATTATGCATTCTCCTACAACATCACTCAGAAATGTTGCTATTCCCATTTTTAATATTTATTCTAAGAAACAGAGAGAAGTCAGTCTGGGTTGTCAAAGATCATACAAAAAGTTGATGATGACATTGGTAACTGACTCGGAAGCTTTTTCTTCTGCTTCCAGTGCCTTTACCACAAGATTATTCTTTCTTCCAAAACAGAAACACTCAAAAGTTGTTAGAAGACTAGAAGTTCAGTTGTAGCAGCTTTAATATTGAAGATTAATGTTTCATGCCTTGTAGGAGATCTTTGAAAAGCCTTGTAAAGCTTTGAGAATGTTTTCTGAAACAAAACAGAAGAACTACAGAGGCTGCTTCAGAGCTGAAAAATTTCATTTTGATGCATTTTTGTGCAATGCTTCAATTTTTCAATACTGTCTTCTTGACTCTAAATAATATCTCTTTCAGTTAGATTAGCTAAGCAAAGAACAATAAAAAACCAAAACTACTGAATAATTTGGAGCATTCTTAATTAAGTTCAGAAGTATAAACTGAGTGGAACTGGAGGGAACTGGAAAGAAAGGCAGTGTTGAACCAACATGTGGATAAAGAATTTGATAAATCCCCATTTTTCAGCCTCAAAAATTCAATGGGGAGGACTTCTAAATTCTAAAAAAATTGTCAAAGTCAGGCAGACTCACATATACTATATCCTAAATTCAATATGTGAAATTGCTTCAGGTCACAGAAACTATAACTTTCACTATGACTTAAAAATTCATGAGATGAACAAATCCAAGAGGTTGAAAGAGAGTGGCTTAAATTCCATATGAGCATGAGGACTCATATCTTCTTCTTGAGAACTGGATACACAAATGGAGCTCAGCTGTGTTGCATTCAATGCAAGGCATGTTTTGCCCTTGAGGAGGGAACATGCAGTGGGTGCACTTGGATGATGTTTGGACTTTTACTGCCACAAACAAGAATCTTAAGTGGACATCTAATTGGTAAGACTCATGTAACTGCACAGATTATTTCTGTTTCCACAAAAATAGTACAGCTAATTTCAAGTGAGATTCCTTTGTCTGCAAATGCTTTCAAGTTATTTGTATTTACATTGTTACTATCTCAGTCCTACTAAATGAAAACAGTGAGGACATTGACTAGTATTGTGTGATGGCTTTAAGTCAAGATTCTGGACATTTTCAGATATCATGGTGTGGAGTTACTTTGTACTAATTTATACCTATCATGTATTTTACAGTTACTGAGATGCTTAATGAATGGCTTGTTGACTAAAAAGGAACAAAATCTATCTCCACCAACTCTTAAGACTTGTTAAAAGGCAATGACAGGCTCATGAGTCAGGAAGGGGAAAAAGAAAAAAGTAATCTGTTGAATTTCTAAACTATTTATTGCCTTAGACAGAGGGGGCATTTGTTCAAGAGGTGATATGAGGGAACCAAGTACCTGACAGACACCTTAGTTAAAAACTTAGTCTTGCTTAGGTTAATTTTATGATGTTCAGTGTTGAGATAAGATGATTTTTGGTTCTGTGAAGGCTGTTTGGTTGAAGGGATTTGTTTGTTTGTTTATTTAGTTATGTGAGTAATATACTTTTATTTTTAAAATAACTGAAGTGTTATTTTAAAAAATGGCATTCTATATCCTGAGCCATAGAGCCCCAAAGGGAGAACATGAGTGCCAAACCTAAATCTGACGTCCTGACACTGGTGGGAGATAACTGCAGTGTTTCCCAATGGATCAGGGATATGACACTGCAAGGGATGCACCCAGTCACTGCCAAGGGGCAGGTAACCTCCCTCTTACCACACAGACTGTGGCACTCTGTATTAAACTTTTATTTTTTGCATCATGCAAGCTTTAAATGACAGAAGAAAAGTCTTTATGGTTTATGATGCCCCCTTACTCCTTCTTATTTTTCCTCAGAGGCAAAGATCAGCTGAGGGAGTACATACTGTATTCCCAGTGAAAGATGCAAAAAAACCTTTAAAAATGAATGACTACTGTTGAGTGCCATGTTCAACCTGTCAAACACAGACTGGGCTCCTTACTACTGGCAATGGTGCTCAAAACCAAGACTGCTGCTGAAACCATCTCTGTGGCACTGTGCATGTGTTAGAATGGCCAGGATGGTCTGAGTGCTATGGGCAGCTGCATAACCTGTGGAAATGTGGAAATGGATGTGGGCTAAACTACCCTGCTGAGAAGATGGCTTAATTGGGGTTTACTGAGGTGCAGGAGTATCTGCAGCCCATTCCAAAAAGCCACATCACCCAACTGAAATTGCTCTAGAGGAACTTGTCCCAGATGGTTACTAATATCTCAGGTCACCTCTCTCTGCTTTTCATGTGGCTAACCTAGAGATTTCCAAAGCATGGAGGTTATTTACTTGCAATAATTAATCCTATTGATGAAATAGCATCCCTGACAGGCAAGAGAGAGGAAAAGGAGGGAAGGAGGATGAAATTTTGCCATGTAGGATTTGAGCTGACCCATCCATAAGCAAATCATGTAACCGGACATTCCCATATGGATTGGCCAGTGATATGGCCTGCAGCCAAGAAGGGGCTTTAGCAGGAACTCTCTGTTTCCTGCTGTTGATACAGAACTGACTCTGCAGTCCTGTGTTTGCACTTCTTTAAAGCTCCCTAGATCTGTGTGCCAGGGTCAAGGCTCTGGGAAGAAGCTCAAAGCACTCCCCCTGAAAGCACAATGCGTGCTTTAACCTGCTCCATTGCAGCAGGAGCTGAGATAAAGTATAATGGAAGGGCTTTTAGTATCCCCTTACCCCAGGAAATACAGACTGAAGGGCAGTGACTCTTCTCCCTTGTTTCCCTACTTTGTGAAGTTGTCTGGTTGCACTGCAGTGTAAGGCTGTGAAACTCAATGAGAGGACAGGGAAACAAGCGTTGGCATCATATTAAAGGCTTGTGGTCTGTCTTTCCTCTCTTGCCTACACAAAGCTAACTTCTTTTCAGTTTCTTCTGTATGAAATGGGTTTACAATGACTATTTTTGCCTTAACACTGAGGTAGAATTACCAATTCCTTGTTACAACTGTGTGCTCTTCCATTCAGCTGCCAGGAGAGGTAGCAGGAGAGCAATATCAAGAAAAATTTCTCCTCTCTTGATTAACTAGGCAACTTCTGAATCATTCAAAGCATCTTGCAGCCAGAAACAGACTTAAATATCCCCTAAAGTGCACTATTGCATTTGAAATCTGGTAAAAAGCTAATAGTTCAGAGTTTGGAAACTCATTATTGAGGTCACTTTTAGTTATAATACTTATGGCTGCATCAAGTTCTTGTATTTTAAATTAGGTCCTGAAGGCAGAATTTCAGATACCCCTTCCCTTAAGTTTCTGGAACACACTGGGGTGTTTTCTTTGCTGTCAGTTAACTCTACCAGTTTTACTATAATAGGTTGTATTTTTCTAAACTAGCTGGAAAAAATCTGAACAGCCTCTGAAGAGGAGCAGGGAAGGGGGATGTAAATCAGTTCTGACCAAGCACACAGTTGATAAAAAACATGAGCTAATCTGGCCAGCAGTTGAGCTGATAGTAACAGAACCAAGGTACTATATGAGGAGAAGATGTATTGTGGGACTTGAGAGCTTTAGTTACATGAAAAAATCATTAGCTGTGGAGATAGTGAGATTCTGTAGAAAACTTAGAATCCTGTTATAAAACAGAATTTGCATCTCAAGAGAAATTGCTGAGAGAGAACTTTGTTGTACTTTTAACTGTTGACACATTTTAGTCCACTCTGCCAGTAAGACCTTATCTGGAACGTCATGGTTCACTTGTAGCATTCTGATTTATAATAGACTCTCATAAGTTTCTTTTGTAAGTCTCAACCCTATCTAAAGAAAGGAAAAAACACTCTTAGCTATGTTAGTTCAAGCCCTGAGGTCTTAATTTGTTTTTGATCAGATTGTATTTAGGGAAAAAATCCTACTGTGTTTGCTGATTTCTTTTTGTTTTTTTTGATTCATGGAATGTCCAAGTAAAGCTCTCTAGATATGATCTATTAAATTAAAATGACTCATAAGAATAGCAGTTAAACTGCAGTAAAAACCAGATATAAAATAGAATGTTGCAGAACCAGATAAATCTAAATATAGAAGCAACTCTTCTCATCATGACACTGTTTTGCATATGCTCACTCTCCCTCAACACTTAGGAGTCCCTTTTTTTCCCCCAGCATTAATTCAAAGCAATTGTTTGGCTTAGTGGCCTAGATCACACTGAGTATTTAGGTGTGATTTGAATTCAGTCTCTCTGGGGAGGGTCTAATATCAAAGTTACTGAGTTACCTTTGCTTTGTAACAGGTGGTATCATCTAGTAGTATCATCACTACCATAAGAGTAGTGATATGGTGGTAGGACTGTCAAGATTCCCTTGTTTCCCTCACTTCTAGAGGATGGGAGCGAGTCTGCCAGGACCCTTCCTTCTCCCTCTTCTCTTCTGTAAGCCCAAACACCAAAGATGCAGCAGAGCTGCTTTCAGAGTTCACTGAGGTTGCTCAGAGCCTTTTGTAGCCAGCTTCTGAAACCACCCCAGAGGGAGAGAGCCACAGCCTCTCTGGGGAATCTCTTCTAGTGCTTAAGACTTATTCAGAAATTCCCCTGCTGCAACTTGTGTCTTGTTGCCCCTTTTCCTTTTGCTGCATACCTCACATGGGAGTTTGGCACTCTCTTCCCTCTACCTATTGAACACTGGATGGAACACAAGCAGATCATCCTTTGCTTTGTCTTCTTTTGGCCAAACACCTGCAAGTAGTGATGTCTGAAAACTGTACATAACATTCCAAGTCTTATCTCCATGTCAGGGATATTCACTTTCCTTTACCTGTATAAATTTCTAGAGATAGTTGTTTGTTTTATACATTTGTATTCACGTTTTATACAAATATGGATAGATTTAGGTAATTGTTCACCTCTACTCTGTGTATATATAATTATGTACAAATATATGAAATCCATGTGTTGTATTTTAACTATATTTTATATGATGGATGTGCATAGATACATACACAGGCATATTAAAACAGGTATATTTTAAATATTTTATATTTTCAAAAGGGATTTTCCATCATGGATGTAGGATGAGGGCAGATTGTAGCTCAACCTGTTGCAGATGCCTGGTTAATGAACATCCCTGTTTATCCAGGACAAACAGGCAAATAGACCCAGAGCATTTAGGCATAATACTTTTCAAAATTCCAGAATGGTGAAAATTTATGTGAAAGAGCTGCAGGTGTGTTACACAGTCAGGTATTTTGCTTTGACTAGAAGCATTGCTTTCCTGTGTTATGTTTGATTAAATATTTTCACAGAATCATTTAGGTTGGGAAAAACCTCTGAGATCATGGAGTCCAAGCTTTGAATGATCACCACCTTGATTTGATTTTGTTCATTTGAGTATTTTTAAATTATGAAAGATGCTGCATTTTTTATTTAAAGTTTTCAAGAGCTGAATGAATCACACTAAGTAATTACCAGTATTTGCCCATGCATCTCTTATGCAGGTATTAATTAGTATAAAAATATATATTGGTAAGGGAAATGTTTGATTCATGCCTATTAAGCTGTTTATGATGTGCTGACTTAGTGACTGAGAGAAGACCAATTCCCATAGAAAACCCCAAATTTACTCTAATGTGTGTAAATGTCTAACACCTGCTCTAGATTCAGGCTTTAATTCCTACAAGTGAATCTGTGCTATTGCTCTCAACATGGGTTTGCTTTTTGCTGTGCAAACTCAAATTTTTTTTATTTTTCCAATTACTGTTTTGGCAAAGTAAGGGACTTTTTTTATTTTTCCTTTTGGTAGCCCCTAGGTACCTCAGTACCTCAGCTAAAAAGCTGGGTGAAGGAATGCTGGTTTTCATCATCATGTTTCTGTATCTCCAGAGCTGCTTCTGAAGCTGGATTGTAGGGCAGTACCATGTATAGGAGTCACGGCTCCTGCAGTAGAGAATGAGGTGCTTTGGGTTTGCTGAAATGCAATTTAAGGATGTTCTCATACCTAAATTTATATTTATAAATCTCTCTGCTCTTTGCATACTCCTGGTTGTCTGGGCCTTAGTGTGCAGTGCAGTCTTAGGCAGTATCATTATGAGTGACTCCAGAGCTGCATCTCAAGCCAAATTTGCGAGTCCTGCAAACTGGGATCATCTGGAGCAGCTCCTGGGCTGGCTCTGAGCAATCCAGCTGTGCTCCGGCACTCCTTGGACCTGTGTGTGGCCAGCCCAGGCGCTGTGTGCCCAGCCCAGCTGCTGCCTTCTACTCCTGCTCTAGTGTCACGTACCACCATACAAGATAGCCTGCACTCCTTCCTAAAAGGGGCCAGGCACTCTCCTCCAGAAGAGAAGATAATATGGGAATGCAACCTGAATTCCCACCAAGTGTTTGCTCCTCACAGAAATACAGCTGTGGGTAAGGTATGGTATAGACTTGGCCTGTGGGCATCAGATGCCCATAATAGCACAAGGAGAGATATTTCCCTGTCATAAATTGGTTTGTCAGGATACAGACATGCTACTTTTTGAAATGCTTAGATGGTGTTTTGAGAAATATGCAGATTTGGGGTTTTTTTAAGCTGGATTGGGATTTATGTGGGTAAATGAACAGCATTATCTGAGTCTAATCTAAGATGGTCATCCAGGGCTATTTACAGTTGGTTTAAAAAAAAAGGTACTTTAGGTACTTTTAGGCCATGATTCTTCTGACCTCAGAGTTTTGGTATAGGAGGAAAAGAAGTGGCTTAGATCATGTCCTCACATGTAAGTGGGTGACTAGCTCAGGAGTGGACAATTGCAGCAAGGCACAGTAATGACAGCTTGGGTGTATTCAAACAAGTTAGTTGTGTATCTTGCCTCATTTTGCTAAAGATACATGGAAAACAGTAGAGGTTTTATAGCATTCTGAAATACTGATTAGTTGTTACGTACAAAAGACTAAACTGTATTTTAAGGCCCAACCTCAGAAACTGGGAATATGACTCCATAGCTCTAGCAAGGATGCTGAACAAAACTGATTAGAAAATTTCTATCAAAAGAGATTTATCTAGGGGGAAAAACCCGTATTTGTTAATTTCTATTTCTGTGATATTTTCCAAATTATTTTATAATGAAAATCCCATGCCACATGATGGATTCCTACTACACCACATGCTACTAAATGAGGTGGGATTGTGCATGTGTGTATGTACAGTTCTTGCAGATTTATTGGTAAATTCAGCTGTAGTTTGATAAATCCTGCAAATGGTTGTCCAAGTTTTAAAATTTATTTTCTTTTCAAATGTTGGTATACTTTGCCAATAGACAAATATATTGTTTTGATTGAAAATGTAAGCTCCTTTTAAGTTAGAATACAGGCCACGAGTATCCTCAGAGCCAGGCTTGCACTGGCAGCTGTAAGCTGGTCATGGCTGATTTTCAAGCTTCAAAAGTTCTGTTTGTATCAAGACCCCATCTGTGGACATTGATCATATTCAGATCTGCTGGAGCATTAGAAAAAGAAAAAAGAAATCTTTAAAGTCTGAAAGAGTCTGACTTCACTGGAAAAAATAATTGAAAGTAGTGTTGCCAACAATTAGGTAGGAGCTGGCAGCGCCTGCCATGCCCTGTGTCAAATACGCTGTCTCACATCCACACATGTTCAGGCCTAAATTCAACAAAATATATTTTTAAAATTAGTATTTTTAGAGTAACTTTAAATTATATTTCTTGAATTTTTAAGAGCTAAATATTCCTGAAATTTATCTCCCTAAGCATGAACTTCAACAGTAGCTGCTGTAATTGGTGCAGCGCAGAAGCAAATACTTGCACAAAGGAAGATGTTTCCTTAGAGACTTTCAAACTTTAGAAGAGTCATTCTCATTCAGCTTTCTTTCATGTTTATTGGGAAAAAATACAGAGATAGAGTACCCTTGTTCTCCAAGTATGATACATTTTTCTTTCTAATTCAGTTTATAACATTTATGAAGTTACCATAAGTAAGTCAGTGTTGAGCTAACATCCTAGAAAACATTCAGGTGTCTCCTGTATTCCTGCTGGGCAAATCCCAAGGAGTGTTGACTTTTTTTAATGTTGGCCATATTTTTTCTCAGTTATTTAAAAAGTAAGTAAATCCTTAGAATATGATCTGACACTATTTTTTTTAACATTCCAAGGTATACAGTATGTGGTTTTATTTTCACTTAGACTTCAAGTGACCAAAAAGGATTGATTCTTCTGAAATCCCTCCTGACATGAACCAGAAACAAACATAACGGAATGCAGATACAAGGGGGTAGGAGTAATGCCCTTCTTATGTATAAATTGAAAAGTTCATTAGGAATGACTGGTAAGGGAAGAGCATAGCTCATGAACATATGGGAAATCAGTTTACTTCAGAGAACTGAGGGTGAAGGGAAGGGATGTCTGCTTTTTATTACAACCTGAAATGCATTATAATTGGCCTGAATCTTTGCCCAGATGGCTTCTCTTATGCTGACATCTGCAAGAGCGTATATAAAGCAACATTAGGAAGCTGTCTCTTGTGACAGTGTGTACACATGTAATTCTGTTAAAAACGAAGTCCTTTGCTATCTGTAGTGTTGGTCTTTGAATAAGCATGCTGAGAAATGTCATTTGTTTGACAAAATCTAATTATGGAACATGCTTTTTAGATGGAAAGTTTCTACTACATCTGAGAAAACTCATTAGGGCTTTTCACCTATTTTTGTAGATTCTTGTTCATTCTTCATCACAAATTACAAGTAAATGGGTTTTTTTCCCCCAAGGGGAAACACAGCATTTCTTACTCCAGTCCTGTGTATTCTTTTCTAAAGTTTAAGTGTTATTATTTTGAATTTTCATGTGTGAATTTAAGCTGGTTTTGGCTGACCAGTGAAAAGGTTAAATGATAATAAAATGTCAGTTTCCTATGAAATGGGTTGGATGATGACAAGTGGATGCAATGTAATATATCTGTTAATCTGTTCACTTGTGTTATAAATAAGGTGTCAACATAGTGCTTCTTTCTTTGTCAGACAACAGGAAAATTAAAGTCAATGGCACCAGGGAACCTATTGAATTTAAGACAAATCAGTGGTTTGGGGCAACAGTCAAAGCTCATAAAGAAAAAGTTGTGGTAAGTCTTATGCATTTGATATTAATTTGGAAAAAATGTCTCTTTTTCTCAAATGTATATTTTTAATAGTTTTCTATGTGTGCATTATGGAAAGAACTCTCTGATTATGCATTAATTATAAAACAGAGGATGTATATAATTCAAGAAACAAAATCAACCTATAAAATCAGGTTGAACTGATCAAGTGAAGATGATCCTGCTGCCATGTGAAAACAGCAGAATGCCATATTGTTGTGGAAGTGAATGATATTTTTTAACAGATAAGGGACATATTTCAGAGGTGCACAGGAACCGATAGCTGTCTGCTATAAAATGTTTGGTATTATGGAGATATATCTGGAATGTTAAACACAGAATGTAGTGAAATTGCGTGTATTTGGATGTCATGAAATGTTTTGAAAGCCAAGAACCTCTGTTAATGTTCAGTTAGGAAAACACTTATCTCTTTTGTCACATTTATATTGATTTGAAGATCTGTCTCATAGTGATGGTGGCACAGCTGCAAAAAAAGCTGATAAAAACAGCTCCAAATCAAGATGGCTATCAAATTGATGCAGTATCTGCTCTCATTTCACTAAATGTTTTACCTGTATTGATAGGTGCTTAGCAGTGGGCAGGTATTTTTATTGCCTAGTGAAGTGCTGGTGATGCTGCTTATACATAGACATTTTATATTTCCAGTTGCATTAAGGTTTAAATTAAAAAACAGCACTGAAGTAATTGTGATAAGAATAATTGGTTTGGTCATTAGTTTTACTAGTTTTTGCAATTACCAAATAAAAATTTACCTTGGGATTTGATTAAAACTTCCAATTACTACTTAAAAAGTAGTCATAAGGGAGGATGTATTGAAAGGAAATGCTTTCCTTTATATTGAATGCTTTGTAGTTAACCTACAGAAGGATTTTGAAATGAAACTGGTAGTGAGTAAAACATCACCATATTCTGTTACAGAGCTAAGTAAACATAAAATTTATAAAAATAAATTAACATTTTTCATTTTCTGTATTCTACTAAACAAATCACAAATTGAAATAAAATACTTCTTGCCACCATTTTTGAAATCTTAATCAAGTGATTAGAAAAACTCATCTCCAACAAATGTGCTGTGTCTGTAGTGACCAAATTTCATTTATTTGGTGTAGCTCTTCTCAGAATCTGAAACTGAGGTATAGTCAACACTTTTCAGGCAAAAAAAAAAATTGGACAACAAAGCTGGAAAGCTTTGTCTGTTAAGATTTGTAGGCTAAGAGAAAATGTCATCAAACTGTCAGGAATTTGTTTTTTAAGCTACAGATTTAATAGTAAACTGCATTAAGTCAGCATTTATGATTATATTGTTCTTGTTTCAATCCATTTGGCTTGATGTCAGCTGTACCTAGAATCACCCCCACAGGACACAGACTCTTCTTTGCTGCCCTCTGGTTGTGCTCTCTGCTTCAATATGCAAGGTTTCCTAGGCAGGGGTGTGTGAGGTGTCCCTGCTCCTTAGGCCATTGCTCCACAAGCTCTTGCTGGTGGTAAGCTCTCAGTAGCACTGTGGTTCATACAGCTAGTACTGATTGCTGAATGAAGGCTAATACAATATTGTAAACAGCAGCAATACCTTGCCAGAGGTAGACAGCTTTGTAATTGAAAGAGCAGCACAAGACAGGACATGAATGAAGGATTTATTTGCATCCTAGAGAGGCAATGTTGCAGGGAGAGGTAGCATCTTCATGCTCCCAGGCAATGAAAAGTTTCAGGGCACAGGAAACCATGAGGAATGACTTGCAGTCCTGAGAGCTCATTGTTCTTATTTTTCTAATTATCTGGATTACCTTCAGAAAAGATAATGCTTCTCTCTACACAAGTTGTATATCTTCTATCTTTGTCATGTTTGTAACACCACTGCTGTAACATGGAAGATTAAATATCTACCCAAAGGTTTCTTAGCACAAAACTATTCATTCAGCCTGTTGAATGCCTTGTAACTGTATCCTGTCTATGAAGATTTGAGCCAGGTTATAAGGGGTTATTACCAGGCAGACACTCAGATGATTGTGATTGACCATATGACAACAACCTGACAAATCTCCTGCTAAGTGGAGTAAGTTCTGCTGCTACATCCATTATCTTAGAACACACCAGGACAGAACTGGGATTGCCTTCAGCCACATATATATATGATATGCATCTTAAATTATGGGATCAGCTCCTGTGCAATGAGCAGTGATGGAGCAAAGGTGTTACTTGTGAAGCAGACCTAGAGAGTATTTGTAACATGGCTTAAATGTGACTTGCAGTCCCTGAATGATTTCACCTGCCAAGGGCTGTAAGTGAAACATCAGTGTGCTTTTCAATGAAAATTTATAATGAAATTATATGAAGCAGTGATCCTGCATTTTCTTCTGTCATCATTGCTATGTGAATAATACAACACGAGAGAGAATCCTTGTACACAGCCTACTAAAAACTGCATTTGCCAAATGCAAGAGTGTGTGAAAGTATGTGTGTCTTCTGATTTGTGTTTCTGTTTTTATAGGCTTGTGCTCCTTTGTATCATTGGAGAACCCTTAAAGACAGCCCTGAGAAGGACCCTGTTGGCACCTGCTATGTAGCAATCCAGAACTTCAGTGCCTATGCTGAATATTCACCTTGTCGCAACAGTAAGTATTTACATGAGCAGTCCTGTATGAAGGAATTGGTTTTGCACTGAGTGTGTTGATTCTTTCAGTCTTCACACCACTGAGTCTTGATTGAATGAAGTTACTGGATGGTGTTATTGCATTGAATGAGGGTGTAAGTAAAAATTAACATTAAACTATATGCCTATAATTGGATGTTTTATTGTATAATTCCTTGAAAGAGGAGAAACTAAGTAAATTAAGCGTGTGCAGTTATAGTCATGAGCTATAATTGGTTCAATTTTTGTGGCTTTAAAACATAGCAAACAGATCTAGATAAGAACCAGACAGCATATTAAACCAATTATTCATACTTACGCTGAGTATAAAATGTCTCATCACAAGGTCATGATTTGAAGATCAGACTCTGCATGGAAACACACAAGCCTGTGTCATTGTTCATGCCAATATCATCCACAAGAGCTCATTTGTGAAGAGCTTGCAGCATGGAAGAAAGCCATGCACATTAACACTGCTGTTCCACACTCTTTTCTGTGCTGTTCTGAGCATGTGGTAGCTGTCTCTGGGCCTTGCTTCCTGGGGAATAGGGATAAACCACGTGCATATTTTGAACCAGATTCAGCCACCTAGAAGTCTGCAGAAAATACCACATTAGGTTATTATCAGTCATTCATCTTGTTCAGCATTCTATGCCTATTGTAGTAGGGCTTTAAGCAGAGTTTTGTTGTATCTTCCTTTTAAAGGCTAATCCTTGTCTCTGCATGGACAGGCACAGAAAGAAGCTGAATCTGTAAGAAAAGGTGTCCTTTAGATCTGGTTTATGGATGGACTGATGTCTCACTGGGCCTTTGGGAAAGGCTTATGTTGTTTGAAGAGAGAGTTCAAGTGGCCGTTCCTACTCTCAGTTTTGCAATCCTGCAGTCTTCTGGCACACACAGAATTGCCATAAGATGCAGGGCAACACACTTTGCACAATTATATAAGGATTTGGAGAATAGAAATAGAAGTAGTCAGAAACAGGAAAGTTGTTTTTCCATGTAGACATCCTGACCCTTACACTGTATCAAGGTTTTTTGAGAACACCTTAGAGTAAACACCTATTTTTGTATTTATGACAGATCAGACTGTGATGAGCATTCTACAATCTTGTTGAGTTTTTTTACTTTTTTATCTCCAGCTAAATTAAAACTGAATCCTTGATGGTTGTTTCAAGGGTCCTTTCTTGGCAGTGGGAGGAGAAAGCCCCAAGTAGCAGGTCCTGTTTTTCAAAATGTTCACAAGGGACTGCATGATTGGGGTCTTGCAGAAGGTCTTGATTTGCTCTGCCCCTTCTAAAAAATAATACAGTTTTTCACATATTTTGGCAGTGTTACATTTCATAGTGTAACAGCTCCAGGAGTATCTGTGTTATCTTCCACATGCACTAAAACCAATAAAATGCTTCTTCCTTCATAATTGCAGGCAATGCAGATCCTGAAGGACAAGGCTTTTGTCAAGCAGGTTTCAGCTTGGATTTTTACAAGGTGAGATTCTGCTTCTGAAGTATTTTGACCAAATGTCATTATGATATATCTGCAGGGTTCAAGTGCTATCTCAGTGATCATGAGTTTATCTCCATGCTGTTGGATATGGAAACTTTTGTGAAGTTGTTGCAAGTTCTTTTCAAGATTCAAACTTTCTTGTTTCATTAATAAAAAGAAATATTCAATCAGCACCTGCTTTTCTCTGCACCATTCCACTTTGTCTCAGTCTATCTTAACAGATAATTAGGCAAAAACTTCTATGTGCTTCTATCTCAGTCTATCCCACTCAAAATGCTTTACTTGACTTTCAGGAAGGAGTGGGGGAGGCACCAATTAGTTTTAAAAAGTTAAAATATGTCACTGTTTAGTGAGAAATGGCACAAAGCATCAGAAGGCTGAGTGGGATATAGCACCCATTTATTTTGGACTGCTCCTTTTTAGACACTGTTCCAATGCAAGTGGACTGATTGGTCATTTAGTTAATACATTTCACCTTACTGGCTAATTAACAAGATGCCCTTTCATAAACAATATTTGAAAATAATAAGAAAACAGATAGTAGGAATACAACACCTGCAGGTTGTTTTTAATAATAAGCTGTCATTGTTTATCTCCAGCTCCCTAAAGTCTCCCAGGCTGATTCTGAGAAAAGTTATCTAATTTTCTGGCTGTCACATCCACAAAAATAACCAAAGGATGCTTTTGGTGGCAGACTAGTCATTAAGTAAAACCATTCTCATGTGGGGATGAAAGTACCTAAGGGAAAGGACTAGAATTTCTCAAATGCCAAGGGGGTTCAGTAACAATGTTGTGGGAGAAAGGATAAACTTTGTGTGATTGCTGTTATCTGGGCCATGATTTACAGCACCAGGGCTTCAGGTAACTTTGACCTGACCATTGCCACTCTTTTGAGCGTTCTGCAGCTGCATTGTATAATTATCTCTAAAATTTTACTGTCATTTCATTGAATTGGAGCACCCTCTTTTCTGTTAACTTTGTTTTGTTACAATTAAGCAGCATTTTGTGAAATAAGCGGTAAAATAAATGGCTTTCATTCAAGTGCAGATGCATAGGGTGATTTTGACTTTTTTTAAACTGTGGATTGTCCTGCACATCTGTGCACCTACATCCTTTCCTTGAGCATGGCTATTCTCCTTTATCATGATTCTGATATTGTTTTGGTCATTTAAATTGCTTTTTTTCCCATGCATGCCTAATTTTGCTGTGGTTATTTTTTTTTCTTTTGTTGTGTAATTTTGTTCTTTTGTTATGTAATTTTATTTAATTTTCCTTTTTGTAGAATGGAGACCTGATAGTAGGCGGGCCCGGTAGTTTTTATTGGCAAGGTATGTTCATCTGGCTGGTTAACTGGATCTAAGAAGTGAAGGAGAAAGTATTACTGTTTTAAATTTGCACTGTTTCTTTGGTTTAAGATAACCAGTCTCTGATCTTATTTTCAACAAATGTAAATCAAAAGAATTGTTTAACAAGCAACTGAGCATAAAAATAAGCCATGAAAATCCAGGATGTGGGTTGCATAGGAAGTTAAACAAATGCAAATAACTATTTTTATGTTGGCATTTTAGTATATTTGTAATTTAATAAATAAATAATTAATTAATTTAATTAATAAATAATTAATTGAATTTTTCCCTAGAAATGTTGCAGGTTTAAAAATTGCTAATATTTGTAGAACAAATGTACTATTTTAAAAATGTTTGTTACTTCATGTTTGAACACCATCTTTTATAGCTATCAATATGGATTTTAGGTTCATTTGTGGCATCACTGTATGTTCCAAGATGCAGTTTCTTGTGTTGATAAACCCTGAAGTTTTTTTGGTAAAGAATTAAAGGGGTTATTTTTGTTTTAACCTGTTCTTACATGTATGATGCAGCTGATTCCCAGCCTCTGCCTACCAGCTTGCCCACTGTCAGCCTCTTTGATGTGTGTTTTTATGGTTTTTTTCAAGATCTAATTGATTGTGATTGTAGGGAATTCGTAGCTTTGAATTCTCCATTGAGAAATTGCTTTCATTGGTCTACTCTATTTGTACAGTGCAGTGACTTTAGTTTGAGTTAGTAGATTGAAATGGATCTGAAGGTGTTTTAGTAATGGTTCAATAGAGATTTGGTGCCTTGTTTTAATGATTTATGTATACTCTTGAGACTTCCAGGGTAATGATGGAGAAAGCTTGAGCGGAGTTATCTGCTCTTTGTGTGGTACAAGGCTCCTTTCTGCTCTGCTGAGGTGTTCTGCTAGCCCTGTTTTATAGAATCTGGCCCTCTTTTAGGTCCCTTTCATTTATGAAGCTGTTTGAATCCAGGTCAGGTAATCACAGCAAGTGTTGCAGACATCATTGCAAATTATTCCTTCAAGGATATTCTGAGGAAACTGGCACGAGAGAAGCAAACAGGAGTGGCACCACCCTCATATGATGACAATTACATGGGTAAGCTGAATTCTGTATGAGTTAGCAATATGTTCTAAAAAGATGAGTCTTACATAAGTATGAAAACAAGCCCTACATTACTATTGTCCCAGTTGTGAGAGGATTTGAACATGTTTTGCCTTAACCCAACAGCAAATCTGTGGTTTGCTGGTTACTTCAGGGACATTACTAACACTCTTAAAATGATGCACAGCAACAGGATTTGAAGGTTGAGATCTTGAAGCTTGAAGCTTGTTAGGGTTCTTATTATTTGATCTTAAATAATTAGGCAGAAATACAAAATCTTTCCATTTATGTATTTTTTCATTACAAGATGATGGATTGAACTTAATGTAATTAAAGACAATTTCAATTTTTATTAGATAAATTTAAATCCAGTTCTGTGGTACTTTGTACAGTACTACACAAATACCCAATTTATTTGCAATTATTAAAAGATACAATTGAAGTAAGCAATAAAAAAAGTAAAGTTGAAGATTTTATGTAATTAATAGAAAAAAGTCTCCTTATCCACTTATTAGTACTGATCTCTAAGAATTTCTTGATACTGACATGTCTCTGCATGTAAAGCAGGTTTTTCTTCACACAGTTATAGAAGAGATTCAGTGGAAATTGAAGGTGTGTCCTTGCACTGTTTCCCATGGATTTGAAATTAAAGTCTAGAAGTCTTTCCTTTCTGTGACAGTAGTTACTATCTCATAGGTTTTCCAAAGCTCCAAGAGGTGTTTTACTCCATCTTTGGAAATCTGTTTTCCATATAAAGCTCAGCCAGGACATTCACACATTACAGTACAATAATGAGGATCTGAATTGTGTCAGTAGCTATTAGGGCAAAACACTATAGTACCTAGTGGTTTTTTTCAGATGAATTAGTAAATATTATTGATTTAGAAGCTCATTTTTGGAGAAGAGGGATCAATTTTTTATACATTCGAACCTAACATTAATTTAGTCATAGTAGTGTGATAAACAATTTTCCTTTTCTCCGCACAGTTTTAGTATACTAATGTCAGAAAACTTGCATTCAGCAGATCCATTGAACAGACAAATCTGATGTTCCTTGCATATTTTTTGAAAAAAATTGGTTTATCAGGTTGGGTTGTTTTTTTTAATTTATCTTTAAACAGGATACTCAGTGGCTGCTGGGGAATTTACTGGGGATTCTGAACAAGGTAAGCACCTGTGTACTTGAATAAAAACCATATGGCCATGGACTTTAGACTAAATTCCTTGTTTTGGGTCTCTGCATAGAAACATACCTACTATACGTTTGAAATGCTGGTGAGACTTAAGCTGTCTGTACTCAGTATTCTCAGAGACAGCTCTTTCCTGAGACAGTATAACATAACAGAATTAAAGTAACACAAAAATTTGAATTCCATAAGGTGTGACTCTCTTGAGTGGCTGAACAGCTCTGTAGTCCAGACTCACAAAGCCAGTAGGGACATAGTACATTTCCACAAGTGAACCCAGTGCTCCAGAACTGCTGCTGCTTAACCCCCTCTGCAGTTAAAGTTGCCTGTCCTGCATTATGAAGGATTCAAATAATAAATCCAAAACAACACAGTTTTAAGCCAAGCATTATAATGTGTAAAAAGAGGTATCCCAGTAATGGAAGGCTACATCTTTGGCTGTTTTTTTAATGCATACTCAGAGTTCTATAATGGATGATTTTTGAATTTGATTTGAATTTTGACTTCATGTGAATGACTGGCACAGAAATATTGCATAGTTGGCTGACTCGAGATTCATTCTGTGCCATGTTCAGGCTTTCATTAGTACTTCCCCTTCCCCTTGAGCAAACACATTCAGTCAGAGGGGAGTGCATGATCCTAGTGAGGAACAGAGGAAGGCTTGGTCAGTACAAGCAGGTGGCTGAGGTGCTCTGTTATCTGAACTTCCTGCTGCTGTCTTCTGATATGGATATCCTAATGAGGCAAGGTTTAGATCACAAGACTGTAGGCTGGGACTTTCCTTCTTCCTTCTTTTTTTTACTCATTTTTTCTACTAGTTGTTTAAGATTTTGTCATTGAGCAAAATTACTCCTAGAAGGCAGATAGGTCTAATGTTTAATGTTCTTATTCAGTGGATCCTTCCAGTGCCACTCACAAAAATTTCCTTGTAATGCTTTTAGATAGACTGGGCAGAATTTGTCAAGCACTTATGTGGCATCAAGTGAAATAATGGATGAGACAAACTGTTGGTAGGCAAAAACAAAAGAAGTATTTGTAAGAACAGTTCTGTTTAGCTTCTGTGCTCTAGTATGTGATGCCATAACTAATTCTTGTTCCATCAGTACACAGCTATCAGGTGGCAGGCTGAATTCTACCAAGAACTTTATTATACTGTACTATGCTAAGCAATGCTAAACAGAAATGGATGGGTCAAAAGTCAGAGTGAAATGTCTTGTGCAAGTAAATGAACTGAATGAATGCTACAGTCCTATGAAATTATGGCTTGAAGTGATTTACAAGTCTTTCAGATACAGATCCTAAGGGATTTGAAATATGTATCAAGGAAGTTTTAAGTGGTGTGGGATACATCTTGAATGTACAGCTCAGATTGCAAAACCAGTTCACTGTTGATCGTTTATCCTTTCAGAGCTGGTTGCTGGAGTCCCAAGGGGAGCACAGAACTTTGGCTATGTATGTACTGGACCTTCATTTTATGTTTTTCATCGTAGGAAGGCAATTAAGCTATTTGTAAGGTTAAATGCTACATTATATTTTCTGTCTCCTTCATACAAAACTTTCAAATCAGGGAAAACTGCCACTGACTTTCACCCTCAGGTGTATCTGGCTGGGTTGGAATGCCTTTACTGGTTTGGGTTTTGGATGGTAAGCACTTAGTCCCTTCTGAAGTCTGTTTTCACTAGGCAGCCACAATTACAATGACATGCTCTGAGTCTGACTAGTATCCCTATACCCACTGAGTGTTATCAGACCTAAGCTCAGCCACAGGTTAGCATATTTTTGTGCAGTGCTGTGTCCACAATGCAGAGGAGTGCAAGTTCAGATTATTCATACCCATTGTTTACTGTCAGTGCTGTAAGTGTATACACTGAAATCCAGATGCAAAGAGTCATGATATGCAGTTAGAAGTGAAGGGAGAAAACAATATACATTTGTGAATACAGCTGTTAACTTGTAGGCAAACAGTTCCACAAGTAACCTGACTGGGAAAATAGATCACAGACATATTCTCTAGTTTTTTGGACCCCAAATTCCTGGTGTCTCTGGGACTTGTTTGTAGAATTTTTAGGAAAAAGGTGTGTATATGTATGTATATACATTTATGTATCTGTGCGTAGTTCTTTATGTTTTACGTTCATGTTTTCATGCCTAGTCACTGATTAGTTGATAGTGCGTGATTTGCTGTTGTTCAATGTCCAAGGAAGGGAAATACTTTTCCCTATATTTTTCATGGGGAACCTGAGGGTCATGAAATCTCAGCAATTTGTTCAAGACCATACAGGATAGCTGTGGTGAGACAGAAAAAGAGCTGTTTTTTCTTGGACCATCTTTTAGTGTGTTAAATTCTTCTGCAGTGATGTCATGCTGTAGCATCTCCATGTGTGCCTGAAACTTTCCTTATTCTTCTGTTGCCAGGTCTCAATTATTAATTCCTCTGACTTGACCTTTATCCAGAACTTCACTGGTGAGCAGGTAATGTCAAGCAACTGTGTGATGAAGTATTGTATATCTAGTGCATCAAAGAGGATTATCAGTAAAAAAACCTTTACATTTTATATCAAATATGAAAGCCTATCTGTTGTTATCTATTTTCAGATGGCGTCCTATTTTGGGTACACAGTTGCAGTATCTGATGTTAACAATGATGGGTAAGTTACAAAATATATTTAGCTCCACTGAACGTTAATAGAAGCAATGACTGATATTTATTAAGAAATGTAGTTTTTCAGGTGCTTTATGCCTCAAAATGCTTCTCTTGGCTTCTCTGCTTCTCTAATTTTAATTTCGCACATAGACTTATCTTTGTGCAGCCATGGTGGCATGAGTATTTGCAGGCCTAGTTTGGGTGAGTTCATCTTCCTGAATGTTTATTCAAAGCAGTTTGTCAGAGGAGTGTCCAGAGTCCTAGGAAACAGATCCAGGTAAAAGAACAGTGAATAAATTCCACCACAGGGAAGAGACTGGGAGAATGAACTTTTGACTTTCATCTTTCTCACATACAGGAAAATTTTCTCATCCGTAGCTTCACTTCTCAATTTTAAAAGCCTTCTAATGTCACCAGCTCTTCTTTCTTCATTCCAGCACCTGCTGGTTGGCCATCCATGTTTATCATTCTGAGGACCAGCAATTGTCTGTGTCCCATAGTTGTTACAGCAGGCACTGTGTGTGTCAGAGAGATAACAATGCTCCAATCCCAGAGTCATGATACCTGGGGATCATTATCCCAAAGATACTTGGAAGTTTCAGGCTCTGTTGAACAAAATCCTTGTTAACTTTCAAGTCATGTAAAGTCTGATTAAATATTTTAGAAGAAGAGGACTTTAGTAAGAGAATATTTATAGTAGCTATCTAGCAAGGAGATAAAGATCCCTGAAACTCAGAGGCTTGAAGTCTGCACAAAGATGAGCCAGGATAATATTTAGAGATGAGGTGTACTCTTGCTTATTGCAAAATGCCTCAGATGTGTCTGCATCATATGTTTTTCTTGTGATCATTTCTTATTAAGTGCTTAAAACATGGTGCATGAAATAATTTTTCTGGGTTAAGTGATTTCTTCTCATCAGTGACTAGTGACCCCTTAAAGATTGAGTTTTACAAGAGAAAAGTAACAAGGTGGTAAATGTTATTGCAGTTACAAAAATAAACCAACAACAGAACAGGAGCTTCAGCAGTTTCCATGGTGGCTTCACAAAACTCAAATCTTACCAAATTTCTGAGATTAAATTTTGTCGTAGTATCACAGCTTTTGAGAATTTTGGTTTTTCTCATATACAGAATGAGAAATTATTTAGTCCTGCTAATGTATTACAAATGTGAAAGGGTGAAGGAACATTCATTTAAGGTGCAACAGACACTCATTTGACTTTCAGTGTACTTATCTAACTTCTCATTGAACCGAACTGTTTCCTGTGCAGGTTATTTCCTGTTAACCCTAGGGTTACTTGGCAGGTCTCATATTTTCTGTGTACCTCTAAAACCACAGTTTATGTCAATAATATAATCAAACTGCTGTTGAGGCCTGTGTGGTCTCCCAGTCTATATCTTAAAAGAAATCTAAAGACTCTTCCTGAGATCCAAACATCCCACAGAAAACAAAACACAAAAAGCTCTACTGGATAAACATGTCTGATTAGATATGTAGCCTGCCTTTGCTGGTTTGCACATATAATCAATAGAAATATTTATCTGAAAGGAAGGGTAAAGGAGGGGGAAAAAGCAAAAGGAAATTAACACTTCAAATTCACTTAGGCATTTTGTTCAGCTAAGAATGAGGATGTAGTGGTGGCCCCATCAGTATGAGAAACCTGATTAAGTTATTTGCTGAAAAAAAGAACACAAGATTATTAGGAATAGTGCTTTGCTGTAATAAGACTCATGGTATGGCTCAAAGATTAGGCTCATCTTAGGAAAAAAAGTTCTGTAGAACTGGCCCAGCAGTTCTGTGAGTATAGCAGAGTGAATAATGCAGTTTTATCTGCACAACATCAGGATTGTAGGCAGAACAGGAAAACTGAGGATACTGTTTGAACTACCCTTTAGTTGCCTGTTGCTAATACTGAGAAATCCACAATGAAACTTAATAAATCAAGTTTGCCATCAACTTACAAGCTACATTCCTAGTAAAGAGAGAAAAAGAGAGCACTTTTAATTTAGGCTGAATCAGTCCAATAAAAATAGTGAAATAAACTGTTTACTTTTTTTTTATTTGGCCTATATCAAAGCTTTCCATAGTTATACTTTGACCTCTTGACATTTCCCATATTCCTGCTTTTTATTACTCTGCAGGATACAAAGGAATGGCACACAGTCTCAGCAGGTGGTCAGCTTTGTGCTTTTTAAAGATTTTTTTTTAATCAGAAGGGAAGTAATTCTGGCTGGTTACTTTTCTGTGTTGGAGCAAATATTAATATATAATTTATGTTAGCTCTAGCATCTTAGTGCAGTAATGAAATCTAATGAACCAGTTCAAAATACCACTGCACACTGAACTGCATTTCATGGTTTAATATTACTGTCCAGGGGCTTTTGCTTTTATTTACTCATATGGCTTTTTAGAGGTAATCACATCCAACTGAATTTGACTCAGAACTCTCAATTTTGTAAATACAAACCCCTACATTTTAGAAAGCCAATTGAAATATCCTCTTTCACCAATAAAATGCATCATACTAACCACATAGGCACTTAGAAGCCAACAAGTACACACACACCCCATGCCCCCTTGACTGCTTGCTCTCTAAATAATTAAGTTACAGAAGCTGGAAGGTGGAACTGAATATAAAGTAGGGTAAGCAGCAATTGTTTGCTTATTTTACCCACTTGAAGAGGAAGCCGAAGAAAGTAAATGAGGATCAGAGAGAGTTGGGTAGCTGACAAACTCTTCCTTTCTAGCTATAGTACACTGCTGTGACAGCACAAAAAACCCAAACTCTAATCCCAAACCTCTAGAATTGCCTAAGGGAGAGTTCCCTCTTGCAGAGGATTTGCTGAAGCAGCGTGGTTTGACCTACAGTGCTCAGCTCTGAAGGAGAAAGGGGAAAATTTAGGAGGGCGAGGAAAGGAAGACCTTGGTGGGGGCAATACATCTGACTACCTGGAGGGAAGACAAACCAAGTTTTGTGGGTGCTCCAAGTGGCTCTGCTGCCCATAACCAGTTGAAAAATAGATGAGTGTATTAAATGGCTGCCCTCCTTCCACCTGTCCCGCAGTACATCAGAAGATGAGCCATCTTAACTACCAGATTGTGGTCCCTTCTCCCTGGACTGTTCATGCGTTTTATACAGTCATTGTCATTTATTTTAACAAAGTTGAAATTTTACCGGAAAAATAATCCAGTACTATGCACTTCTAACTGGGATGCTGTGCTCCCTGTTTAACAACCTCCAGCTCCTGTCTGCTTGCTTTCTCTATCACCTGGTGAATCTTGTGTTCTGGGTTAGGCTTCTGCTTAGACAGTTTTAGTACACAATAGGTAGTCTGTTTAGTACACAATAGTTTCTCTTTTCACCATTTTAGGCACTCTAGATATTGCTCTATGGACCAGGGTTTTAAAGGTATCTGGGTATCTATTTATTTTACATCAGTATGCTGAGAGCTTTCTGATTCTCAGTCATTTGGTTCCTTGTCATCTCTAAAAAAATCTTCCTTTAGTCTCAAAATTGCTCATTTGTAAAATATTCAAGGGAGCCAAGCACATCTTTTATTTCATGGTTTCTACAGCACTGAACTCTGTGGGGTCCCAATGTACTGGGAATATCTGCACTGTGAGGTACTGAAATCGTAATTGATGATAGTGCTACTGTGTAATGCTTTTAGTACATGGCTTTTAGTAATATGTAAAATTACTTATTTTGAAAAGAGCATTCATTATTTCTTTCTGTTTTGCTGTTGTTTCATGGCAACCATTTCAGCTGATATTCTGTCCCAATGACAAACATCTTCCATTAGTAGAGGAAGACTTTTAATGTTTAGTGTGAAAGGAAAATCCCACCTTTGATGTCAAGTCAGCATCTGCTTCCTTCCTTTTTAGTTATTTATGCCATAGAGCAAAATCTAACATAAAAAATAGGACAGCTGTACCAAACCGACCTGACATTTGGAACTGCACTTTCCTTTATGGAAACATGCTGTAAAACTTAGTAGAAAAATAACATTCCTAGAAGTATTTTTTCACAACTCACATAATCTGTAATTTCTACAGTGAAATTAATTTTTTTCTAGATAAAATATTCTATGCTAAATTCTATGGTGTCTGTCTTTGAATTATAGTGTACATCTGTGGTAAAATAGTAGCTGAGATACTGCTGAATCATACAGATTTTTTTCTATCAGGATTAGGAAAAACAATGTAGTACAATTTTACTATTTGGTTTGCTAATAGATAAAGCCTCATATTGGAAATATGATGAATTGTGAATAGAAAGTTTTCTGTGAGCTTTACAAGGTTTGAAAAAATTTTCGCATTAGAGCAAGAGAATATGTTTTCCAAATTAAATATTCTGTGATCAAGTATTCCTAGTTATTTACTGTAACAGATTTCCTTAATACAGATGATCAATGACCACTGAATGTAATGCAAATTATTTTATTATTTGCCTTGAGCAACCTTCAGAAATTAATCTGATACTATCGTTTCATATCTCAGAGTAATTCATTAAGAATGCTTCTGATTTTTATGAGTCTGTCAATCACACTTGTTTTTATTCTTCTCAGTTCATGAAAGGATCTTTTTATTCTCTCTAAATAAATGTTGGTAATATGTTTTGAAACATGACTGTTTAGAACAACAGCATGCAAAAGATGCTTTGATTGATCTGTGTTCTTTTACTTATTCTTCTTGGAGTAGCATAATGGACAGACTTTTTCCTCTAAGCATCTTATTTTTATGATTTGATTATGTAATTTCTCTTTAATACTCTGTACAGAAAATTATATGAACACTGCAACTACTTGTGTACCTAATATTGAACAGAAGCGTTTCAGAAATAGGGCTTTGGCTTTGTCTCCCAGTTTCTATATGAAGAAGTGATGAGGCATTCTCTATTAATTGATGCCCTGCTTGTGTTTCGTGCGTGTTACTCAAAAATCTGTTGTAAAGTGGCAGGTTCTTTTTCTTTTATACACTTACTGGTGTACAATTTGCAAAAACTAGATTTAATACTAAAATTTGTCTCTCGCTGGCACTGTTGGTAAAACAGATCTACAAAAGATTCACTCTTAGATTCCTGACTTCTGCATCATCAATTGCAAAGTGTAAGTTTTCAGTGTCTTTTGTGGGCATGAATTAAGGTACAAGTAGTTCTATTTAAACCTAGAAAGAAACATTTTGTCTGTGATGATGATCAGACACTGGAAGTAGTTGCCCAGAGAGGTTGTGGAGTCTCCATCCATGGAGATATTCAAAACTGAGCTGAGTATAGCTGTGGACAGCCTTCCCTAATTGACCATGCTTTGACCAAGTGTTTGAACTGGGACTCCAGAAGTGCCTTCTTACCTCATTTAGTCTGACTGTATGATAATTATCTGCTTCTTGTTTAGCAAATGTATAAACTGTGTTGTTTACACTCAGTCTCTCAGTGACACTGGGTTTTTGTTTTTTCCAGTTTAGATGATATCCTAGTTGGTGCTCCTCTTTTTATGGAACGAGAATTTGAGAGCAAGCCTAAAGAAGTTGGGCAAGTTTATCTGTACCTGCAAGAAAGTGCATTCCTCTTCCAAGATGCACAAATTCTGACAGGCACTGAAGTGTTTGGTAGATTTGGCAGTGCAATCACTCACCTTGGGGATCTCAATCAGGATGGATATAATGGTAATTTGTCTGTAATGTAGTGTATTTCTAACACTGAAATTACAAATGCCCAAGCAGCAAATATTGTGTCTGTGCTGTGCTGGAGAAGGCTTTGTAACATATTTGAAATAAATGAGAATTTATACTAATGCTAATGAAACTGATATTGAGACCCAACTCATGAAAAGTGACCGATAAGAGGGCAGTCGTATTGACTACAGTGTGATTTTTTTTTGCCAAATGCTAGTCTTCTTTTAATAAAAATACCTTTTGTTTTATAACTATAATAACATGTAATTACTTGGTTAAGATGTTTCATTTTTTTGAAAGCAGAGTTCTTTTCTCCTCAAATGCTTGGAAGAGTTTGATAATTCAGTGAGGCTCAGTACATGGAGCATTTTATCAACAATGAAAGAATTGGGCAGAAGTACACAAGTACTATTTTGGAGTCAGTCTTCCACTGGTACTTAAGTACTAAAAATCAGGTGCATGAGTTCTTTGAAATGCTTATAGCACATGCACACAACAAAATATTCATGTAAGTTAACTGGCAGCCTGTATTCAAGCAACCACAACAACTAAACTTACTGCTTGATTACCTGAGAAAGCTGAGATGCCTTGAGCACCTAGAGTTAGCCTCCCAGACATGATCAGTGGCATCTTGGTTTTCCCTGCATGCATTTCCTTACTTTTTATTTCCAGGATATTAGGGATCTTCAAAGCAGGTATCTTTGCAACTAAAACACCAAGTTTTTTTTCTGGAAGAGCTGTTTTGCACAGTAGCCTTTAGAATAGTTGTCCCTCTAAGGAAAAATGAATGAACTAAGGAAAAATTAATTACCTCCTGGGGTGTTTTTCACAATGCTCTAGCCACTAGATTCGAGGGCAGTGTCCTCATTGTGTGGCTGCTGTGCAAGGGATCATTCATGTCAGGAGTCATAGAAGTGCACTGGGGTTCAGAGTGTGCAAAGTATGAGTACCATCCTGTGGGTAGGAGCCACTGTATTGTGACTGCTGAGAGCACCCTCACTGATTTATCCTGGAATCCCGCCATGGAGTTCAGCACAGCTGAACTCATGGTGGAGAATTCCTGTTTTCTACCTGTGAGCAATAGCAGATACCCTCAGCTACTCTGGGCAGGCAGTGTTGGTCTCTTGTCTCTCCAGAATTCAGATGAGGTAGGCAGAAGACATTTCTGCTTTTCTCTGTCACTGTATAGAGACCAAGAAGACTCTAGAGCCAGAGTCCAGATGCTCAATTCAAGTTTAATAAAGAAGTCCAGCATCACTTCCTAGATCAGAACCCAAAAATGAGAGCTATAGATACATATCCTCTATTGTTTTCTATTATCTAGCTCAGCCAGAACAGCTGTTGGATTTCAATCTAGACAATATTGTCTCCACATCCTGTGCACAGAAACTAAGAAGAGCACTGTGAATTCTGCTTCTTGGATGTGGCACCTCATTTTTAAGGATGGAACTGTTGAATTCTACAGTGTCTAAGAGCTCTTGTGGAATTCCTGACTCAGTACTAGTCCATCAGTGAAATGATGAATTGGTATAGATGAAAACATTATATTCCACTGTTCTCTTTTGCATTCTAAAGCATTGGGTATTTGAGAGGGTAAAGTTTTTGGTCTGCGTAGGATATGTTATCTGGAAAAAGAAAATTGGTTTTATCTAAAAGCTACTCCTTATTAACAGGTCAGAGAAGAAATCAAATAAAATTTTTACCTGTTTAAAAATAGGAAAGTAGAAGCAGGCATTCATTAGATCTTGGTTTATTAAAGCTAATTAACTGCCCTGGAAATATGTAGAGGAATCCAATGTTGGACTGGCTATTTAGTATAACTAAATAACCTCTTCATAGGATTATTTTATAAGCTTTTGTCATGACACAGAAAAAACACTGCTAACATTTTGTATATTTGCCTTTAAACTAGAATACATTCAGAAATATAGAATGTTGAAGTTCTTGCATGTTTGTAGCAGAAGCAATTTGAGTCTATTTTCCTGCAAGGAGTTAATTTTTAATTGTGTCCATTCTTTTTATTTATTTTTTTTTCCTCTGCAGACATTGCTATTGGTGCACCATTTGCAGGAGAAGACAGAAGAGGGAAAGTGCTCATTTACAATGGACACAGTAATGGGTTAAACCCTAATCCTTCCCAGGTTCTCAATGGAGCCTGGGCCTCTCAGTCCATGCCTTCGGGATTTGGCTTCACTCTGAGAGGAGACTCTGACGTAGACAAGAATGATTACCCAGGTAAGATTTTTGCATTAGAAAGGGAATTTCATACTTCCATTCTCTGGTAAATTCATCATGCCTAAACTGCTCCTTTTGGAAGGCAGAGGTCAGAATAAAGGATGGACATTTCTGGACAGTTCTAGTTTGCTTTCCTGAGAGTTAAAAACAGACAAAACAAATACTCCTCTTCCTGTCAAAAGACATGATCAGAAAGTCAAGAAAGGGCTGAAATAGTTGTATTAACATAAAACATGTGAAGTTTACAATGAAAACCTTAACCCTTTTCCCCTGCTTGCAAAAACTGAATGTCTCAGCTTATTGAACTGGTAAGGTCTCCTTCATCCTGGCATTCTTTCTTAATTAAAAACATGTTGCATTGTAGAAGAAGGGATTGGTTTGATTGTGTTTCTGGGATTTTTTTTTGCTGACCGAAGAGACACTGAGCTATATATAGTTAATGGCTTTGCATTACAAAAAAGCAGAGAGAATGTAAATTGCTTAAAGCAGCTATTTTATTTGGGCCTTTCCATCCCTTTTATGTTTTCATTTTGAGATATGGACTCTTCCTTTTTAGGTTAGCTTTGATTCTTCCTAATGAGTTTACCTGACATGCATTCACATTTATCAAGTTTGTAACATTAATTAAGTTTTTCAGGGAAACATTTGTTTTTTAAAGAAAAATTTTCCTACCATCTAAGTAGTCTGAATGTAAGTGTGCTTGTATTTACTCTCTCTGTCATCTGGAAACAAATCTTTTCTGTTTCTTCTCACCACAATTCAGAAGCCTTTGTAATGGTGTGTAGTAAAACATGGTATTTCCTTACTGTAAAAGGTTTATCCACAGTAAAATCCTAACAGTCCATGCTTCCCTGACTTACTGTGAAATCACTCTTGTTACCCTGGGTTATTTCAAGGCTAGAGTTCTTAAAAGTTGTGCTATTTCAAAAGTGAAAACTGTAATTTTTCAAAGGGACAAAACCAGGATCTTTTACCTTTCTGAGATTGATTGTAAAAGCCTTGAAAGAGGTATCTTTCCAAAAGCGGAAGGCAGTTTCTGGGAAGGGGTGTTTACAATAGAAATTACAGTTTTACAAACAGAAAAGTTGACTGTAGAGTAATAAAGTGAGGCTATCATGAGACTAAAGTAAGAAGCTCTTTAGCATTTGAGAGAAGAAAGGGTTTTTAAACACTCTTCTGACTTTTTGTTTGCATATTGTTGATGTTGCTATTAATAGACTTTCATTGTCCATGACTAATGAGGTTCTCTTGGACAACAGAGCTCTTTATTAAAGTTTCAGCATTTAAACATTTCCTAAAGCACCCACAAGGCCCCCAGCAAAACTAAAGGGAACAGGATATTGCATTCCTGGCATTTCTAAGATTGAAAAGATAGAGGGAAGGGAGAGATTCTTTGACTCCCATAGAGAAGAGTAGAAGTCTTACTGCTGTATTAGCATGCTCTATGTGGAGCATCTTTTAAGCTAATATGTGCAAAGTTTGTGTCATGAGTCTTGATCATTCTAAATGTGCTCTGAGGAATTGTAGTATAATTGTGCGTTCTCTGTCTGTCATTGTGGCCTCTACCATGCATCCTACTTGCAGAATTTCACATTGTGTTATCAGCTCACTATGTGTTAGATTGTTTTGTTTTATTACAGGAATTACCTAATTTAAAAAATGGAAACAAACAAAAGAAACACCACCCTGCATTTATTGTAACTAGCTTTTCCCCTGGATGAGCAGTCCATAGCACTGGTGAAAATCTCTCAGAAAATGAGAAGAAAAATCCCGTACTATGAGTCAACCACCTCTTCCCTAATTCATGAAGATTTAGAGCACCAAAACAGAGCTGTAAAAATAGTGCAAACATGGCACAATGTTAGCACAAAAATAGAGTGCCTTCCTATGGGAAAAGGGGAAAAAAAAAAGGAAATAATACAGGGAAATGCAAGCCTAGGACAAACACTCTAGGCAATGAATCAAGTAATCCTTCTCGTGTCAAAGAACTTTCCTCCTCACCTCCTGACGGAAACGCCTGAGGGCAGCCCTTGTAAAAGGAGGAAACAAGGTACTGAAGTTGGAAGGATTAGGAAGGAAGTTTTATTTTAGAGAAATGGGATCTGGCTGACTATAGAAAATCTAGAAAATTAGCTTTTAATTCCATGCTTCCCAAACTACTGTTTGTACCTGTGATTCAAGGAAGGTTGTGAAAGATATGGGAAAAAAATATCACAAACATTTTAATTTAAGCTTTCTAGTGTGTATATTCTAAAAGCAACCATTTTATAAAAAGATAAATGTAATAAAATCAGGTTATTCTGACTTAAAACTCCTTCAGAAGTTCTGTTCTCAGAAGTTCTGGACTGGAGATGAAAGACAGCTGTAATGTGTGGCTGCAGGTATGAATGTATATTGCCACTGTGTAAGGTGAGATTCTCCAAGCATGTAGCCCTTCCATGGCTAGAGTTCAGTTGTTCAAGACTGACCTGTATAGCTGTAGCTGTGCTTGTATAATTTACTGAAGCACTTGTGCCTGACATTGTTCATGAGGCAGCATATCCATGCTAGGAAATGGGAGTCTTAGGCTATGGAGTTACTCTGCCATTTCATTTCTAATGCACTGTATAGCATTTTCAGAGCTTTTAGAGGTTCAGGCCTTCTTTAAATCAGACCATAAGGTAATGTTTTTGGGAGCAGATCACTGACCTAGAGGGCAGAAGATACCACCTGTTCATATGGCTTCTTACCACAGACCACTGGGCTTTATCCTGGGATAGCTGTACAGATCCCAGCAACCCCAGTGCTCTTTGGTTACAAGCTGGGTAATGCAGTTACTAAAAGGAGAGGGTGAATCACAGTCAAATTTTTCTCCCATTGGAAAAAGGTTAAATCCTCTCTTGGCTGGGAGTTCAATTCAAACTGAGATCTATATATTAGCCTTCTGGAGAAGAGAGACCATTTGGTACAGGAAGTTATTACTCCCTCTCTTCATCCAAATGCCAGTATAAGCTCAAGAGCAGAGAAGGAAACAGGGAGCAGATGAAGACTCCCTTGTACACAGAGCCCTTCAAATCCCTCAGCTTTCCTGTGGATGGAGTGGTTTCTCTTTTCTCCTCTTCCTGTGACTCCTGCCACCAAAGGGAGAGAGACTCCTCGACCCCCACCTTCTGGTCTTCTTTGGGAAAGGCAGAGAAAGAGTCTCTTGTCCCCCATGACCCCAGCTGTATAATGAATTTAGGAGAAAAACTGATCCCGGGCATGTTTAATGGTGGAGCAGCAGAGCAGACAAGGAAAAACATAATACAACCGTACTGATAGAGATGAAAGATCTGTTTAGTACCATAGCATGTTTCAATCAGTGGCCAACAATAGATATCCTGGGAGTTGTACAGTTTTTATGATATTTCCCAGAATATTCACCCAGCATTAACGAACCAGAATATCAAGGTGCCCCAGAGTAAGAGATGGCACCTCCAAAATTAGTATCACTTGACAGACTTTTCTTCTATGAATTTGACCAATTAGCTGTAGAACTCATGCAGAATTTTGGCACATGCGGCATTTGTCAAGGGACCCCCAAGCCCAGCTGAATTGTATGTGAAGAAATAATTCTCACTGTGTCCCATTCAAATCTTGAACATTCCACTGGACATTTTCAACAGTTCTGCAGTCCAGTTATTTTACAGACTTGAGACATATTTCCTCTAGCAGCCACGTGTTTTAGCAGTCCTCTGGAATGAATTCTAATATATTTAATTGTTCCTTGTGCAATGGAGAATGGCACACCTGTTCTGTTGTACCAAATGATTTTTCAGTCTTGCCACCAGTGCTGCCTCTTCTCTTCTTCATATATTTTTATGTAAAGAGCCGTTAGTATTTTATGACTTTTGTATGGGTAAAGAATGATTTCTGATAAAGATTTTACCATTGACCTGGGTTTCATACTTAACCAACATAAAGAGCTGTATCTTCTCTACTGAGAAGAAAATCAGAATTAGTACTTGAAAAAACAATAATCCCAAATATTTTTCATTGCTATCAGTAATTATGTTTGTACAAGAAAATAAAGTGGGCCAGGAACTGTGGTCTGGGCTTGAGGCTACATGGCACAGCACAGCTCACTCTTATCAGATGAAACCACTGGAACAGGGTGGCAGTACCCATATTCCCTTTTGTGAAAGGTCTTTGGTCCAGACCTTTCCCAGCTGCTGTCTTGGGGAGTACTAACTTGCACACACTAAAATTACAGCTAATCTGTGCTAACAACACAAAAATATGGACAGTACACAGTGCTCAAACACATGCCCTGCCTTTATTGCACAAGCACAAGGTACAGACAGCTGAATAACTAACTAGCAAAGACTTACCTAAAAATGGAACTTTCCCTGGTAGGGCCAGCATGCACACAGAGCTGCTTCTCCTTTTTGTTAGCAGTTCTGTCAATGTAGTGACCATCTGTCCAGCTGTCCTGGCCCAGGTGCTGTCACTGTAATCGTAACAGACCCCTCAGCATTGTGAAAATACTGAGATTTTTTTTACAGGGAAGACTGAGTTTTGTTACTAAGTACAACCTTTGGTTTACATCTCTGCAGCTTTCCAGGAGGGAGTTCTGTAAATTGTGTCATCCTTACAGACACTCCAGATGTTATGTACCCAGAACAGTTCCTTTATCAGCACAGACAGGGGTGATAATATGGAAGTCTCTGCTTTGCAGGCTTGGGGGCAGTGGGAAACTTTCAACCCTGGGAAGCAGCAGAGGCAGAAAACTGTGCTGATCATTCTAGCAGCTGTGTTGCTCATGCTGCTGCCTTCTCTGTGCTTGTGTTCATCACCTTCTGCCCAAACAGAGGGTTCCTCCTCACCTAGCTGGAGTGCAATGCCAGGCAGTGGTGATGGTGGTAATTAATGGATGATGCTCCTTTCTCTGTAGTCATGTAAGAGGCAAAATCTAATTAAACTTTATAGTCAGATAAGACTAGTAAAAGGAAGCAGATTAAGGCTATCAGTCAGATAGATTGTGCCAAGCCATGATGGGCAGCTTTCCCAGTCTTCTAAGCATGACACTGACCAGCTTAATACTATACTTACCTGAAATACTCAATAACTCTCCAGTACACAACATGGACCCAGTGTTTGATGGAAAAGACCAGTTAATCCTCCTGAGGTACATCTACACTAGTAAATGAAATATGCTGTCTTTGGTTCTGAGCACTCCTTGTGCACACTATTAAACTCACTTTTGCCAAAACAGGGTTACTGCATGCTTGCTTTTGTAATCTAATAATTGGCATGGGTGAACTGTGTTATGGCTATTTTAATGATACCACTGCATGTAGTAAAGATACAGCATACAGGCACATTCTTTACCATTGTTTTACTAGCAGTGACATAATTGTAACATCTTTCAGCAGGTGATCCACTTCACTCTTTTCTGACAATTCATGTTCTAAGGTCACATTCAAAAGAGAAGAGCTGATCTCACTTGTGCTGCAATAGTAAATACTGGTTTAATGCCATTATTCTGGATTGACAGTCATGGAAAAAAACACTAAATGGAATTAAAGAAATAAGGGAGGTGATGAGATTGAAAACCGTAAAATATGGGCTTTTCCCATCAGTTTAAGTGCAAACACAGTGGGAGCTGGAATTCTGTGCCAAGGTGAGGACATGGCAAAGCAACATTGTGCTGTGTCTGAGGTGATCCTAGTGAAGGCTGTAACACAATTTGTATAATCATGGGATTCTCTGTAACAGCAGCTCGACAAAGTTTGCATGAAGATCTTCTGAAATACCTGCCTCAGCACAATCTTCCTGCCTGTCTTCTGTGCTGGGACATCTGGGATGCATAATAACATCTTTCAAGGCAGCTTCCACTGTCCTGTAAGTCTGGGGCTTTTAGGGCCCCTTTGCTCCATCCTGATCTTTGTGTGTGTTATCAAGGCCTGGAGCAGGGAATGAAGCGAAGGCATGCATTTTGAATTAGAGTTTATTTTATTTATGCATTTATTTGTCTTTTTCTATTAGCATAGTTCGATTTTCATAGGAACAAAAGAAATCCATTAATCTGTTTAATGGGAAAGAAATTTGTTTCTTTTGGCTTCTGGGCATCTGTTCAAAGCTGGCCCCACTGAGTGCCTGTAGTCTGTGATTATCTAGGTGATGATGCTGCACTTCCAGCTGGTTCATCTGTCTGTACAGGGCTCAGACATTTGTAGGCTGTAAGGTTTCCACCCTCACATTTCAGCATATGTTAAGTCACTTTATGGCTGATTATAGCTGAGCAAATAGTTTATAATGAATAACTTACTCAACTCATTAAACTTGCTTTCTTTTTGTGGCATATCCTCCCGAAGACTGGGGTTTCTTTGAATGTGTCTCTGAATCAGGATGATTTAACCAGTTCCTGTTAACAGTGTGGGTAGATTCAGAACAGTGCTTTGGATGAATTCTCTATTCAAAGACTAATAATTAGTTAATTGCTCAAATAAATTATACACTATTGTCTCTGCTCCCTGCCTGTTTATATGCTAGTGTAAATCTTCCTTATTAACTTAAGAGAGTAATCAGTGCCACTGAAGCTTCAGCACAAACCCAGCTGTTAGCCTGTTCTTTTGGTTGTTCTTTAAAGTCAAGCCTTTATCAGCAATGGGAAATGCATAAAGGCATCTTCATGCCTTGTTATTTTGGACTCAGTTATTATCTTAAGAATATCATAGTAGTTAGTTAGAATATCATAGTACTTAATATCAAACTACTCTATAAACATTTTAAGAAGGAAAGAAGTGTAATAAGAAGACAAAATGTCCACAGAACTTCAGTAATCCAGTCTAATCTTAATAAAACAGGAATATTTAATAGCTCCATCTGCTGAGTACATTAACTCAAACAGCAGGAAGAAAATCCTCAAATTTCTTTCTGAGAGGTGGGGGTTCTTCAGATTAATAAATTTTTTTGAGACCAGTAGGCATTGTGCCAACAGTATTACAAATCGGAATCTAGCGATGATTAAATTATGAAGTTGGTCCAGGAGATTTGTGGAAGACAAACAAATTAAATCAATGAGAAGCTGCATCTGCTCTGGTAAGAGAGGGCTGCTATGTGTGGGAGCCAGAACAGTGGCTTGGGTTCTGCCAGCAAATGCAGAAAAGCTGAAGTGCTTCTACCAGCTAATTATTTTTCCACATGAATAATCAGTCAAAAATGTAGTGACAAGGCAAGAATTGTGTACAAATATGTTGATTTTATGGCAAACTATTATTTTTGTAATTTTTAGATATGCTTTTGTAAAATTCATTACAATATTTTATGAAATCACAGCATTGTGCCCAATAGAATGTAAGAGTAAAGCAATTGATCCCAGTAGTGTTTTACTTAAGTGATGAAGCATTAACTGTCCTCTTTAGGATTTTCTTTTTGTAATATAATGAATAATATTGTTGTGTTGTGAAAGGAATTAATTCAGACAAAAGAGAAGCATTGGTATGAATTAGCCTTTGGAATTGCCTGTAACAGACCAGAAATGTTTAAAAACAGTACCTGAGAATGATAGGATTGGAAGAAAGTGACTCTGCCTTGAATGATGGTTTGCAGTATTTAACTAAAATTCTTGAGTAAAGCTGGCTATGCTTTACTAAATAATCTTACTATTGTCAAGCCTGAAGTGATGACCATTTAAAGGCATTTTCATTCTAGACCTTTCCTACTGAGATTTGGGTTTGTAATGCACACTGAAGTCCTAGGAAACAAATAGAGATATGATCATGGGCCTTTTTGGCACCTGATCTGCTGAGGAAAATAAAAAACCAAAAAGGCTCACACAGATTTTTTAATAGAGTTTACAGTTAGGCGGTTTTCTCCCTTGTACAAAATTTCCATTAGCACCTGTACTTAGATAGAATGTAACGGTTTTCTAGTCCCTTTTTATACTATACAATGAAGCTGGCAGACTGCATGAAGTTATGTTTAAAGCTGTCAGGAAATCATTCTGAGTCCCCAAATGTTTCCCTTTCCTGCTTGTGTCCTGGTAGAGCTGCAGCAGGGAGGTGACTCAGTTGTTGTTTCATTTTTGGGTTTCTGACAAGTGAGGTGTTTGCCAGTTATGCAGTTGTTCACTGGTTGTTTTTCTTGGCCACTGTCCCCCCATGTGCCAATATGAGACACCATGTCTTGGCAATTTCTTTTGGGATTGCTGGACAGGCTCCAGTCAAGTGCAGGGTGCTGAACATTATGCATGTTCTCCCTGCTCAGACTCCCTGAGGCTGCATCTTTCAGAGAGAATGGGGATGACCTTTAAAAATATGAGGGAATCAAAAAATTTTCTTGAGTTAATAAAGGAGTATGTCTTGTTGAGACTGGAAGTAGGACTTTGTTGATCTTCCTACTTCCTTCATTTGGTTGAAGGTGTAGTGATCATCATGGCAAGTTTCTGCCCTTTATCACATAGTGTTTCAGATTTGTCAGAGTCACATGGCAGAAGGTGCAAGTGAACTCGCAAGCTTACAAAATCCAATGTCCCTTTCAGTGCCAGCACCTTAATATTTTATAATTTTATCTCAGAAAATAGATTTCTTGCACCAGACAGCATCTTGCAACCTTTCTCTTCAGAGAAAAGTAAATTTGAGGTATTTGAAAAAAGTATTAGGATTGTTTAACTTTGTGCAGTGCCCTTGACTTCAGTTAAATATGTCCCAAAGACACTTGTTTCAACATTAAGCTCTGCAAACTCCACCAGCTGGGACTTAATTGCATACAACCCACAAGCTGTGTTAAAAATGGAAGTTAAAAATTCCTGTGGAGTTGCTCCATGCTTGTTTTCTTATTTTTTGCGATGTGGTTGTGACCCCACGGCTCATTTTTTCCTCAAAAGCAATGAGGCAGAAGCACATGGGTGCTGATGCCAACCCTTCCTTACAGATCTTGGCTCTCTGCAGGTGAGCAGCTGATAGAAAATCTTCTCAGACAGACAGTGTAGGCAAAGTGATCATTTAACTAAACCAGTGAGATCTCTCATCATCCCAGAAACATGAAATATGAGAAAAGAAGAACTGAGGGAGATTTTGTGATTCTTACACTTTTTTTGTTTTTTTTATTTTATGTTTTGATCACACATTTTAATCTGACCTTGAAAAAAATCCCTCACTGATGCAAAGGAGTAGGCATAGGCTTTTCTTCAGGCTCTCTTTGGAAAGGGTTATAAGGAGTTAAGCTAGTTTTTTTAAGCTGGATTCTTTTGCTCTGTAAGTGCTTGTTAAAACTTTCTTTTTCAGCTAGTGATCTTTGCATTAGTGACATTGTATGTGCAGCATTAACAAGAATTAATAAAGAAAACTTCTATTTTTGAAGGAGAAAGTTGCCAAAATTCAGATAATTTAGATATCTCATGCATTTTTTTTCACAGAAATTATTAGAAACTTTTCTTCTACAGAACAGTCAACAAATTCAAAACTTCTGCTTGTAAAAGTGCTCTGATTGGATGTGAATTAAAATCTCATGCATTTGTATCAATATCAAAAGCAATTTTTTCCAATTATGGGTATAGGAGTTGCACCCCACAAAGCAATGAAAGAAGGAAGAGTGACATTACTGCTCTGTAACAGAACAAGACAAAGCAAAGAAAAATCCCTAATTAATCTTCCAGTGAATGCTCTGCTTGAATGTATAATCATTTTGTCCTTACACTAGATTGTAGAAGTTACTACAGGCTATAAATATGGGGATTTTTTTTACTTTTCATTCTTAATTCCACTTTCTCTACTCAGTGGTTTCACTTATTCAAGGTCTTTAGATCAAGAATAAGCATGGCTCAGGCCAGAAAACAAATGACATGTCAGGGTAAAAGAGCCTCCCAACAAGAGCAGGAGAGTACAGTCCTACAGCCCTTAAAGTCTCAAAGGTTGTGCTATGATTGGGGATCCTCATCCTATTTGCTGTGTCTCCAAACCTGGCTGAAGTGGCAATGAAGAAAGATTGCTCATGGCAAACCAGTCTTTGGATAGCTGAGGCCTATATTTGCTCCTCTAGACCCATCACCCTCTGTCTTCAAATTGCTGGGCTCTGTCCTAAACAAACCAGGATTTAACCATTAAGCAGATGTACAAAATCCTCTTTAATATTAAATGGGGATGCTGAGATTGATGGTACCTTTGCACAGCAGTGCATACTGAAATTGCATTTGCTCACACCAGTGAGGCCAGCTGTGTCTGACAGACTCATTCTTCTCACCTTCAGGTTCTAATGGGCTGCATTTTAGTAAGCTTTCCCAAGTTGTGTTTTTAACCTTTATTTTTTAATGAAAGAGTGTGTTATGAAGTCATCCCTAGGCCAAGATCTGAATAAGTCTTGGATATCTTCCTGTTTTGTCTCTCACAATATAACCCTGAAACCTTTTGAGTTATCAGGTCTGGTATGAGCCGGTACATATCTGAAGTCAGGTCTGTTATAGAATTCACAAGAAGTGCCCAGCTGGGAAGAGCTGGGAAGAGCAGAACAGAAACCCTTTCCATCTTGTCTTTCACTTTCTGTTCATAACATAATGTTTCTTTTTCCTTAAGAAATAGCAAACAGAAGAAAACCCCATCAAACACAAAACTCATAAAAATTCCTTCAGACGCAAGCAAAATAAAAATCAACAAAATATTAAATTTTTTGGGGGGTTGCTATGGGTGCCACTATAAGTGAGGTGCCAGGAAAAGTTCTGTTTGTGTGTGGTGCAGCCTTCATGGTGATGGCTTTGTCTCAATTAGTTGTTTATTTAAGAGGAAAACATCTTTCACTTTTGGTACTGTGGGCAAGTTGTCTGTAAAAGCTACCAAAGAATACAACATACAAATGTCCCAAAAAGGAGATAAAATCAGTTCTTTTCTTCTGCTATTTAAAGTGTTCCTGACCCTGAAACATATTTCTCTAAGGCCAATGAAATTAGAAAAATGTAAATGTTGTACAAAAAGAGGATCAGATCCATAAACTGTCTGTGTCTGCTCCTATTAGGACATTATTAAGGGAATTCAGTGAAGGACTGGCTGTTGCCCATGTGAAGTATTTGTTTATAGTTTTTTTGAAATCCTGACCATCTGAAAGATGGAGAAGCACTAGAAAATACACTGCCAGTCCTGGACCAAACCCATCCAGATAATTAACATCAAAGCTTGGTATTTCCATCATGCTTGATGACTTCAGGGCTTCTTAAGCAAACCAGTGCCCCAACTATAGAAGCAACAAGTAAGAGTTTGTTTAAAAGCCCAAGTGCTCATTTAATTAACTTATTTAGATCAATTTAGATTGCCAGTCTGTAGCACTGCTGTTGTAAGGCTCAGTATTCTGACTTGGATACATGTCAGTCATGTTGAATGATAGCAGTTGTGGAGTGAAAGCTGTGCCCAGATGGACTCTGGGGGCTTTGAAAATGAACCAAAGCTCTTTCCAAAGGCAGAGGCAGCAGGAAAGTTGATCCTTTTTCCTCATGGCTTGGCTCCAGTTTTTCTCCAGGAGGCCTGAATGGATTCAGCAAGCCAGTCTGAATCTTTCCAGAGATCACTAGATGGGGTCTCCAGGCAGAAAATAAAAATATTCTGGCCTGTAGATTCCCAATTCCCAAACCCACTGACAAAGACATGCCCAAGTCCCAGTGTAGCACCTGTGTTGTTGACTCCTTCTGTCAGGGAAAATGACAGCTTTAGATTGATAACTGTTGTAAGCCTTTTCTCATATTGCTACAGTGCTGGAAACATTAGCGACTATGAAATCAGCCATCCTCTGATCTTGCATTTTGTTTATTTGCACAGAGATGTAATGCCTAAATTAATGAACAAATCACTTAAAACATAAAGTAGAATGGAAGGATTGTCAGGAAAGAACACCATGAAGTTTCAACATTATTTATAGGAAACTGGTGAGAAATTGTTTTGCAGCTCTTCATTTAATGGAGAGTTAAGGATTTGGAATAAAATACATAGAGTTGAATGGCATTTTTCTCCCCCATAATACAAGCTGGGGAGAAGTGAGATTGTGGCGTGGGTGACATTGTGTTAAATAGTTTGGCAGTTACTGGTTACAACTGAGACATTTAAGACACCATCTCTGAAATATTAAATGTTTTCCTTCAGGTAAAACACACTTGTGTTCTTCACACTTGTGAAGAAAACTGCTTAGAAAGGAATTATCATATTTGTTTTATGTTACTGCAATGTTAATGTAAATAATCTAATTTATGATGGAAAAAAATGTCTGAGAGATTACTGTATAGCTATTCTGAAACCATTTTGGTTCTTCCAGATTTAATTGTGGGTGCATTTGGAGCTGGAAAAGCAGTTGTTTACAGGTATGTGGTAAATACAATGGATTTGATATTTCACGGCTTTAGTGGGAGATAAGAAAATTTTAAAATGCCATATTCCTATTTCCCTGTTGCAGTGTGTAAAAGGTGGTCATTAGAGATGTTAAATTAAACATATTTTGAAAAAGAAGTGGTTTTTTCCCATGCTCAAACCCTGTAATTTTCAATGAAAACTTCCATGCTTAGGCTTAGCTCCAGCAGCTTCTAGAATGTTTGACTCTTTAGTTAATTTTAAATAAGAAATTTAAAAGGCATGGGGTTGAAAATTAATTTCTTCCCTGGGGAATTGGTGCTACTAAGACACTTTAAAGTGACCAATCTTCAGAGATTGTGTATGTTAAGATGTGAACCATTTATTGAACATAAAGACTGCTACTTTTAGCTTCAGTTTAAAAAAATGCACAAGATCCCACTTTACAAAACAATAAGTTGTTGCTGACTATGGAGTTTCATTAAATGCACTTTTTGATGAGATGTAAAATTTGAAGCTGCCAAATACATAGACATTTACATAAAATCTGCTAATGCTCTCTTAGTCCAGCCATGCTGGCAGCTCATTTTATTTAAGCATTCACCATCCATTGCTACAAAATGTGGTCATATTTCTGATTCCTGTCTGGCTTCTTGTTGTCTGTATTCCCAACAGCATCTGACTGAGAAAAGGCATGTTTTGCTTCCCAACTGAATGTTTGTAACAGCATAAAAATTTTACAGAACAGGAATGTTCACTCATCTCAGCTAACGCTGTAGGTGTAGTGAGAAGTCCTGATTTTCCTTCTGTGCTGTGAAAGAATCATGCAAATACTTTGCAATGCCATGAGTGACTGCACAGCATAAAGCATTGGAGAATCAGATCCACTGTGTATTTTCAATAACAATAAAATGTGTTCTACATAATTTAATAAAGTGAATAGCAGGAGGCCATTTCCTGGCCAGAATGTATCAAATATGCAACTTGTCATGCTGTTAAAATAGAGTTTTATTACTGAAATTTTCTAGGCAAAAAAAGGTTTTCCCTGTTGCACAAAAGTGAAGAGAGTAATTTTATTTTTTAATGTCTTACTGAAGTAATATAAAGAAGTAATCATAAAAGCTCACATGTGGATTAAAATATCAGGAAAGTTAGAAAATGGTGATTGTGTAAGTTACTGTATATAGTATTGCTGTCTTAATCAGAATCTGGACGCATACTTGTTATTATTTGTCTTCTAAACTGCTTGCAGTTATAGATTATCACTTAATAACAGCTTCAGAGGGATGGTTTCTGTCCCCAGAACTGTATATTCATGTACTCAGCACAATTTACTGGTGATTATTCCTGATTTACAAAGTCAGTTGACTCCAAGAAATGTCAGACAGAGTTTACTTCATTATTGGCCCAAGACAGTCTACACCAACATCTACTTTAACCAAATCGTGTTTATTTCTTTTAAGAGTCTTGAAACAGACATTGTAATTTGCAATATATCATTATTAATGGAGACAGTACAGAATAAATCTGCAAGATGGCCAGAGAACTGCTGTAAAACCCAAAAAGGCAAATTCTGGTCCTTGGAGAAAACTCAGTGCGATGAAATGTGTCTGATGTGCCTCAGTCCTGGGACACATCTATTACTTAACCATAAGGTACAGTTTCTGTGATATGTTAACATGAGATTTTTTTTGTCCTACTGACCCCCAGTAGGATTCTGATGGGAAAAAAAAAAGGTTCTTTTGGGTATGAGCAGCATCATAAAACTGTGTTCTCCCAAGTAACCCTACAACTCTGGCTTCTTTGCAGCCAACTCAGTTCAGTGTTTTCTCTGCTGCAACTTAGGTACTAATGTGCTCCTTCTGAATGTGGTGAACCTTATTTCTATCTCCCAGAGCCAGACCTGTTGTGACAGTGAATGCTCATCTTATTCTGAACCCCATGATTGTGAATCCAGACAATAAAACCTGTCAGCTCCCCGACTCTCAGCTTTTGGTGGCCTGGTAAGTCCATGATTACTCAAAAAATATTCTTACCCTCTTTCTCAAATAACTTCCTGTTCCTTAATTTTATTGCAGCTCTTTGTTGAATGTTTTCAAAGTTCAAAATGCTGAGACATGCTCTGAGCACAACAAAATCCCCCTGCATAGAAATCTTTTTAGTATTTTTCAGTACTTAGCAGATTGCCTAACTCATTGTGGTAGGTAAATTTGAGTCCTTTGATACACTGAGTCTCCTGCATAGAAGGATGCTCAGCTCCTGGGCAAGCTGCAAAGTCATATGCAATGTTTAGATGAATGAAACATGAAACAGCTAAAATGGAAAAAACAGAAAACATAGTCATCTGTTTGTTGACAAAATGTAACAGTGGAAGTGATGCAGAGCTGGTGGGCCCTCCATTTTCTCTTGGAGAAAGACAGATCTTAGTCCTTTGTGGAAGAGAGAAGGTATCTGGCTGGCCATGCAGAGAGAAGTTCACAGGATGTTGTTTCTGGCTGTCTTTGGTCAGAGGAAGGGTTTTTTTTTAGCACATCACACAGGACAATGTTTCAACCATCCTTAAAAGAGAAACTCTTAACCACAGTAACATTTAACTTTGAAAAGAAAAAACAAAACAAAACAAAACAAATCAACATAAAAGCTAATTTAAAAAAATTTAAGATCAATTACAAGTACAGAATGCTTGCAGGACATGTGGAGGCCAACTAATAGCATGTAACACCACATAAAGGCACATTTACTGCACTAGAAAAAAGTCACTTTGAAAGGACCCCAGGAACAGCTGACAACAGAGGCTATTACAAATACATAAGATACTGTTTAAAAGTGGAAATCATAACAAATGAGGAAGCTAAAATCAAAACAGAGCATAAACACGTGCAAGTTGAATATAAAATGGTAGTAAGTCTTGCCAGAGAGTCTGTGAGGAACAGATTTCTAAGATGTAAAAACATTAGAAGCAGGAAGCCTGCCAGGAAGTGGGCTGAACAAAAACAATATTAAGGTGTAAAGGAGGACTCCAGAAGATAACATGAATGAGAAATTTTGCACTACTTTTAAACCAAAGATGGTCAGAGGATTTCCTCACATTGGAGACATTCTTTACAGGATATGAGTCCTAAAAATCATCTCAAATGCAAGAGGATCTTAAAGAATCTTAAAATTAATTGATACATATGAACTGTAAAACATAATCATGAGAAGCATTTCATTTAAGAGCCATGGAGGCTTTTTAAGGAACTAAACTTTGATAGACTTAAACCAATAAATAAGTGGGCTTCCCAAGCATATGGGATGGGGGGGGGGGGGTCACGAGATTTTCACTCTTGCAGTGTTCTTTTACACTTTATGAACTTCTCATATTTTTATCATGCTCCTCATTTCTACATCCAGTGTAGAAAATTGCCCATCTACAGAGCAATGTAGAGCACTTAATGGAACTATACAAACCCAGAACTTTACAAAGCTTTGGCCTTTCTGGAATTTTTTTGATTCAATTATCTTGTGTTTTAACAGTTGATGCAAAAAAAAAAAATTAAATACAGACACTTGGCTGAAGCATGTTCATTGACCCCAATTATGTTGTTTCACAAGTCCAGACTTTAAGACTTTAAAAAAATGCTTAATGTCATAATAGAAAAGATTTTGGAACCATAGCAGTTAACAACAGGTATTGAAAGAAAAAAGGTGGTTTTTTTGCACAAGAGGAAGAAAATCTCTCTTAAAAAACATTCTTGCTCTGAGATATTGTTTAGAAAAGGAAGGAAGAAATGCATACTCCTTTAACACATTTTTTTGTTTTTTTTTTATTTCTCTGCTACAATAAGCCAGGAGTTTGGTTCATATCTACAAAGCTTTAATAGGAGCATAATTTAATTTCTGTCTGCTTTATTTTAAAATAATGCTCCCTAAAGATTTAGTTCATGTTATGAAATGACTGAAGAGCAGCTGCTATTTTCCACACTGTAATTTTTTTTCCTTAGTTGATATAAGCTTGTATTGTACATATGAAAACAATTAGTAGGGAAACTCCAACAGGCAAAGAATTCCTCAGTCCCATGGGACAGATTTCTGTATCTCTTAGCCAGCTGTGCAACTTGTATAAAACTCTACTGACTGACACTGCAGAATTAGAATGAAAGGAAACCTCCTACCAGAAAAGCTCCAGGAAGTGTGTGTGCATGAATAATGTGGATTATTGTACGTTTCCAAGTATTAGGAAAATATTATTTCTGCTATGATATAAATTGCAAAGCTGAAGCAGCAGAGGAAACTTGCACAAAAACTCATTTTTATTCACAGCTCAAGGAGAATTGTCCTGAACTTCTAGAAGCATATAATTCGTTCTCTGCTGTGTGTAAAATGTGGCTGTTTCTGAGTTTCCAATGCTAGCAAATCTGTAACAAATTCTGCAACTTTGAAGGTATTAAAGAATATGAAAAAAGAGTTTATTTTCCCCTAAAGTGTGAAAAATGCAAGTTACTATCTGTAAAAAGAGGTAAATACATTACATATTTTCATTTTTCAAAACCTCTTCCCTCATTCTATGATTTATTATGTTCAAGATTGGGCTCTAGCTGTCAGGAGATCTAATTTATCTATGCATTGGTATTTTTCTTACCATTTGAGGTCTGATTATCCATTAGCTACCTCATATATTTGTTCTTAAACTGCATCTACAAAGGTTTTTTACTCACCTCTCACTGATGTAAGGTGAATATTGTTAATTCCATTTTGTAGAGGAGCAATAAGCGAGAGAAGTTACCTGACTTACCAAAAGTTGCATAAAAGTGTCCAATCATGAGAAAAAGTTGATTTGTAGCATATATTGTAGAATATATTTTGTGTGTGTATATATATATGTTTATATTTAATTTTTTATATTTTAAGACTATATTTTTTATTTGTAATTGTTTTTCATGTTTGGATGTCTCATTTGAACTGTGCCTTGTAGGCTATCAGCCTCTGTAAAGCCAGTAAAACCAGAAGCAGAGAGCTTAAAATTTCAGATTTAAAGTTCCTACTATCAAAAAATACTTGGAAAAAAATGTAGTTCCTTTATCTCCAAATTTCTTACTATTCAAGTAGTAATAAAATATTTATGATCTTGTGTCAGCTAGATTCAGTAAATGAGACATTTTTTGCATACACATTTTTAAAAGCTGAATACAAAATTCCTATCAAAGAGATAAACACCCAAAATAATATTTCAGCAGTTCATATCTGCATAGGTTAGATTTGCTCCTTTCTGCTGCTGGTATTTTCTTTTCTCATTGACCTAATTTGAAAGAGAATGTGGTTGGTGCCCCATGGATATGGACCTAGGGGCCATTGTTAAGATGAATTGGTGTGAGATTTTCCAAAGACTGTTGGCCAGCCTGACCCCATGGATGGGACAGCAAAGCCACATGGCCAACAGTCAGAAGATGGATAGCTCACTCCTCAGGGGTGGTCAGAGGGGGTAGGCAGGTGGTGTCACTTGTCACCAACACAGCTGAGGTGCTGTACAGGAGACCTCTGTGCCAGGTTTTAGCTTCAGTAGCCCTAGAGACACCCAAAGGGCAGTCACTTGTTCTATCCAGCAGCCCTAGTGCTCCTGCACCTTGGCCATGCAATATAACTTAGCCATGAGAAGCCTTCAGCACTAAAACTCTGTGTTGGTCACTGGATTGGACTTGGCCATAACAAAATCTAAAATCAGGGCAAGAATTAGAACATCACAATAGAAGTGTGTTGTTTTGCTTTTACATATTGTACTTCAAAAAGAAACTGTTTAAATGTTGTTCATAGTAAACAATAACAGCTTCTTCTCTTCTGTGGAGGTTTGTGACTTTGCAGGTTGGGTATCAGCCTCACACAGAATGGAAGCCCAGAACGTTAAAGCTTACACTGCCTTTCTGCTAAGGCATTTTCCATTCTTTCTCTCCGTCTACAAACCTGGGTGCTAAAGAAATCACTAGCAATGACAAATGACACCTGGTAGGATCTGCTAATGTCTTGCTTTTCACTTCCTGAAGTAAGTTTTCTATTTTTTTTCAGCTGCTGGAGTAGCCATACAAAAATAATTTCTTTCTGGTACTAAGTGCAGTCTAGAAATTATTATACATGGATAACTAACTTTTACCACTTCTGGTGATATTAGGTAATTTTATTAGGGTTAACTTTTGAAGAGACTGCTCCCATCTGTGCCAGGAGTATTTTTGAAGAAAGGAATACTTTCAAATTTCTTGTTCTTTTAAAAATAATTTTTGCCTACCTGAAAAACATAGAGTTATTTTAAACAAACTGCCTCGTTGCCCTGAGGTTGTCAGGAAAAACTCGTGTGTTCAGTTTAAAGACTTTCCCTCTATTTTGTAACTACATTCAAATACTATTCAAAGCATAATTTCATAGTGATGACAGACACAGCAGAATAAATGTGATGTAGGGATCTCTTCAGAGAGATTCATAGCACATAAAAAGTTTGTATGCTTTAGGATGATGGACTACTTCCCATTTGTTTCTTACTTGCTGAAGTTTTCTTCCTTTGATTGTTAATTCTGTTGTTTGGTTGATTGCCCCTACAAGCAAGCTCCAAAGCTCAGCTATTTTATTTCTTACTGTGCCTAGGAGTCAGATCTCAAATCTTTATAAATTCTTTAGACTCTTTTGTAGTCTGTCTTTCCCTCTACTTTTCTTTTTCTTGATACTAAAACATCCCTCAACATCTCCCCAGCATTTTCTTGTCGAAGTGATGAGCGAATCTAAATTCATCTTGGTTTGCAACTGAAATCTTTGATGTCTTTAGCACTGTTTCTGAACTAAATAACGAAATCACAAATGTGTGGCAGAATTCTGCTAAAACCATAGTCCTTCCTCTTGTGTGGCCAGAGTGTGGGAGGTTATCCACTCCAGATTTTTGCTTTTTTGCTCTGCTATTCCCTTTTTGACATGCTCTGCCTGGAGTGGAAGGAGTAAATCTTGATTCTTACAGTAATTTTTGAGAACATTACTTCAGTTATCAAATATGTATTATGAATTATTCTGTTCATTGCAGTAAATAAAGCATACACTGAAATTGTTCTGTTTGACAAATAAAGCATTCCAAGCTACATTTTTGAACACAACCTTTTTCCAAACATGATAGGACAAAATTTCTGTGACTCCTCCAAAGCAAGACAACTGAGTTTAATACATTGGCAGCTCTTGAGTTTACATCTGAGGAAATGCCCTCTTACACTCTGACATGTGAGGCCTGTGAAGTCTGATGTCTAAATTGCATTCATGCAATTACAAAGATTTCCTCATTTTTTTATTTTGGCCTTGTGTATTTAGAAATAATTGGTTCTCCCTGTATTGACTCATAATTGTAAAAAAGAAGGAATATGAAAAATCTGCATTCTCTGCATGGACTGGAATGACTTTTTGAAGGCTACAGTTTAATGGCATTATGCCATTCTTGTTTCTCAAGAAATATTGAAAGAATTTTCCATTAAGGTCATGACAGTGACACATATGCCAGATGCGGCAGTTTCATTACATCTGCCAGAGGAAGCAAACATGCAAGTAGAATGGGATTATGGGTTAGTTTAAAGGTTATGTTAGTGGTTTTTTATCCACTGCATTGGAACATTATTATACAGTATAACAGTAGTGAGGAGATCAAGATCAATGAATAAGGCAATTTTTTTTTATTTAATTTAAGCTGATTTTAATGCTGACCTACAATTTATTTTCCATATGCAAACCAAAATATTTTAAGAAGCCATGAAAATTTTCATTAAGAATGATTGGTAACCAGAGGCACTTGCAAGAATCTATCACCTGAGCAACTCTGTTACATTATACAGGATTTCATTAGGAATTATGGTATGCAGAACTAAGTCTATGTGGCAGATGACAGCAGAAATCAAAAATCAAGAGCATCTTTCCAGTGACAGATTTCTTGTTTTGCCACTTGTCAGGGGAGTACTCTCTGCTAATTGCATCAACAGGCATAATTAATACTGTTTCTCATATCATCTAGAGTAATTTGTGAAAACTTTTTCAAAATGCAAATCAGTTAAATATTTATAAAACTTGCATAGATTCCTTACAAAGTGAAACTTTTCTATAATCATTACTTTTTTAGGGTTTTTAAAATTAATTTTTATATAAGTTAAAAGTTCACATTAGAAGGTATCAGGCACTACAACTATAAAAGGCTTCTCCTATCAGTTGTTGAGTATAACTGCAAATGTGTTGCCAGTCTTACACAGAAATATTTCTTATGGGAAAGGACTCTCCTATGGTTGAGGTGACATTTGTAAAATCATTTCAATTGTGATGTGAGTATTTCTAGGCTCAAAAGTGCTTGCTATACATTCAGAACAGGCAAATTTAAAGCAATTAACTTATGTGGTGTTCCTTTTTGTGGAATGCATTGCTTTAACCTACTAGATAAAGAACATGAATCACCAATTTCTCTGTGCTTTGATTTAGGTCATGTAAGTGCCACTTGCTGCAAAACTTAACAAATTAAATGCAATACAGTTTGGTTAGTCTGATGTCAGAAAGATTGAACAATTTATGTTTTATGTTTGGAATTAATTGTAGCCTGTTGAAATAATGAAAATCTTACAGTAATGCCAGTGTAACACTTGGTGTCCCAAGTGCTTCAATTTGCTGGAAAAGAGCTTGAGCGTTGACAATATGCTCCAAGATTTTTCTGATTTGACCATGATGAACCAGAAAGTATTTCTGCAGACAGCCTCTTACAAAGGTGGTTTCCTGAACTTCAGCATAAAAAATCCAGCTTTGGCAATAGTGTCAGAAGGGTCATCTCCATGGACTCTTTCAAGAACTGCTGGGACCAGAGAATCTTCTCCATACCTTTGCCAGGAAATATTCAGAGACTGTCTTCTGAATATTCTTCTGTGATTATTAGTGAAGCCTAGCAGACTTCCTGACATAATTAGGGAATACCATAGGTAGCTAGATACAATCTCAGTTAACATCTTTTAAAGCAAATTAAAATAAAACTTAAAAGATATGATTTGGGAACTGCTGATTCCCAGGTCAGTCCATTTTCTGCTAATAATGAATTACTTCTCCTTTTTTATATGTAGCTTTACTGTAAGAGTCTGCGCAGATTTTGAAGGTCAAAGTATCTCAGATGAGATAGGTAAGAAATATTTTCTGTTGCTGTAATTTACTCTAGTCCTGCTCCATTTCAAATGTATTTTTTCCTACACTTGTAAAGACAATAGGAGTGAGATCCTCCTCAGGCAAGAAAATGCAGTTTAAAAAAAGTAGATAGATAGATGGATGCATAGATAGATAGATTAGATAGATAGATGGAAAGATAGACAGACGTGTGTGTGTGCGTGTGTGTGTGTGCGTGTGTGTGTGTATAAGAGCAAACCTTTTATTACTCACTTAAAGGATTTTTTTTTCAGTTTAAGTAGTTTTCTAAATGAAACCAAGAATGTACCTTGTTGGAGAAAGTTCTGTTTTGGAAAAATAATAAATTAAAGGGACAGAAGTCCTGTACACATATGATCTGTCAATGAAATAAGAAAGCTTAAATTATACATCCTGCATAATTTGGATCAAAACTTAGTGGGCTTTTAAACAGACAGGCACTTAAAACATGGATTAGTTTTTCTCGGAAGACTTGCCTAAGTTAATGAATTATAATACAGAATGAATTCCTTACTGTTTTATTTCTGTTATATCAATAAGTAATTTATTTATTTGTATACCTTAGTGCTCAAAGGAGAATTGCAGTTAGATTCATTGAAACAGAAAGGAGCTGTTAAGAGGACCCTCTTCTTTGATTACCATCATTCACATCATTACTTCTCCATTGTGATAGAAAGACAGAAACAACTCCATTGCCAGGACTTCCTTGTTTATCTCAGAGTAAGTTGTTTAAAATATTTTGGACTTTCATCATTATTTGAGTAGTACCAGGGATTTAAAGATAAAAATAAAAAGGAGTCACTGGAAAAGGAAGAGTTATCTCCAAAATTACAGAAATGGGATACAAGATAGACTTCATCTGTATGTTCAGTATGTCCAGAGCATTCTGCTACCTTGAAAAAATTCCCTATGTAAATCTTTGGCCTCATCTTTTGTCAATATAAGTAGAAAAGAAGGATTTTGAAGACTGTAGAATTTCTTTATGTAAAAATACATTAATTTCATGCTCTTCTGGAAATTCTGATCAAATACTGCATCTTCTGATATAAAAATGCAAGATTGCTTTCCATTTTTGGTATTCTTTTTTTTTTTTAATATTCACAGTGCAGTAATAAATGAATCATGTTAAATATCATGCCAATTTAGGTTCAAAAGATTATAAAGGAGTCTTACCAGAAATATTGGCCTAAAATTCATACATTTTTAAAAATATTTTAAAGATATTTTAAAATAATTTTAGAAAAAAAAATATGAAATTGAAATTGTAAAGGTGAAAGGATCAACACTTCCTCACTTGCAGGTAGGATTTCCTCATGCAATTGAAGTAGATTATTCCAAGTCTGATCCAAGAAATGCAGTGGGAAGTGAAATGGAGAAGTTTCAAGCACTATGTAAGGACATATCTAGATAGTAAAGGTGGTTTAATTTTACCATTGCTAAGTCTTATAAATTCTTGGGTATGGTACAAACCAGCAATATTACCTCCACAAATCCACACATGCCCTACCTCCATTTCAAAAGGAAGGGGGGCAGTACCTGATAGGAGTTGGTTCTGTGTGTCTCTCTTAAACAGCTTCATTTTAGGCTAATGCTTTGAAAAATTTCTGAGTCTACTCAGCTCAGCCAGCTTCTTCCAGATGTGGGGCTGTGGAGGCAATGTGTTCTGGGCATTCCAATTACTGGTGAGACACTTTGCTTTCCTAATGACACCATATGCAGCCAGAATTTGGCCAGCATCTGTCAAAGAACCATGTCTTACCTTCAATAAAGACCACATCTTTACCTTCAGAAGTCTGAATTTGTTGTCTTTTTATACCAACTTAAATAATCATAGTAAACCATTGGTTTTATTATGTGATTATTACTCACAGGATGAAACAGAATTTAGAGATAAATTATCTCCTATCAATATAAACTTCAATTATAGTTTGGATGAGACCAGTTTTGAAGATAGTTTCACTGTGAAGCCAATCCTGAACTATTACCAGAAAAACTCACTAGCAGAGCAGGTATGAGTTTTGCATGTTACATTTTCCATATATAAACATGAAAGCATTTACAAATATTATGTGTGTCATCTTCCTTAAAAGAGAAAGCCAGAAATTACATGACAGGGATTTAATTAATACAAAATGTAGATTGAATATAAAACTAGAACAAACAGGACTTTCAAGTATTTCCAAAACTTTCTTGTTTTGATTGCCTTCTAGAATATGTAAGCCAAGTTAGTGTGGGAAAGGGACTGAAGATTATATTGTTCTGCTAAGGATATATTTGACCATCTAAATAGTCTCCAACCTCTTACTACCACATGAAAAGGAACTTACAGAAAGCATAAAAAGATTTATTTCAGTAAAGGCAGTGCTAGTAGTATTTAAGACAGGTTAGCAATATTTAGTGATGCAATTTGGACTTTAAGGCATGTACTAACTGTATTATATTTTTTTATTTGGCAATGATACAGGCTTACATTCTGGTTGACTGTGGGGAGGACAATTTATGTATTCCTGACTTGCAACTTTCTGCAGTGCCGTAAGTGAAATAAGATACATTATGCTGTATATACACAGTCCAGACACTGCTAACTGTTGCAACAGAATGATGTAGAACACAGTTCTGTTGTTTACTGTAGCTAATCACTCTTACTTGATTTCCTGATTTTAATTTGTGCATCCATTTCAGCTATAAAACCAAGAAATGGATGCACAAATTAAAACAAACCACATTCATGATGTTTAATGGTTATCATAGAAAATATAGTTTGCAGGTGTTTGTTAGAGTGGCTCTAGTTCTGTGAAAACCAAGAGATGATACAAATTGTTGTTCATAGGAGGTTTCAAGTTTTTTATTTCAGTGTGCCAGTGACTTTGCACTTGGACACAATTCTCCTGAGCTCAGTATACAGTGAAGTAAATTAATCTCAAAATAAAATTTTCAAAATATGGTAACAGTTTCTTCTGTGGAGGGAGAAATATGCCAAGCGGGACAAGTGGGGAATGTCTGAGAGTTACCTAACTCTCATCAGAATCAGTCTGTAGTTGTGAAACAAGGGCACAGTGCCATTGCAGGTCTCAGGAGAATATCTGTCATTGTTTGTATTACAGTGGACATGAGGAGATAACTACCACCTTTGTGTCCTCCAGAAAACAATGCTCATGAGACCCTGTGGCAAGTGGTTCCTCCACTAAATACTTCCTGTTGTTTAGAAAGTAGTCAGGGTCTGGAATTTTTTACCAGTTGCTTTCAAGTTTTGTGATAGTCCATCTTGGCCACAGTGGTGTTTTCTCTTAACCTCTTTTCTACCCAGGTCCTGCTATACTTTTTGATGCTGTCATTTTTATAGAAAATGGGTTTTTCTTGTGTTCACCGAGTGTTTTCCAGAACTAATGGTTTGAGAGCAAAATGTTCTTCTGCTTTATTCATATATAAATTCTAATTGTGCATGTTTTAACTCCTGACAAGTAGTATGTTCTATACAGGGATACAGATCAGCTAATAATTGGAGAAGAAAACTGTGTCATGCTCATAATAAATCCAAGGAATGATGGGGAAGGAGCCTATGAAGCTGAGCTACATATAAAGATTCCACCCGAAGCAGATTACACTGGGGTTGAACGCAACAACAAGGTAAAGTAAAATCAAGATGTTAGTGATAATGACAACTGAGAGCAAGGATAGCCTACATAGGCTGTACCAGCTGAAAGCAGCACATAAAGAGGTTCCTTTCAGGAAGGGAGATTCCATCAACTCTCAGCTATCCTTGCTTGCACAGCCCAGGGTAAAGATAAGCCATGCCTCCAAAAGATGGGAAGGACAGGACCATTCTGTTCAGAGCCAGCTCAGGTTCATTCCCATTAACCCAGCTCCTTCCCACTAACTTCTTTATAATACTACACAAATATTGTCACATTTCTTCTAGGAATAGAGGTGTTCACATACCTATACCTATTCACAATTCCTATGTTCAGATTTTGAACCAGTAAACAATAGCAGTAGCAGAAAGTAATACTGCCAAATTCCCTTAGTGCTTCCCTTAGCCTGGGATCCCATGGTACCAACTCCAGTCAGAGTTAATGAACCCTGCTGACCCCCAGACACTTGGACACTGCTGTCTCTTCTCACAGCACAGCAGTGTTTTACCATTATTAAGGGTGTCCCAATCTCCAGTATCCTGAATAGTTACTGCAGTAATAGTTAATATTACTGCAGTATAAACTTGACAAAGTTACTTTCCCTTGTTGTCAATTCTTTCATGTTATGAATGGACCAAAAATGCAATTAAAATGTAAAATGTGCCAGTGTTCACAGAAGGATTGATGTTGTCTGAAGTCCTGCTGAGTTGTACTGAACATTTAGTGTTTTTCCTTTTTGGGTCTGTTTGTTTTTTTAAGAGCAAAGATGAAACCCTATCCTGCAAACAAGCAGTGTTCATGTATTCTCTGTTGGACAGCAAGTCTGAATTGCCTCATCTGCACATATATCTCCCAGGCTGTTGCAACATGAGCCTGCTTTTTTCTGTTAGTGCCTGGAATGTTCAAAAGGGCCTCAAGGGTGAGAGTGGGAGAAAGCAAGTTAATTTCCTTTCTGAAGGCAAATGTTTTTAAGGAAGTTGAAAGTAACTTACAAGGTATTTCCTTATTCTCCTTCTGTCAGTGACTTTATTAATGGGCCTCTAACCTAGTTTGAAAAAAAAATCCAAGAAGTAATGCTATCATCAAAGATGATAGAAATTCTCTGCAACTTGTCATCTCAGAAATATATCTTAAAGACACCAGCCTTTTCCTACTGCCTGTTCCTTTTGCTCTCTTAGCAAAGCCAGAGATTTTTTTGGACTGTAATCTACAAAACTAAAGTTCTCTTTAACATGCTACAAATGGTTACCTTTTTCCTTCATTCCTCTTTAGAAATCTTTTGCTGCTCTTTTGGATGTTACCAAGGTGTCAGAGGAGGCACTAATTCCAAAACCCAAGCATGTATTAGCACATTTCTATTATTTGAAGGACCTGGGGGTGGGAGTAGACAAGAGGCTGGACATGAGTTATCAATGTGCATTTCCAGCCCAGGAAGTCAAACGTGTCCTGGGCTGCATCAGCCTTCCAGTACCTGAAAGGAAACTAAAACAGAGACTTCTTACACTGCCATGTTGTGGCGGGACAAGGGAGAATAAATTCAAACTGAAAGAAAGGAGGTTTAGATTAGATACTAAGAAAATTTCTTGGCTGTGAGGGTGGTGAGGCACTGGAACAGGTTGTCCAGGGAAGCTACAGATGTCCCATCCCTTGACATGTTTAAGGCCTGGTTGGATGGAGCAGCCTGGTGTAGAGGAAGGTGACTTGTCCACAGTGGCAGGGGTGGAACAAGATGATTGTTAAGGTCCCTTCCAATCCAAACCATTCTCTGGTCTGGACAGAGAGAAATCATTCAGGGCTTTTTACCATTTTAGGAAAAACTTAGTTTTATAGTGACAACACAATAGACTTGTGGAGAAAGGAAAGAAAGATCCTGGTGCTTTGGAAGAATGAAGAGAAGCTAGAATGGGTTGAGAAGGAGTTTTAAAGTTAGAATACTTTTTCTTTTGAGGACAAAATTTTAAAAACCCCGGAAACACAATACAATTACTTCATTCTTTTCAGATTTTGGGAAAGATAAAAATGCCTTTCTGACAAATTCAATTCTGAATCCTCGTAGATAAAAAACTGCCCTCCTTTTCTCTACATTTACTTAGCTCATTCACACACATAATTTATTTCATATTTTTTGCTTTTTGTACTTCATTCAAAAAGATATCATCATGTTCTTTCTGAGAAGGATCAAAACATTAGTCCTATTTGCTATGTCATTTTTAGTTCTTTCTTTCCGCATTTCAAGGACCATTTTCACAAGGATTACAAATGGCAGTGAAAAGAAGTTTATTCCTCCTATTGTTTTTGAATGGTAAATGTATATTTCTTTAAACTATGTTTTTTGCAATATTATGGTTCCATTATGTAAACTAAAATATTAACTTCTATGTTCATTTGGAAAAAAAATTAATAGTGTAAATTTCTTAGGGGTCATAGTATCACTGAGTACAAGTGAGTATAAATGAGAGGGATTAAATTCATTCAACTTACAGGGCTTTGAGCAATTTGAACTGACAAGATAACAGAAGAAGTTATCACACTGGATGCTGTAAGCACTGAGGTATATGGAAAAAAGGTCTGCAGGCACTTTTGGAGGCATGGACTAGAGGTGAAAATGACAGTTTTCATGTCAGTTGCAGTGGAGTCAGGATGCCAGTTCTTATTTTTATGTTTGTGTTGTATCCTGAAAATGGGGTATCTGTGACTGCTCCAGAAATGTACCTAATTTAATATAAAGCAATTTCAGCAGACAGGTAGATTTATGGTAGAGCCTATTGCAATCATATTCTTAAAGCTCTGCCTCTAGGTTGCATTTCCTCTTTGTTGCATCCATGTTTACAGTCCTCTTGTAGCTGTTTTTCTCCGAACTGCAGAATTCCTGGTATTAAGGCAGAGATAAGGTTCTCCTCAGAGCCACCAAATCAGGCAGAGTAAGACAAGAATAAATGAAATGGAATTTGATACATTTCTGATGAAACTGAAATATCTGTAGAATCAAATAATTCAATTACACTGTCATAATTTCAAACTGACTGTATTCATAGAGGATATTTGTCTACTGTGGAGCTATTTCTGGATTTAGTCTAGCTAATAAAGAAACACACATTAAGTGCTTTATAGAGAAACACCTTAAGTGCCTCCTGTCCAGTCCTGCTTTTTTTTTCTTTATTTCATCTTAACAATGTCTTGTGTTATTCTATATCATTTGAATTACACTTAGAAGCTGATGAGGTCAAAAAATTCACTGAAAATCCACTTGCCTTCTACCTCCTCCCTTCAGCTTTCTGCAATATCGTGTTTGACCTGCCTCAGTTTGGCATTATCTTATCTCTGACCTGATCCTGTAGATGTATCCTGTAGATATCCTGTAGAATATTGCACACAGACTGTGCAACTACATAAAAGATTAACAACATTTTGCAGAAATGGGATCATATGCAAGGGGAGAGGCAAGTGAATGTGTGTGATTTTAAAGTTTGAGGTCAGGGACATGATTTTGGAGCTTCATTGATTCCTGCAGATGCTGACACTTCCTTCAGTCAAAAGGTGAGGATTGAAATAGAATGACTTTAAATGAAATCAAGTGTGTTTTCCACCATTTGTATTGTGGAAATACTTAGAAGGTCCAGACACCAGGTAAATGAGAAAATTACCACAGCTTCTCTAGTTCCTGCAAACCCACTGGCTTGCAGTAACTGTTCATATACGGTAGGTGTGAATTTATTGAAATTAGCTGCAATGAAGAAAGTATAACCACTTTGTAGTATTATATACATATATTTCCAGCAGTAGATCCAGAGACAATATGTACTGCTTGTCATGGTTTGAGCCTGGCACAGAGCCAGTGCCCCCATGAAAATGCCTCACCCTGGTGTCTGCTGTGAGATGTGACCAGGAATAAGCAAAACAGGCTCCAACTTAAACATAAATAACACTTTATTACCTAAAACTACAGGGAAAAAATAGGAAAGACTATAAGGAAAAGGAAAAAAATTGAAAACCTTACAAAAACCACTTTTCCTCCTCCCCACTCCCTGACTTTCCCAATCCAATACATTCTCTCAAAAATACCAACTGCCCAGCCCGGCACGACACTTTAGTATACTCAAACTGCAGTTCATGAAGAGGAACGGAGTCCTTCTTGTTCCATAGGCTTCTGGAAACACACTGAAATCCCGGATGCTTCCTTGTCACTTCGGCACCGCCCAGAAAGTCCATTTGCCGCTTGTGACATGTTCCTTCCATGCTCAGTGCTCTCACCACCGAGACATGGATCAGAGCTGCTTTTAGGGTGGTCTTTCAAGGATGCCTTGTCTCACTCCAAAAAGGCACAGTCTCTGCTTTTGGGACAACTGTCCCCCCCATATATTTCCAACCCCCTGGGGCCGGGGGGTCCTCACAAATGAACCCTCCTGGTTTTGAGGCACTGCCTCCCCCTAAATGCAGTCTGTGTCACAGGAACAACTGAGTCCATGGCTACAAGAAAACGTCCAGCCAAAAGGCCACTCCAAATCATCTCTCCCCATCCAATCATCTCCACAAACTCCGGGCCAAAGTTCTTATCTCATATCATCTCTCATCTCCCTTCTTATTCAGCTTCGAGGAGGATTAGCATTTTCGCAAGGCCCCAATCATGTAAGAAAGGGTTAAAAGTTTTCAGTCTCTGTCTGTCGGTCGGCTCCCACGCACGCTGCCCACACGCTGCCGCTGCGGCCGGGCAGTCTTCCTCCCCCTTCTCGCTGGCTGCTCTCCTGGGGGGGGGGAAGGGGGGGGGCTGGCTGCCCGATGTCTCTTGGGGCTCCCCCACCCTTCCATCTTCGAAGCCCCCTCAACACCATCTCTGTCCAGGCCTTACCGCATGGCTGGCCCCTCCCCCGCCCAGCAGCAGCGGGCCGGACGGGGGAGAGATCTGAACTCCTCGGCCGACGAAGTCCAAAGAGGAAATGCCAGGGCAGTGCCCTGCTTTTAACCCCTGTGTATTCTCGGAGGTGTGTCCAAAACCCACTGGCCACACCGGACGCCAGTCTCAAACCCAAAACCTTCATTGGTTTGACCACAGCTTCCCAGAATTCCCAACTTCTTCCTGGTCAAACCATGACACTGCTGTATGGTACATTCTTACACCACAACAGTCCCTAACAAGACTGTGTGTTTGAACCCCCAGGCATTGCCTGAACACTGTGCACCAGCCCTTTGCTCCATGGTAGAGCTGCCCATATTGAACAGCTCAATCCTCCCTTAGGAGCAAAAGCGGGGAGCCAAATTCTTATGGGATAATTAGTAAATCAGGCAAATACAAAGCACTAACAGATATTTGTTACACACCAAAAACATTATATATTTTGGCAGAACTGCCTCTGCTCCGGCTGGAAACTGCAGACTGGTGAAGATCACATGCAGCCAGGTATTGCAGTGGATAAGCTCTGAGCCATTTCCCCCATGCCCTTCTGAACTAGAGTTAAAATGAGAAAAAGACCTGGAACATTCTTGTCTTATATGGAAATTCTTAGACTAGGTACATTGTGGCTGGCTAGATGAGACATGATTTGAGCTTGGTGAAGGCGAAGACTACTCTTGATATGTCAGTTAGATACATAAATATACATCAACCAGAAGATCCCCTAATCAACTAATTAAATCAACTACTCCATCCCCTTTTCCTCATAAAATAAAATTGGAAGGTGATGGTAAAGGAAAGAGGAAGTTTTTTACTTGCCAGCTTGTTGTGTTTAACCGTTGTGGCATCACTACAACCACAAAAGAGTTTCAAGCTTGTAGGCTGCCTGGATTACTTAAAGCATCCAATCACTTTCTAGTTAAAATGCACCCTGGGAGCACATGTGATAATTGTTGTGGTTTTACTTCTGCTCAAGACTGCCAAAAAAACCTGTGTGTTGCTACAGAAATGTGAATTGCTACCAAAGTCAGGTAGAAGAGCTTTGTGGCAAACCCTTCCATCTGGCTGAGTTATATATGAATGTAATGATGCTGACCACAGTAGGTGTACCAGTCTCAGCTCTTGCTAGCTTCCTGCCTGGTTTTAATTTTCCTATTTTGTACTTAACCACCTCAAAAAGATAATCAGTGCAAAAACAGACAGTAAATCTCATTATGGAAGGAATTCTACCAAGATTGACCCTTTGTCACATCTTTAGACTGCACAAATTAGCTTTTGTGATGCTGGTCAGATAAATTCTGCAGCATTAATCATTTTTAGTCTAGGAACATAGCCTCCAGATTGCAGAAGAACTCCTTGAAAAACTATATTTTCTCAGCCTTTGAGGGCCAAAAAGAAATATGTGATAAGGGCTGATTTACTTTGTGTTGGTCTATAATACAGCATCTTTAAAGAAACTGCCAAGTATCTAATACAAATGAGTATATATATATATCTAACTTTTAGACTTCAATTTCAACTCCTCTCCCCCAACAAAAGCAAAACTATAAACCCACACATCAAGATCAAATGGACAATTTTCCAGACACGTTTGATTCTGACTGTGTTAACACCCTCTTTTCTCCCATGCATTGCTTCCCACCTCTAATTAACCAGCTGGAGAGAATATAAAAATGCTTTCCTCCCAACCCTAGAGAGGCTTGAGAAGGCTGTTAGTGCACTGGACATGCTGTGTAACAAACTTTTGTTTCCTCCTAGCAAACTGTAAAAATGTCAGCATACAATGAGGTGTCTGCTGAGGGCATGCTTCACATGGGCTCTATTTAGGACATGCCCTGTCTTTTCTTTTAATCTCAGGAAGTTAGAAGGACAGCATGTCCATGCTGGCTTTTACAGATAGGGCAAATTGGTACAGAGATTTCCCAGGTCTTTTTATACAGAGGTCATGAGCTCATTCACACTGGTTCATCTGTGAGAATCACAGATGAGCAGAAAGGCAATGCAACTTGCTGCATCCTGCTTTTACAAAGCTGCTTTCTGCACATACGTGGAAATGTCTTCATTTACTGAAGATGTCAGAGAGGAAAACAGAAAAAAACCCCAACACATTTTATTGCAACCCCCCATATTTTATTGCTTTGCCTTATTCTGTATCTACTAGCTTGCACTGTTTTATAGCTGTATCTCTTTTGTAGTTTGTTTTGTTTACAAATGATATTACTAGTGATAAGGATTGCTATAAACAAAAACAACCTTTATATCTGATAATGTGGAAATCTATCTGCTTTGTTGCTAATTATGTTTTTACAGAATTTCTGTGAGACCTATTCTTCTCACTTAGTTTTGTCTACTCTTTGTTTCTCTGTTGAGTCATTATGGCTATAGGAATGATTCACAGCAACAAATCAGTATGGTAAAACTAGACATAGAGTGATCTCATCCTGGTTCTTAAGGTACTGGGAAACTATCCTGTTTGTTTTTCCCTGGCATCAGTTTCCCCCCGTTGTCTGACAATAACCAACTAAATGTTTTGATAGTGCTCTGAGCAGGTGTCTGAAATCAAAAGAAAGGTCACAGTCAAAAAGGCATCACTTTCCCAACTGGATCCATTTCACTGTGATCTCTGACCTCTGTATTGGTGTCCTTTTGTTGCAGGCCCTGCGTGTGTTGAGCTGTGATTACAAGATGGAAAATGAAACTAGAATGGTGGTTTGTGATCTTGGGAACCCCATGGTGGCTGGCGCAAACGTAAGGGAAAACCAGATGCATTTACTGATTTTTATCTAATTGAATTTTAAAGGGGAACAAATGGAAATTTATTCAATTACCAGAATGTGTCCCAATAAGCAGCACATGAACCAAATTATTTACCTGGACAATAAATTGTTGGTGTAATAGGAGGCAGAATTGTGCTTTTGGAAAAGTAGCAATTTGTTTTGCTAAAAGATTAATTATGCTAGAACTTGGGGTTCGTGTCACTCAGAGAAAGTGAGAGTGGCTCAATTTATCACTATCATTTCATTAGAAGTTGCACTAGTATAATGAGAATTCCAATCTATAATGTAATCAGTTTATTTCTCTCTTTTAGAATCCTCTCTACTTAAAACATAAAGATATATGTATAGTAAATGACAACCTCGTCAGCCTGATTCTATTCTTGAGTGCATAAGGGTTGTATTGCCTGTTTATATCACAATTTATGTCAAGGAAAGTGTGTTTGGAATAAACTTATGCTTTAAAGTTATTATTTTATTTCTAAAGATTTCCCTGAAAAGTAAAAGTATCATCCTAAAAAGTGAAAGTAATGGAGAACATTTCTGAGTAATGGAATTTTTGTAATGGGATGATGGGATGCAATGACAGGCCAAAGCATGAGACAAATTCCAATTCAAGGCAAATAATTTCTTGTTCTGAGAAGACAGCAATTTTATTTATCTGCCTAGTAATTTCCTTGTTAGTGTCAAGGTAGAAGCAAATTCTCAAGATACAGACGGAAGTGAACAAGAACATTATGTGTGATCGGGATGCAGTGGAATGGGGCAGGAGAGCATAAAACCCCTTGGGCTGGAAGAGAAAAGGAAGAACAAACATGAGAGACACCAACTTGTATGCCAAGAAGGAAAGGAAATCTTTGCAGGTTGCATATTGTCCGAAGCACAAGCAATGGAAAGTCTGAGTGTAGAGGTGTTAGACTACAGACCCTGCTACTCCCCTCTTTGAATCCAAAGCCCTGTTTCCACATCATCCTTCACCCAAAATGCTACCAGTAGCAGTGTGAAGCCTTCAGGAATGCCATTTGGTGGCTACTAAAACATTACTACTCTTGCCTGTCTCTTTATGAATTTTCACAGCATAACTAATCCTTCTTGTCTTCAGAATCAACTCTAGGAGTGCTCTAAGTTCCATTGCCAGATACTACTAAGCACACTACTTCACAAAGAGAGAAGTAGCAGAATAAAACAGCAGGGCTCATAATATATTCAAGGGTTTTCTACTTTACAACAAAATAATCCATCCCTTTAAAACTGAGGCGTCAAAGGTAGAGCATTACAAAGCCAGATGGCAACATGGTTTGATTAGAGTAAGTGAAATCTTAAATCCTAAATTTATCTTTGAAGCCAGCTCTCCTGGAAGCTCAGTAAAGGTGAAAGGACTTGTGTTTTTTTCAGTCCAAACATATTTGTGATGGCAAATGTACTTCCAAAAGCAAAATACCAGCCCTTTGTACAAATTGCATAAATCTCAAAAGGTTGCTCTGATCCATTTCCAGTTTTGCAAAACAATTCTGCTCTGGCAGGAGATCAGTTATTCTCAAAACACTCAGTCAGAAAGGGACTCTTTGTGGAAATTGTGAGTGGGAAGGAAGGGTTAGGTCAAAATTGAACATTCCTAAAACTCTTTAACTATTGAGTCACCTTAATGACTTGCCAGCACCCTGAAATCCTAGAATTCTTGAGCTCTTGAAGATCAACTTCTGAGTATGAGGGTTATGTTGGGATTTTGTGATATAATCTATGGGATATTACTGCAGCAGACTACAGGCTTGTCTGACACCTCACATCTTCAAAATGCATTATGTCATCTATGTCCTTAAAATTGTTTACCGGCCACAAAAAATATTTCATCTTTTCAGTAATATCTTTGAAGTTAAAAAAAAAAGATCAAAGAGTAAAAATGAAGATAAAAAGAATTGTTAAGGAAAATCTCAATGCCAGAATGCAAGCTAAATGTCTGACAACATCTTACTGGCAAAGATTGCTCAGTATACTTATTTATGACACTGAAATGGATCAGACAAGCTTCCTAATGTCTGTTCAGTGACATCAGCAAGTGAGAAAATTCTAGTAGAAGAATCTGGAAGTTTATAGAAATTAATAGAAATAAGGTTAGAAGAATGGAGGCTTGGAAGATTTTGCCTATTTCTTGGTATGTACCAAATTGATTCTTCAAGAGCACCCGGTTTTACCTCTCTTATACACTGTAAGACACTTCATAAAAAGCTACACCTCTGTCTCCCAGCATACTCCTAAATCCTGTCAAACATAATAGGTTAAAACTTATCAGTAATAACAGAAATGTCATGTATTTCAAAGATACATGATGTTACAAACATGTAAATAATGCAATCTTAAATAAACTTATTTCACTTCAAAAATTTTAAGTAAAAATAAACTATTCTGATAAAATTTCTGTGCTACTAAAATCAGGATGTTGAATAATTGCTAAGTTATATGTTCAAGCAAGTTAAACTCCTGTGGCCTCAGTGGTTTTCAGCAAGGGCATGTGAGCATCCTTGCCCTATTATTAGTGGCAATATCAAGGGTTACATGACATAAACAAAGTTATATGGCTACACAAAGACAACATCTGCAACTTATTAGAGTTGTACAGTAGGAGTGTGTTTCACTATTAAAGATGAAGCCTCAGGGGTGTAATAGATCATCAGAACTGCAGTTCATGGCTGCTCTGTCTGATGAAAATTTTATCTTTGGTTCATCAAATGTTTTTTCTGCTATAAGTGGAAACAAATTATTTAGACTGGTTAGTAAAAACAGGAAGATAAATGGTGAGTTTAATATCTCAAAATTTTTGTCTAAAAGACAAAAGTCATTATATTTTTAAAGGTGAATGGAATATCAATAGAGTTGCTAATATCATCTCCAAAAAGTGAGCTTAAAATTAAAAAGAGCTACATCTCTATTCCAAGTCAGCTATTCAACTTTTGAGCGATTTAATGAGCACTGTCTTTTTATCGGAAAGATTTTGCTTCAAAAAGGAGATATCTACTGTAACTGTGAAATTAAGATAATCAGAATTCAAAGATTTGAACCCACCATTCAATTTATTATGACAGTATTGGTTCAGCTGGAGTCAGCTGAAAGTAGTTGAAACATGTTAGGTAAGTTTTGTCTGGTGATGGATTGTGTTGCACCACTGCAAATAATGAAATAGGAGAATTGAATGAAAAAAAAATGGTGGGAAAAAGGAATATGAAATGATGTTCACAGAGGAAAATTCCTCATCTTCAATGATGTTGAATTTAGGTCCCTACATTTGTGTGTCCTATGCTGTTGTTAACAAGTTTCCTGAAATATTCTGAGGAAATTATGCCAAGCAGACAACATTTTTTTCTCCCCACCCCCAGTCTAGTCAGACATTGGCAGAAATGAGGGAATAATGTCCTCATTTCCTGATGCCTTTTGATGAATTTCTCACAAAGATTGTTTGTCCACATGGAGAATATATCTATGTATTACCATACTTTTTAAAAAGCGCAAGTACAATGTGCATGTTATCCTGCTAGAAATTCTGCCAGTAGGCCAGATGGAAGGTAGAGGAGGAGTGAGGAGTTGTAGGAATTGAAAAATTCCCATTTTGAAAATTACCAGATTTAAACATGCAGTTGAAAGAATTAAAAACAATTATTTAAACATTGCAGTAGAATTTAATTAATTGAACATTGGGGACTGATGGCATCTCCTGCTACTCACCTGGCACTTACTGGGGCTGTAAATGTGTCCCATGAGAGGCTTACAGAGACCCCTCCACGGGCTATTGTATATTCCTTCTCTAGTTGGCCCTTCTCTCTTCTGAATAAACTTGGTCTGCTTATCCCTGCTCTTCTTGCAAAGCAAATGGAAATTGTCGAAAGGAGGAAGCCAGGTCTGCTTAAACACAAAGCCGCACCAGTGGAAGTGCTAACCTCCTTCAGTTTTGGGACCTGTGTGTTGTACTCTCTCCTCTGGTCACTCACTCCCAAGTTGTAGCAAATTGAACTGAAAATATAACTTTGAAGCTGTATTCCTCTTAACAGGATTTTTTTTTCCACTGCAATGGAAAATCAAACTAGAAGTGAATTAAACTGCTGCTAATTTAGCCTCATGTGCTCAGTCAGCCCCACATGTGCTCAGTGCCTGAAGCAGGCAGTGCAGACCTGCCAGGTGCAGAGACAGTGCAGGGAGCCCTGCAGACCTGGCCAGGGGCGTGCATGGATGGAGGCAGGGATCAGAGCTGCCAGACAACTGTTATTTGCTTTTGGCTTGGCTTGGCAAAGCAAAGACTGTCTGGATGAAGAAGGGCCCACTGCTGTGTTCTTGGGAGTGTGCTTCTCTATTCCTCTGATCTTTCCTCTCTCCAGCCAAGTTTTCCATCTGGGGACATACAGAGGCAGGAGGGCATTTTTTCCTGAGAACAACTAGACGATGTTATTGCATACTAATTTTGAAAAGCAACAGTGTCCAGTAGAAGTCTGTGAAATGCAATGTTGAACAGTGCTGCTTTATTGATCTGGAGAGATCAACTGTTTCTAGTAACCTGTTGTTTTGTTTCTTTCTCAGTTCTCCACAGGCATTCGATTTTCTGTTCAGCATTTTGAAAATGCAGACTTCAGCATCAATTTTGAGCTGCAAATAAAAAGGTTAGATATTTTATCAAGAGCATGGTTATTTAAATTATTAATTCCTCTTGCCATATGAAGTTTATTATATAATAAGGTCTCTTTTGAGTATCAGTAATTATTTCAGGCGCTCTCCAATGGTAGTTTATGTCAGGAGGATTTTTGAATTTGGAACCTCATTAACTATTGGGAGAATCAGTCCAATTTCTTTAAAATTCAGATTATTCAGGTATTTCTTGAAAATTCAGGTTAACTGAGTTTTTAAGTATCTTCTGCAGATTTTCCAAATCTGAACTTTATCTAAACTTCAGAATTAATACACAGTAATCACTTTGTAACAAAGGTGAATATGCACAAACATATCGTGCTCTGAATTAAACCAGACATGCTGCTTCTTCACAAAAATTTAGAAAACAAAAGGAAAGCAGTTGAAATCTGCTCAGCAGATTTACTGGCACAGAGAGAACTGTTTCAGTTTGATGCAGGTGAACCTTTGTAATTTTTCCATTTGATTCCTCCCCATTTGTGGGCTTCACATATTAATATTGTAGAATCTTGTGTTTTATACTGAGCAGAACTTCTCCCACAGAGACAAAAAAGCACAGAGTGGCTGGGTTAGGATAACAGCAAAAACAAACCTGGGACTTTTTCAGTAGGTGGAAGGGCTTCTGCTCCATCTGTCCTCATCAAATACTCGCTGGAGTTCTGCATGGGGCCCTCCCTGCCCCACATGCAGAGACTTAATTGCAAATGTCTGGCCTTTAATGACAGCCTTGATCACGTTCATTATGGTAAATAACTGAGACATTTGAAATGTTTAAGTCATGTCTCCATAATGTAACCCTTGAAGGGAAAGGACATGCAGAAACTCAGGAAGGGCACAGCAATGGCGCAGAAGTCCATTAGGCATTTGGTCTCCCTGGAATCTGGGTGGGGACCATGCAAACCTGGACATGAGCTCCCCTGGAGAGAGACACAGCATTTACCTGTAGGCCCCCTGTCCATGCCACTGTTCATTTCTTAGTGCAAGCAGTAGTTTTAAATGGTTATCCAAGGCTCATGTCACCACCCTTTTCATGCTGTGAAACTGGGGAGGTCCAGAGCTTTTTGGTAATTAAATTTGTCTAGGTAATAAGAGTTGCATGTAGGTAACAGTTTTTAAAAAGTGACAAGAATTTCCTGAGGAATAAGTCTGAACTTCAGGAGACAACAACATCTCATGCTTCCTCCATGAGTGTGACTCACTAAAATGTAAAGGAAGAAAATGTGTTGGGCTACAAACTGGTATGAAAATGTTGAAGAGCACTCAGCTATTTAAAAAACAACAAAAAAGGAAAGAATAAAGAGTAAAATTTCTTGCATTGGGAATGTACCCTACAGTTAAAACTCACTGCTTTGTACATTCATTCACAAGCAGCAGGACAGTTTGTGTATTTCTATGTTCTTAGTGAACAGATAAAACAATCCTAAAAGAAAACAGAGCAGAACTCCACGAAGCAAACAGAGGAAATTGCCTAGATGGAGGCAAGAACACATCTGAATTTGAGTCCTACTTTAATTTATTCAAAAGAGAGGACTTTCATTTGCTTCAAAACATCAAGTGGAAAATAAGTATTTTGGTTTGCAAAACTGAAGTTCATTACTTACAAGAAACAAGCAAGAGGCTGAGAAGTGTCTTGAAATCTGATTCCTTTTCTGATGTGGATGTTGCTATGCAATTATGTACCTCTTAGAGAGAGAGATGTCTTGGCGCTTCTTTTAAACTGTTTTCTTCCCCAAAAAATGCCATAAAGCATGAACAAGGTTTGAATAGCAGATATGTATGACCAAAATCTGTATTTTAACTCTATGAAAATAAGACAAATAAGCAAGTTGGAGAGCACCTTATTCTAACAAAATAGTGGTATAATAATTTTTACACTTTAAACAATTTTTGTACATTTAAACTCAAAACAATGGCTATAGAGTATTACCTAAAATTTCAAATAATGTTTGATGGGAATTTGCATTAGTTTACAAACAAATTAGAGCTGCTCTTAATTTCAGCAATCTGTAACCAGAAAGCCTGGATCAAAGCTCTTTATCCCTCAGGAGTCAGTCACTGGAAATGCTGACCTCCTCTGAATGTTTCCAATTGACTGATGGTACCCAGATGTGATAGCAGCAAACTGGAACAGCAATAGAAACTTGGTGTTCATGGAGCAAGGAAACCACACTTGACTGAAAAAAAATTCCAAATTTAGTGTTGTTAATCTCATAGTTAAATAAATTCTAAGTCTGTAATTACTTCACTTTCTTCATGAATTTGAACTTGCAAACCTTTTTTATAGGAATGGGCTATAATCACAGGAGTAGCCTTTTGAAGTAAGAGAAACTACGTTTATTACTAAGGATTTACAGTCAGAAAAGACAATAAGATGAGTGAGAGCTCTAGATTTTAAACACAGAGATCTGTTTTCACTACTAAGTGGTTTTTAAAATGTAAACACTCTGGATAGGGGAGGGAAGAAAATAAGAAAATGAAAGAAACTGTTGATCTTGGTTCTTTTCCCCCAAAGACTCAGTCATGCTAAAGTCACAGGTTTGGAGAATCATAAAAGTAGATTTTATTCTAACAAAGCTTGTATTGTTCATTAACACTGCCTTCCTCCAGTGGATGAAACAAAGTTCTATTCTATTAAGGTACTTTTATCTATACAGATAGCCAAGTTGTGCAAGATATTCTGAGCCAAATAAATTTGTAACATCTTATTCATCATCACAGGATTCTTTAAAGGAAGCTTGAGTTGATGATATTATTAAATATGTGATGAGCTCAAATAATATCCATCTTAAATACCCGTGTCCTACAAGACTGAAGAGTGCCCAGTGGGCCTTGTGTGTTGAGTGATATGATAATCTAGAGTTCTGATATAAAACCTTTTTTTAATACTTGCACATATATTTTCCAGTTCTAACAAGATAAATCCCACCAGCAACTTAGTGAACCTCCATATCAACATCAGTGCTGCAGCTCAAGTACAGATCAGAGGGTAAGTATTCAACTATTTAAACTCATTTTGGTTACTACTTTTTTACAGAATCTTTCTGCATATGATAATCCCATGCTTATTATAAACCTAAATGCCTTATCCATCTAGGACACCTGGGTCTCACCCCTGCAAGCCTTGCAGGATGGAACTACTACAAACTTATTGACTGTCTGTGCAAAGACAGCAGCTTAAAGAATCTCACATTGTAGTAACACCAGTCAGAGCCAGCATTTCATTTGGGTATTCAAATTGTGCATGGATGTTACTAATATAAAATGCCTGCTCGTATGTGTAGGTCTTCTTGTGCAACCACTTGAATGCTTAATGCTGAATACCAAACAGAATCTACTGCTTTTATGGCTGGAAATGTGAAACACATTATGGCAAGGCATGTAGTAATAGAGAGCAGAGTGAGGCCTTTGAAGAAAGGATGAGTAAGAAATGAGTAATGATGAACTGTTCACTGACACAAAGTATACCAAAATTAAACAAGTACAGGATATAATCAAAGATGATCATTTCTACCTCTCTTTTTGTATACAGCTTAGTTTTAGAAATTATAAAATGCAATTAGGTGATAATTGCCAACTGAACACGAGCAAGCACTGTGCCTGTGTGGCCAAGAAGGCCAATGGCACCCTGGCTTGTATCAGACATGGTGTGGCCAGCAGGCATTGATCAACCCTCTGTGCTTGGAACTGATGAGGCCAAACCTCAAATACTGGCATCATTTTTGCTCCCCTCTCTACAAGAAGGGCATTGAGGTACTGGAGGAAAGAGGACCAAAGCTGGTGGAGGGCCTGGAGCAGCTGAGGGAGCTGGGGGCGTTCAGCCTGGATAAAAGGAGGCTCAGGAAGACCTTACTGCTCTCTACAAATAACTGAAAGGAGGTAGATGTATGGTGGGAATCAGTCTCCTCTCCCAGATAATAAGTGAGAGGACAAGATGAAATGGCCTTTAGTGGCAGCAGGGGAGGTTCCATTTAGATATTAGGAAAATCTTCTTCACAGAAGGAGTTGTCAAGGACTGGAAGAGGCTCCTCAGGGAAATGGTACAATCACTATACTGGGAGATATTGAAAAGACATGTAGATCTGGCACTGAGGGACATGCTTTAATAGTGAACTTGGCAGCACTAGTTTTATGGTTGGACTCCATGATCTTTAAGGTTTTTTCCAACCTAAATGATTCTAAGATTTTATAATATTAGAGTGCCCTGTAAAATCTTGGAGCTAGACTCCTATTCTGGCATCCTGGAGGAAGTCAGGAGGATGTCTGGGATATTAGATTTCCTACATCTCCTCTTATGAAACTACAGCTCAAAAAAAAAAAAAAACCTTAACCATTATCCGCTCTGCAGAGGTTGAACAGGAGCTACAAAATCCAGATTCATTTCCACAGTCAGGCCATGAGGCTTGGCTGATGCAAGGAGGGTAGATGTCTCTAATTTGATGCACCTCAAGAGGCTGCCTTGGATGTTAAAATATTAAAATTTATTTATTTATGGGGCTTTAATTTATAAAAATGTATTTCTTGTTGTCACTTCTGAGACAATATGACTATCTAGTGCTAGCAATAAGTCAAATAATTTTGCAGATCACAGAGAACATGTTTTCTGTTTTAATATTCAATCTATCTGCTCTAATCTGGTCTAATATTCAGTCTAAATCTGAGGGATTTTAAAAGGTTTTTTTCATCATATTTTGTAAGTGTATTCCAGATTAAGAAGACCCTAAAACTAGTCAGGTGGAACAAAAAAAGCTGGCAGTCAAAGACTGTGTGGATATATGTCAATTATTCTGTTTCTGAAAAGGAGCACTTGAAATACAGCATGTTTAATAAGAACAGAAGTGAGAATATTATTTTATTCTCTGTAGCTAGTGGTGATCTAAGGAAATGAGCTAGATAGAAAGAGAGGTGAAGAATACAAAAGGTGTAATACAGAAGTAGAGGCTGAGGAGAAAAGAATCAAAGGTGTTATTTAATGGGCTACAGATGTGTGAGAAAGTGTTGGGAGCCAGCAGCTGCTGGGTGTTGCCATGGGTGAGCACCCCAGGCTAAGGACAGGCTGGAGTTTTGGACTGGAACAGTTGTGGTAACATACACAGGACTTCCCAGTAAGGATTGCTTCCAGTGCTGTGGATTTTTTGGGGTTTTTTTTTGGGATTTTTGTTTTTTTGTGGTTTTTTTTGTGAAATCTCTCCTCACTTTAATAAAAAAGTCTTACAAACTTTTTATTTTTTGCAGACTCTTTGGAAACTTTGTCTCCATCATGTTTTTACTGTGCCATAGAGTGTTCCTTTTAATGAAGCCTTCTGTAACATGTAAATTGATAGACCAAAAAATGACCACAAAATGTTCAGTTCTTACGGGCTTGGTGATAAGTGGGAAAAGTTGCTTGAATTGCTGCCTGCAATTCTAGGAAACAGGTTATTAAATACAGAGGAATTACTTAATTGAATGACTTCCAGTTTCTTTCCTCTTAAGTATTTCAGTTTCCTTATTAGCTACAGCATTCCCAAATGCTTTGTTGACAGATTTTGCTAATTACTCAGAGATGCTAAAACATGCAGTTCCAAGGGAATTGCTCACTATTTCCTAGATGAAAGAGAGACTATGTCCACATTTGGACTGGAAAATATCTTGCATTAGTTTCTTTACTTCTCTTCTGAGAATTGCAGAAGAGAAGTAAAGAAACTAAAGAAACTACATGCAGATATACTTGCACAGTGGAATGCAAGTACTAATGCTTCTTCTGTGAGAAAGGGAGAAATCTTCAGTAGCCTCTTTAAAAGAAAATTAACATAACTCCTTAGATAATTCAATAAGCAGTTGCTTTGATAACTAAGATTTAATTATTTTGCTTACCTTTCTTCATCTATAAAAATGTAGGAGTTTTAATTATCTCTCACTGCTGGAAAAGCACTAGAGGAATGAGGGATTCACGAAGGAAGTAATTTGGATTAAGAGGATTGGTAGCTGACAGAATTTTTATTGTATATCCCCATATAAGCCTTTTCTGTGCACCATACTTTGTTTATCATATTTTTCAGTACTTTTGTTTCATTATACTTGTCACCTAAAAGTCTAGGAAAATCCTTGTCTAATAAATCATTCAAATGTTAAAAATATTCTCAATTAAATGCAAAATAAAATAGTTAAAAGTGTGAATTTGTTTTTCTTTGACCCAAGTTTGCTACCTTTGTGTCAATAGTGGAAGTCCTCAAAATAACTGTAAATTCTGTTAATATAAATGTTCTTATATACACTACAATAATTTTAATTTAATGTCTAAATTTATACTTTACATTTTGTAATTCCATGGATAAGAATACTTCCCTGGCAGTACAAGAGAAAACACTGAGTTTTGAAACCTCACGTTTTCTTCTTTTTGTCTCTGTACAGTTTCTGATTTGCAGTTTTTTATGGTAGATTAAGGGTCTATGTTTCTTGGCTTTTGTAACACTCTGAAGTTCCCAGACAGCAATCAATAATTAAAATTCATATTGGAAACAGGATGATTTGTGAAACTTAGGCCAAGTACCTAATGAGAAATTACTTTTTAATTAATACATTTTATATTAGGATTGGCTTGTGAATTTACCTCTGGCATTCTTGTTAGTCCGAACTGCTGGCATTTTGAAGTCTGAGGAATTATTAAGAGTTAGGATACTCCTGAACACACCAAATTTCACCAAGAGTTATACTTCAGCTGGATGGCATTAAGCTGTTCTTCTCTGGGATTTCCTGCTGCTTTGAGAAGCTGTATACTGTAGTAAATTTTCATTCATTGTATATGACAGAAGAGCTGTAATCAAGAACAGTTTGTTCCTTCCAATAGTATTTTTTCAGCATTTGCAACAAAACTATCCAATCTTTTCTTCAAGGGGCCATCTGCAGCAGGGCCACTGCAAAGTGATTAACAGCAGTGCCTAGAAGTCCATTATGGTATTCAAATTTTACACTCTTAAAAAAAAAATATTGTTTTTTAACAGTTTTCTATTAGCAAAACTCCAGTTTTGGCAGAACCAACATTGAAATTCTATGGATCTTCTTTCAGCTAAAGACTCCATAAATCAGCAAAACTCAGTGAGAGTTGACCCTGGCAAAGAAAGGGTAACACCATTTCCTTGTACCACCAAGGACCACATGCAGTACTTGTAGGTGACAGATGTCTGTGCCAGAACTGATCTATCATGCTGAAAGAAATTCTTGGGATCTGATTTCCCAACTTCTGAACACCTGAGTGAGGTTTAGTTGGCCTCTGAATGGAACTGGTACAAGGAAATTCCAATTTTAATGAGAAATAAAATGTTTGTGATTCAAATAAAAATGTTAACAGAAGACTACTTTCTCAAGGTCAAATAGAGAAGAAAAGGAAAAATAAAAAAGCAGCTGGAAAGATGTCAGATATTAAGTCACAGTTTTCTTTGTTTATGTTTTATTTGTGTTGCAACTTGCAACAATATTCCAGAGAATGCTTTAACTACCACTTTGTTTGCAAAGCAGTTGGAAAGCCTGGAGAACTCTTTTAGAGTCTAGTCCTGAATTCTGTTTCTCAGTACACCAATTTCCATTATGACTTTATGGAAGTCACAATATCTCTGTTTCCCATCTAGCATGTTATGGAGGCATTGTAGCATTCACTTCACCTAACTCTAATTAATGTGCTCAAATAACAAGCTTTGAGGGCTCAGGTTTTTATAGTGGTCTTCATTTCATTCTAAAACTAATGCAATCATTCACTGGTAATAGTTACTGTTTTAACCTGTTTTATGCAGTTACTGTTTTATACTGTTTTGCATATTACAGAGTGTCTCACCCCCCAACAATTATTTTGCCACTTCACAACTGGGAACCCAAAGATCAACCTACAAAAGAGGAAGAAGTTGGTCCTTTAGTAGAACACATCTATGAGGTAAAAATTATGTATGTTTCCACAGGACCTCACGCTGCCCCCACTGAATTCCTGATGAATTTGGTTTATTGTCTTTATCTGTAGCTAGATAAAGCCACAAATGTAAATACTCTGACTTTAGCACATGACCCAAATTTAATCTGGGAATTCACAACCCCATTATCTGTTCATATGAGTGGAGGGGATATTAGTTTATGCTAGGAGTCTGTCTTAGATATTTAAGGGATTTATAAACATTTTGGGTGTTTGACAAGAATTAAAAACAGTGCTTAAAAGTTCCTTATAACCAATGTCAAGTATCTTCTCATTAGAAGCTGTACATGCTGTGCACTGGAAAAAATGTTTTCTTTGACATTTAGCTAACTGAAAAATATAATGTAGACATACATGTAAAATATTCTGGTGAAAACAACTCTTAATGTTTGAAGTACACATATTTTTACCTTGTAGTTTTGTTGGTTTTTTTCCTATGGATGATTTGTCAATTAAAAGAGTTCAGCTTAGAAAAATGGCATTGAGTGAACTTCAGGGAATAGAAGCCATCCTTGGAATCTGATGGATGGCCTTTATTCCAGAGGGTAAAACAGGGGGCTTCACATATGGTTATAATTTACAAACTAGCACTCAAGGAAATATAAGCAACTGAGCTTAATCAGTGGTGTAAGATTACAATTTGCAGGACATACTAAAGTATAGTGAATACAACTGTAAAATACAAATTATCATTTATGAATTCCTCATCTAACACATTTCTCTAAACTGAAAAATACTTCAAATCATCCTGTCTCAAGCATCTGAGTTGTTTGTGAAACTGTATTTGTGACTTCAAATATATTAAAATAATTACAGTGATTAGTTACAGTTACTAAGGAAACCACTTACATGGTTTATATCAGCAAAGCATCCAAAAGACTGAGCAGTCTCCCAGAAGATGTAAGATTGAAAAGGCTTTTTATTTTGTTGTAACTAAAGGTCATCAGTCACAAAAATTCTGCAGATTTAAAAAGGAGGTTCTCACATCTCTAGGAACTTTGCATAAAGGTCCATGGTGTTCAGCTTCTATAATTCTTCAAGCCCAGTGACAACACATGTCCAGACTCCTGATGTCATCAGTTATTTTCAAACTATAAACTGATATAAGGAAACTATTTTAATAGCCTAGGTTTCTAAACTTTTATTATTTCTGTCTTTGCTCATTTTCCCTAGAAAAAATAATTTCTTGGGATATTAATTCAGGAAAACTAGTTCCTTCTTTTGAGAAAATCTAGATTGAGAATGTTGAAAATATAGTTCTTAACCAAAGAAGCTAGTTTAAGTTCTGCTCTATCTTTTATTCTTGTGCCCTGAAATGTGATTCTTTTGTATTCTGAACTTTTGGCTACTATTTACAAGCATGATCTGTTACAGTTCATTGTTCATATTTCTATGGGGTTCATTTGCTAGTGTGCTTTGGGTTGGAATTTTTTTGATACTTTTTTAGAATTCAATTCTTCATATGTAGGAAAAAATGGGAAAAGTGATAGATTTCTTGAATACACACTCAGACAGAAAAGACTGTTCTCTCAGATTTGCCATTGGTTTTGTGACTAACACAAAGAGGTTCTTCTCTCCTACCACAGATTCTCCATCAATAAAGTGATATTTATAGTCTGTAATAATCTTCCCTAAATACTCTAAGGCTGTGTCCACTAAGAATTTGAAAATATTTGAGTGGTGGTTTCAATGTTTTTTGTTATTTTTACTGCCTTGGAAAGTACTGATCATACTTCTTCAACAGCTGCACAATATAGGACCAAGTGCCATCAACCATACAGTTCTCCATGTTGGTTGGCCTGTGTCCAGTAGAGAAGAATTTCTTCTTTATATTCTCCACATTCAGACACATGGACCATTGCACTGTCAAACAAGCTCTCCTATTAATCCAATGCAAATAAAGGTGAGTACTTTATTTCCGTCACTTTCTGCATTTTGATTGGGATTTTTTGCCTACACTTCACATAGAATGGAAGCTTCACATGATTGGAACTTTCTTGGGAATTTTTAACAGTCCAAGATCATTTTCCTGGGTAAGAAGCAAGAAATAGATAGCCTATAACATTTCTAAAGTTAGTGCTTGGTGCATATTTGGTTTCTGTACTCTATATGAGGAGAAGGGTGTGCTCAGTCCCGCTGTTGATGCTACCAACAGAGATGTTACAGAGGGCTCTGTTCCAGTGCCAGCACTGAGGAACACCACACGTCACTGGTCTCCAACTGGACATTAAGCCATTGACCACAGTTCCTTGAGTGTGAGCACACAGCCCATTCATTATCCCCTGAGTGCTCTGTCAGATCCATGTGTTTCCAGCACAAAGACCAGGATGTCTTATGGGACAGTGGCAGATGCTTTGTCTACATGCAAGTAGATGGTGTCAGTTGTTCTTCCCTTGTCCACCAACACTGTGACTCCACCATAGAAGGCCTCCAAATCTGTCAGGCACAATTTGCCTTTAGTGAAGTCATTTTGGCTGTCATCAATCACCTCGTCATTCTCCATGTGCCTTAGCATAGTTTCCAGGAAGATCTGCCCCATGATTGGGCTAGACACAGAAGTGAGACTGACTGGTCTGTAGTTCTGCAGGTTTTCCTTTTTCACCCTTTTTAGAAATGGAGGTTCTGTTTCCCCTTTTCCAGTCAGTGAGAACTTCACCAGACTGACACAACTTTTCAGATACGGATAGTGGCTTTGCCAGTTGATCTGCCAGTTCCCTCAGGTCCCATGGATGCATCTCATCAAGTCTCATGGACAAGTGCAGCTTCAGATTCAGTGTAGGCAGTTCTTCATTCTCCCTTCTGTGATTTGGGCAGTGTGCCTGGAGCGTTCACCAGTGAAGACTGAGGCAGGAAACTCATTGAGTACCTCAGCCTTCTCAACACCCTAGGTAACCAGGTCTCCTATTTCCTTCTGGAGAGAAGTTACATTTTCCCTCACCTACCTTTGAGTATCCATAGAAGTTTTTCATATTGTTTTTAACATCCCTGACTGCATTTCATTCTCTTAGGGCTTTAGCTTTCCTAACCCGATCCCTGGCTGCTTGGACAATTTCCTGTTTAAAGATCTATGTTTGTGATGGCAGATCCCCTCAAAAGAGCTTGGTTTGGCTCAAAGTCAGAAGATTAGGCAAAACACAGCTCTACATATTATCCCATCAAAAACAAGGTATCCAATTTATTAAGCATGACTGATTCCAGACATTTCTGGAGTAAACAACAACACTTCTCAAGTTTAAGCAGTAGCCTGTTAAACATCTTTCAGGGAGAGCTGCATTCCAAGTGCTAAAAATGCTCTACATCTTTTGCATACCAGAATGGGTGTGAGTTTGGTATATTGGATGAAAGGGGTGACAACTTTCTAGTGATGAGGAGTGGTCACAGCCTAAGTAGTTACAAGTCAAGTCTTTAGCCTGAACAGACAGAACTACAGTACCTACTTAAAAAGGGTAAAGAAAAATTGATGTCTACTAAATACAATATTGCTAGAGTTTTGTGTTTCACCCAGGAAAACAAAGAGGTGTTGGAATTCCACCCTTTTATTTAGTTTCTTTAGAAAAAGGAAAAGCAAATGAGTGATAGGAAAGAGAAGGTAGAAAATGTCTGTCCAGTTTATACCCAAAGCACATCAAAATTGGAGACAGCGAATTTTTTCTGCACATTTTTTCTACTTAATTTTTCACCTCTTTTTGAGAAGTGGTGAGGAGGAAGAAGCTAAGGTGCTGCATTTGTACTTGCAAGCCTCGTTTCTCAAACTCACTGATCAGATCAGGTTGCAAGTATGTGAAAAGCAGTTCAGCATCCTCCCACCCTAGCCACTGTGTTCTATTTAAGATTGAATTAAGAAGCTGTGTAGAATACTGCCACAGTTCTTACTGATATTTTCAGGCAATGTATATTTTTTTATTTAATTTATTTTATTTTTTAAGAAGTTTGCTCTTTTCCTTCTCCTACTTGACAATGATTGCATCTGTTACATAAAAAAGACTGAATTCTTGTGAAGCTTGTGAGAAATTTTCCTGTAATAATGGTCCCTCTGTTGTGGCAGAATATGGCTTTAGATGCACAGTTTTTATGGCAATAAATTAAATATGCTTTCCTTATTTCAGTTTTTCAAAGCATTGAACAGTATGAATACACAAGTCAAGTTTCAAATATGTAATGCTTATCTATTGCTTCAGATGGCAAGAGGACACAGAGACAGGCTTCTTCAAGTTTCAGACAAACATCAGGATGCTTTGCTCAAATTTCCAAATAAGGCTAAGGACATTAAATGCCTGACTTCTCTTGGATATCTGAACTTACCTCTCTTAGGGGTTTCCCCTTTAAAATTACTCAGATTGTTCTGTTTCGATCAAAGCAGTACATTCCTCCCCACTGCTGAATTTCTTGTCTTGTAAAAAGGTTTTATTTGAGCTTTGCTGCCTAGTCCACAAAGATAAGTCACACCTATAAACACATGGGAAGACTTTTGTTTAGGAACTTTTCTGTAGATTATCTTCTGTGAAGACAGTGAGGGATGTGAAAAGATGATAAAATTATGAATCTTAAAAAAGGTGTAAAAAGGAGCCAAAGTACTTATCAAAGATATGGAATGAATTCCAAGCAGAAGAACTCAGAACACAGTACACTAGGACACTTCAGTCTAGAAAAGAGGTGACTGTGCACAAATATGATCCTCAAAATGAGTAGTGGCAGGAAGAGTGTGGGTGTGGATTGACTGTTCTCTGCCTCTTCCTGCACAGGAAGTGGAACATCTAATGAAGTCTGGGGAGCCAGATTCAAAACAAACAAAAGGAAGTGATGGCTCTTGGTGGCAGGTCTCAGGTGTCTGGGATTTGTGGCCAGAGGGAAGTAGTCAAGGTGAAAAGTTTACGTGATTCTAAGAGGAAAGTAAACAAATTCCCAAAAGAGAAGTTCAGTGAAGATTAGTAAATGAACACAAACTTCATACAGATAAGGAAGTCCCTGTACTGAAAACATTTGGAAGCTGAAAGTTCTTAGGAGAGTATTGTGTATGCATGCCCCATTCTTACTTCCTTCTTACTCTTCCTAAGCTGTGATGAGAAGAGGGCTCAGTTAGATTGCCTTCTGTCTTGAGACAGTATTCCTGATGAGTTGGTTTTTTTCTTCCACATTGATGGCAAAAAGCATTTTTATAAAACCTGTACCTATAAATATCACTGCTGTAGAATATACAGACATTTGGTGCATTCTCAGTGGCTGAGCACTGCTGCACCACGAGTGAGGCATCTGTCAGGGCAGCAGTGAAATAACAACAAAAATCCACCACATGTATGAGGCACATCCACCAACATGAGTGGCAGGAGATAACCCCTTCCAGAGGCAGTCTGCTCATGCTGCAAAACTGTTAGTACTGTCTTTAGGGTTTGATCCTGGGACAAAGCAATAACATCCAATGCATTGCTCTTGAATGGTCACCAACTGCTCTTGTGTAATTTTGTGTATAATCTAGTAATATAATATATGTATATTGTATATTATAAAATATATATTGTATTTAAATATATATATGAAATATTTAAATATCTATAATGCAGTATAATATAATATAATGTATGTAATATAAAATAATGTGTATCATTATTTTATGTTACATACATTATATTATAACTTTGTGTAAAAAAGTCCTCTTCCAGAACATTTTTGATGGAGTTACACAATGCAGCAAAGGCTGTAGCCTGGCTAGAAAACCAGAAAAGTGGAACAGGGTATTGGAATGAGAAGTGGGGGACTGGAGAGGTCTGGAAACCTGCTCAAAGTAATAATGCTCAGGAGAAGAAGGCAGTACAGTCTTCCATGGTGGGGAAACTGAGACAGTCTGCTGTAGTTAAAGGGAGGGAGTGATCCTCTAAGATAGTGTGCCAGATACATGACATATAAAATAGCAACAGAGCTAGATTATTCAGTTGAGCATTTCCATGTGACCAGATCAAGAGGGATAAAATAATATCTTTAACCTGGACATCTAGGCCACTGGACAAATTCTGCTTTTAGATGCAGGAGACACACGTTTCTCTTAACTGCAGAGGGCTCTATTTGAACCTTTGCTGTAACAATTCACAAGGATGCTAACACTCTAGGATCCATGAAAAAAGAAAAATGTAAAGATGAAAATCCTTTGGTATTCAGATGGATCTATGTATATACCCATTGTGATCGTGTATTGAGGGCTTCTTTGCAGGCACATTTCTATATGGTGGGTTTTTTTTGATTTGTCATCATTATAGAAGTCTATATGCTGGTGAAAGAATTCTGGAAGGAGAGTTTGCATGTTACCACATTGAGAGGGAGAGATTTACTAGCTACTTTTGTGTTCCCTTATTACAAATAGACAATGCTAACCTCATGAAGCAACAGGAAAAATGAAAAAAAGGGAATTCTTTTTTTTTTCCCATGGGTTTTCATCTGTTAATGAATTATAGTATCTTTCACTTTGTAGGATGCTTTTGACTGAAGATCTCAGACAATGTTAAATGTTTATGTTCTATTCATAGCATTTTAATTTTACTCAGATAAATTACACCAATTTTCCAAATCTAGTACTACACAGCATTAGTGTGTGGGAGGTTTTGTGTGTTTATAGCTATTCTCTTTCCTTTATTGCTACAACATTTATTTCAATTACAAACATTTTCTTTAGGAATTTGTTTAGCATATTTTGTCTTCAGAGGTTAAAGGAACTGATAAGAAGGATCTGATGTAGCACTTTATAATCAGATGTTCTTAAGGAATAGGTTTGGATATATTTAGTTGAGTTCCTGTTGAGATCTTACTATAAACCTCTATGTATATTTTATTGTGATTTTACATGAGTGGATTGTCATGAATTAACATTTATCTGTACTTCTGTAGCAATTGGTTCCAGGAGTTATTTGAGGCTTCATAAAAGAAGCCATAAATGCCCCGTATAGAAAGTAAAGACAAACTGCCAACAAAAAATCTATAAATATAAAGCTGAAGAGAATGCATTTGAATGTGAGATTAAAAATGAAGAAGCTGTTGCATTATACAAATTTGAGCTGTTACCAAAACAAATCTGTAACACATGTGATATATGATCAAAAATTGTGTTGTTTTAAGTCAGACTTCCATTTTTTTCTAAAACTGGTAAAATCGTTATATTTTATTAGGCAGATTCTGATCTGAACTAATGAATAAACTACTGTGCAACAACTGAACTTACCCTGTTATATATATCAGAATTTTCCCCTGAGAGTCTAACAAAATTAAGTAAAGCAACGAAACTGACACCAGTAAAAAGTAGAGAAGAATGTTGTCTGCTGTAATTCCTATAACTGGGTAATATCTTGCTGTGCTATTACTCATCATGCTCCTAGTTGAAGACAAAGTACTCTCATGATTATGCTGTTCAATTGAAAAACCAGTGTTAATCCAAAATTCAAGACCTCTGAGACAGGAACAAATCTGTTAGAATCGTTGTGTGTGTATGTCATTACCATTCCCATTTCTCTCTTTGCAGTTTGCTGTTCCAGAAGACACTCCTGAACTTGCTGCCTTTTTATATAATTCCACAATTTCTCATTACATCAGGAGAAGAGATGTTGCAGTGGCAGAACCTCACAGGAAAAACTCTGCAAGAATATTGGTGAGCTATCTAAAATCTATTTACTGGGAGTGTGCAGGGAAAGGTGAGACTCTGCAGTGCCACAGGCAAGGCAAATGGGACACATCACTGTATTCTTGTTCAGACAATGCTGGAGCAATAGCAATGCTATCTGTCCTAGGAAAATAGTTCTGATTAGACAGTCTGGTACCTATTTGGACTTGGCTGTATTTTCAGAAGTTTTTTTCCACTCCTGTATTCAAAGTGCCATCCTTAGCATACTTCAGCCCTGTAGGTGTCAGCTGCCTTTACCTAAAGGCAATGTGTGAACCCAGTGAACTTCAGATCAGGCAAGGGATTCACAGTCAGTGCTTTTCATCTATTTTTATGAACCTTGGGCAGAGTTTCTTTCATGCTGTCCAGTCTCTTATTAAGCTGTTTACTTAGAAACTCGTGCTTGAATTCCTTGACCTTACTAGAATTTGGAAGCAAACAACCTCACCAACTTAAGTGTTCTGGACTAAGAGAATAATTACTGCTTCTGAAAGGTAATTTGGCAATTTTTATAATGGGAAGAAGATAGAATCTGAAAGTAATGAAAACTGTAATGTTATTAAGAACAAAATCACAGTTTAATCCACTTTAAGCAATAATCACTGTTGACTCCTGTGCCATTCTTTCATCAACCCAATACCCTAGAAAGAATCTGATTCCACTGTGTCTGAAGGAAAATGCCAGGACTTTCAAAGACATGTCAGTCAATATCACAGAACACTTAATCCATTCTTCAGTGATATCTTAATTTTCAGGCATCTTTCTGAGTGACCAGGCTCATAGGCTGCCAACATAAAAATGACTGCAGCAACTGGAAGTGGTTGACAAAGTTCTGAAGTATGCATTGTGTTTGCACCTTAAAATATGAAGCAGAGAATTTTCACCTGCTTGATGTAGATGGAGCAAACATATTTAGTGGGGTACTCAGTAATATGAAATTGGCACTTTGATGAGCATTCTTCCAGTAAAATATGCTTTTGGTCAGCACAAATTAGGATAGGATTGGGTGCAGTGCTTACCACATATAGCAAGACTTTCCCAGGGTGAACATAGAAAAGCAACGTCATTGGTTCAGTTAGAAGGTGTCCCAATACTAATGCCTTCAGCATTAGTTACTGCTGATGCATAATTTTTTTTTATTTTACATATTGGAAGTATACATGGAAAAATGAATGTTGCTCTTGAAAAGACTGATTGGCCAAAGATAATTCTATGTTTAAAATTGTAATTTTTTAAATAAATTTTAAGCTATTTTCATTTTCATCAAAGCATTTTCACAAAGAGACAAAATGTTCTGAGAACCTCTTATTCTATTTATACTGTTGATTAAATATTTGGTTTCTTTTCCATTAGTTACAATGTTATATTGTTCTGAAAATCACTACAGGCTAAATGCATTACTCAGAAAAACAGAAATATGTGTTCAGGTCCTAAAATGTCAGCCAAAAGTAGACTTTTTTGCATACTAATGATTTGTTTTGCTAATGTGTGTTTTTGACCACTATGATTAATGAAAACAAGTCTTCTCCTTCCTGCAAAATAAATAAATCTGTTTGGAGGATGTTTAAAGCCAAATAAACAGATGCTTTAAAATATTTTAAAAAAAAAGTTTATAGTTGTAAGTTCCAGGGTTTACAGTTTCATTTTCAGTCAGATATAGAAAGCAGCAATTAAGCATACAGCTTCTGCTTATCCTCCAATAAGACAGAGATTTGTGAGGAAAGCTGTCTATAAAGATACAAGATTCCTTAAGAGTGTTTTCAGATCTGTTCCATGCATCATCATCTCATTTCCTGAAGATTGGGTATTGGTAGTGCATTCTCACTCTCACTAGGGAGTAAACTTACTTTTGAAAACTTAGCTTTGCTTTTGAGGTCACAAGGCCTTCTGTCATGGGAGGGATTCTCTGCTTTGTTATAAAAATAGGAATCAATTAAAACCTCAGCCTTCCCCTGAGTCAAACAAAACTTTTCAGATAAAACCCATTTGTATATACAACATTTTTTATTTTTTCCACAAACATTTAATCATTTTTTATGGGATCATTTTTCCTTTTTATGCCCTAAACAACCACATAATTCCTGTGGTTACCCCATGAGACTCTGCTTATTCCCTTCAGTGGCTTCCAGTCAGCTTTTAACCTTTAGTGTGACATTCTTTTGGCAGACTTCAGGAGTATATAGTTTTGAGTTGCAATGTTTGGCTTTTGCTTTCAGCCTTGTGTATGGGCCAGAATCACTGCTCATCAGGAATGGTTCATGGACAGTGAGCTTCAAGTAAAGCAACTAATGAATCTCAGCAAATGTTCTGGCTGCTATGATGTAAATATCAGTGGGAAAACCAGCAGAGTTAGAAAAGGGCAAAGATTTAGCAATATAAATAAACACCTAATGCATAGAGAACAGAAAAAAAAGCTAAAAATGAAATCATAAAATGATTGATAGGTGAGGAAAAAGCACGTGTTTCAAAGGATTGATAAGTGCCTGGACATTTTAAGAGTTCTTCAGAGCAGACACTGTTGAAAATTATTACTTTTATTTTCTTTACTGTAGGTAGGTGTTTGTATTCACTGGTGATTCAAAAAGAATCTGCTCCTTGGTTTAGAATTATCTCAATGACTCATGGGGTATCTCATATACATTAGATAAAATTACTGATTTCAAACTATTTAGCGCTCTTTAAGGAAAGTTTATTTGTTTTTGCTTATTTACAGCGTTTGAAAATGATTTTGTTTTCAAAACATAAGTATGACTTCCCTTTATTTTTTGCTCAGAACTGTACAAATGTGAAGTGTGTCTTAGTTTCGTGCACTGTGGGACAGCTGGAAAGAGGAAAGAGTGCTGCACTAAAAATCAGGTCCCGGCTCTGGGCACAAACATTCCTGGAGGTAATACACACAAACATCTCTTTCTATACACATAAAATAATAATTTATTTGAGCAGATATTTTAAAATAAAAATTAATAAATTAAATGGGGCAAATGTAAATACTTCTTGCTACCATTTTCTTTGAAGATAACATCTCACTGGTTCCTGTCCAGGTTTTTTGGATGCTGCTTACATTTTTTTTTCTTGCTATCACTCCTCAAATTTATGTCCTGAATCCTACTTGAAGATTCCAAGATTATTTTTAAGTACCTCTCCTAGTTTTGTTTCTGCTTTCCTAGACTGACCTAAATGTTCTGCATTTATAACCTCTTTTACAATGGAAGGTTTTTCTTGGAGCCAAAGAGTGTATCATGTACACTATGTTCAGCTTAAACATTCATTGTTATTCATTCTCTGTTAATCTAGGGAAGAGTAGTATGCATCAAGCTCATATGATACATGACACTCATGTAGTGACAATCTGTCTTACTGCTCAAAGGGGCAGTGTAGATGATGGCAAAAAATAAAACTTCTCTTTGCAAATTCTTGCATTCCAACTTCTGCTCTCAGATTTATATTCACACTGCATAAAGGGACCTGTTGGAGTGAGGGCAGAGGAGGGCCACAAAGATGACTGGAAGAATAAAACAGTTCTCTTGTGAGGAAAGGCTGAGAGAGCTGGGGTTGTTGAGACTGGAGAAGGGAAGGCTGCAGGAAGAGTTTATAGCACCTTCCAGTACCTAAAGGGGTCTTCTGAGAAAGATGGGAACAAATCTTTTAGCAGGGCATGTTGCAATAAAACAAGGGGTAATGGTTTTCAACTACAAGTGCATCTATTTAGATTAGATGCAAGAAAGAAGTGTTTCAAAATGAGGGTGGTGAAATGCTGGAACAGGTTGCCCAGAGAGATGGGCAGATGTGGCAGATGTCCCATGCCTGGAAACATTCAAGGTCAGATTGGACTCTGAACAGCTTGGACCAATTGAAGATGTCCATGCTTATGGCAGATGACTTTTAAAGTTCCCTTCCAACCCAAATTATTCTATGATTTTGTAAGGCAGAGGGATTTTACTGTGAGCTGTTACCTCACAGCTGGCCTTGTGTCTGTATTTACTCTACAGTTTTCATACCTTTAACACTGGAAAATACACTGAGATACATTTGCTGTTATTAAGAAATACCTGCATCTCTTGTCTCGATCAAGCTGATTTATTATTGGCTTGTTTCTCAAGGAATTCAGGATTTCTCAGTCTTTCTATCTGGAATGCAAGAATCTTTCCTGAGTTTCCTACAGCTGTGGGAGAATTCTTCATATGCAGGGTACCTCTTACCTAGCAAGAGAAGAATTGAGGATCTTCAGTTTACTGCTTTAAATTAAGCTCCTCATGCATTTGAAGTTAATTTCTCCCTTCCCTCAAATATGAAAGTAGACCAAAGAAATTCATCCTCACTTGCTTTCCTGGAGAAATGAGAGCAGATAGGATAATATTTCCAGAAAGTTGAATGCCAGATCAGTAGCTAACCAAATCCATAATGGGTGCAAACTTTTGGGAGGTCATTGGTCTCCCTTGCTGTACAGGACTATGGCAGTGGTTATTTGAAAGGATGACTTGAAAGGCTTTTCTACCTATCTGTCAGGAGGCCAGGTCACATTCTGTCTTTCTTCTCCAAAAGCTGTTGTAGGACCACTGTGACCAAAGAACACTGAAGTTCTGTCCTCACTCTCTAGCCTTGCTTGAAGAAAAGAGATTTCTGTCTCACTCAGTAACAAAGGACATCCTTTCAGAGACTAAGTGAACTAATTCCTGATTTGTCAGTGCATTTTCTTTCTATGAACAATCAATCCCAAGAAACTTTCATATCCTTTCTTCAGTTCCATTAACAAAAAGAAGGCTTTTAAGAGGAAGCATATTTGAAAAATGTTAGATATGTCTAGATACTCTAGAATGGATGTACCTCATTTAGGTTTGCTGAGTGAGTCATCTGCTAGTGCAAAAAAAAAAAGGCAAGGTCTGGTTCAAATTTAAGCCCAAAAACATGACAGTTTGGATGTGTCTTTATCCTTCCAAATCTGGGAAATGGGATGGACATTATTTGGTGCAAGCTTTTGCAAAGGACAGAAAGTACCAGTATGTAAGCATCTCTACAGCTATGGAAGAAGCATATCTATTGGGAAATAGAATGGGCATTTGATTCCATTTTTTCCCAATTTCTTGGGAATTAAGATTAAGAGGCTGCTGGACAAGCTCACACAGGCTATTAAGTTCAGGTAAGAGCTTCACTGCACTGGTTCTCTGTTCCTAACACACAGAGAGAAGCAGAGATATTATCCTTGACTGGAACAATATATGACAATATTGAGCACTGCAGTGGGCAAGCAATAACACAGAGGATCTTCATCATTTTCTTCACCAAGCAAAAGATAAAGCTCCCTTAGCTACCTTCCTTACTGGGAACTGAGCCTGATGTATTCCAGATCCAGTCAAGTCTTTCTCCTCATCATTCTGCTGGTGAAATACAATTAACTCTGAAAGGGCCAAAAAGTAGATCTTGTGAAAAAATCCTGTGCACAGATCTTTAGATGAAGTTTCTAGGCTATTTACAGCTATTTCTGTGGAAATTAGCCTCATTAGGATTTTCCTAAGTCTAGTTTAGTATATGTCAATAAAGATCTGTAAGAGATTAAAGTTAAACAAAATTAATGAGAAACAGTTTCTCTGAGTTTTTGGCTGTGACAGGAGATGGGTAACAATTGAAATAAACTAGCCACAGGGGACACAAAATCTCCTTTGTTTGGATAACTCTTAGTAAAAACAATCTTTTTGTGGGGTTTAACTTTAGTTGGACTGACTTAGGTTCAGAACAAGTGTAACTGCATGAAATTCAGTGGCATGTTTAATGCAGAGCAGTGGAACTCATTTTATGAAATTTTAGTAATCTAAAGTTAGATGCAAAAGCTGGTTGCTAACTCTGTAGACAGTGACAAGACAGAGAGGTATCTTCAGAGGATGCATTATCCAGCTGATTTGAAACCTCTCTCTGTCTGATCTGGATGGGGAGAAGGGTCAAAGCTGGGCCTTGGGACCTGGGTGTGTGCAAACACACCAGGCAATGCCAGTGCTGCAGTCCTTTAGCTCCTCCTTGCTCTTTAATAAACCCTGCTTGCTCTGCCTGCACCTCCCTTCACTCAGGGAGCTCCAGGCAGAGATGGAATGTTACACCAGCTTGTGGGCAGGGACAAGGGTGAGCCATCCTGTAGATTCATAGGAAAGACCTCGTGGGAAACACTCCTACCAGATTACTCCACTGGTCTTACATACCCTTGCTATCAAACAAGACTCTTTATGGGCTGTGATTTTACCTTTTCCCTGTAAACATTTCTGTGTCTTTTCAATAGTAATTTGCAATTCTTGTTAAGAATCAGAAAAACTCCACTCGAAGCAACAGAATTTTTTTCCTAAGTAGAAAAAGGTAGTTTCCAGAGAACTGTTTCATCCCCCAATTTATGTCTAATTATATGCCAGAATAACATGATCTTTATTTCACATGCAAACTTGGAGACAGTAAATAGTGTCCTAGGGTCTGGTTGTCTTCCTTCCACTCATCTCAAAACAGTTCCCTTTTTCACAGCCTCTTTTAAAATTAACAGTTACACAACCATCACCATAAAAGACTGTAGAACATAATTAGTTTCCTAAAAAGGGCACAATCTGCTCTTAGTAAATCTGCAACTGTTGTTAACTAGGCTGAAATCTGCAGATTCAAACTGAGGATTAAAATGCAGTTAAAATAATCAGGATGAGGTTATTGTGACTCAGGATGAGATTATTGTGACTCAGGAAGGACTGTTCAAGGGCCAGACTGAACCCCACTATCATGCTTTTGTAAAGAAACTTAGGGTAAAAGTCTCTAGAGAAGCATTGCAGTTCATGTAAAAGTTAATGTAAAAGTTTTCATATGCCAAAGAAATCAGAATAATGGTGACATGCAACATTACTCAACTGTGTTATAATTTAAATGAAGACATGATGATTTGCAGAAGAATTTTTTGTGCTCATTAAAGCCGAGAACCCAGTGTCAGGATGTTTTTTCTTCTTAAAGATATGCTAATGCAAACCTGAGAAGGATTTTATTGGAAGTGATTAATTTATGCTAGGGTGAAATAATTAATGGTTTTTAATCAAAGTTACATGGGCAAACATGTGTATGTTGTTGCCACAAAAGACCTGTCATGTATTGAGTGACTCCTTCCTCTTCCACTTAGTTTAACTGACAACAGCTGACCCTTTTGTCTCCTGACAGTTGTGACCTGTAACATTAAAACCCAAACTCCCATAACAAATAAGAGCTAAGTGACGTGCAGTGATTGGACACATTTGAATAAATAAAGCAGCACAAATTTCCCAACCAGCCAACAAAGATAGAGACAGACGTTGTGCAAAGGCCAAGAAGAATCACATACTTTTTTGGAGTAACTTCAAAGTCTGGCTGTAAATATGAACTCTCTAGTAAAGCTGACTTTTGGATTCAGACTTGCTGATCAGGCAAATAATAGCCTGATTTGTTCAAAACAGAAACAACCTTACATGGTTATGTTATGTTGTGTTCTGATGGGGCTCCATTATGTCTCCATTTGTCTAATCATATTTCTGAGTCATCTGAGGGAGACCCAAGGGGATTTGGTCCAGTATTTGCATGGATGGGTATTTTTGAGTATAAGACTCAGAGTTGGCTAGTAAAACATCTGTTTTGAAAATGCATTTCTAAGTGATGAAGCTGTATAATCTGTCTGATTTGTAACAACCTTGAGGCTCTGAGCTCTTTGGAACTTAAAACATTGTGGGATATGGAACTCAGTGCATTCTTAGCTACTGTTTCATCCTGTACTGAAAATTTCTCATAATGATACAAATCTCCTTCTGGGAGAGGTAGGGGAGGCAGTAATCTACAAAACCACAGAGGATGTGTAAGGTTCCCAAGAAGTTTGAAGTTTATTGTATTTTCTTTTAATATTACTGAATATAATTGTATTGTTTCTCTCTTGATGTTTTGGCAGTTCCCGATATGTGAATTTGGCACTCCTGATCACATGAACTTTAATAGTTAGAAGGGAGGAAAAATCTAGTTTTAATCAGAAAAAGTTGAAAAGCAAGAGAAGCACCACTGCATTTTGGTGCTCTCTTGGTACCCAAAGTCATATTTTGGCTTCTCTCTTAAATACTCATTATTTCAATGTTTCCAAATGTGCACTGATCTTTTTTCTTTTTACATGCATAAAAATGAAAATATATGCTTGGCATATTAATGGTGATGTGTGCTGCAGCACTCTTAACTGCCTGACTGGTATCCAAAACCTGAAACTAAATACCTAAGCTCTATGTTCAACACATGGAGAAAAGGAGATACCTCAGACAAAGTGACCTGCATTAACCATCAGGTTGCTGCATGAGGGCTGTTTCTTATCAGGAGGATAGGCACCCAAATCAGGATTTAGGAGGAATATGTTCACCCTTTTTGAACACAAAATCCAAAAATTATTTAGAAGGCACCTATAAATTTAGATGAAAGACTTGAAGAGGACTTGGTTTATTCCATATTAATTGGCAGAAGCAAGAGCTGGCAGTCCAATGATTAGGGAATTCAGGACTGGAAGACACAAATTCAATTCGCACTCAGCTTGAGAGGCCCCACATTCCTGCTTTATAAAATGATGGTGTTCCCTTCTGCTGAAGCTGCACCAAGGATATAAAAAGAAATTGAGAGGTGTGGAAGGGTGTAGAAAATGAGGAAGACCATGATGTAACACCTTTGTTTGTACCATCAACTACAAGTTCTGCTAGTCCTGGCATCCACCTTTGCCTTCATTGCCTGGAACCCAGAGCTGTCACCACTGTTGGAGTGCACGTTCTAATGAGAGATTTTGTTGAGAATCTCCATATTTTATTACTGGTGAACTCAGAGCCTCTTTAGTGTGGTAGAAGTTCTCTAGGCCAGGTAATGCTTTTATGGTAAGGATTCAGTTCAGCTACACAAAGGCCATTAGAGGAAGAATGCAGATAGTTGTGCAGCGGGGCCACACAGGCTGCAGGACGTGTGTGCTGGCAGAGGCTTGGAGCTCAGAGCAGAGGTGAACTGGTGGAGGTGATGTGGGACAGGTGAGAGATCCTCTTGTACAAGGTCCTTTATTTGTTCGCTTTTCTTCCTCTCATCTTTACTATGGGAGCAATTATTCGATCTGTAAGTGGAATATGACCCCAAGAAACAATAATTTCTATCCTTAGCATCCTCCAGCCCAGAACCTCTTTCTATGTCCAGTGGAAAACATCTCAGTCCAGGGAAGATTGCTTAGTATTTTCAAAGAATAATTCTGCAGCTAACCTAAATTCCCTGTGTGTGGAAGGAAGTGGTGAGACAGAAAAATTAGTGAGAGAGACATCTTGTGCCCTCATTCATTTCCATATATAAGCTATATATGGAAGTTTAAGTAGATTATTTTAATCCAGACTGAGAATTAAAAGCCAGAAATTTTATGTGCTGCCCTTCAAGTCACATATAATAACAAAAGGAAGAAGTCATCAAGAAAATTTTCGGCTGCATCAAAACACTATTGCTATTTGAAAAAACAAAATAAGTAAAACCAAAAACTTTGGTTGTGGCCAAAAATATTATATTATACTCTATTTGATTGTTTATATGGAATGAAGGCTAGAAAAAAAAGAGACCTTTGCATGGGGCTGAACTACCTGGAGGTCTTTTGGGTATGGGCTGGTTTTGTTTTAATTCATTTTTATTTAAAATATTTTCAGTGTTAGCAAAAGCAGAACATGAGACTCTTCCTAGATGTGCTACAGTATAAGTAATGTTAGGTATATGAAGAAATAAACCTCTTAGATTGATAACCATTATAATCTTTATATAGAAATATTTTGGAATCACAACAAAACAGCTGCCTCCATTATAACCTAAAATAGGCTGTCAAAATGAATGTAAAAAATACAATATGTGAAGTGTAAGAATATAATGATAAAGAGAAGGATGTGTTGATTTTTCAGAGTATTTTCTTTGGTCACAGCTATGTTTGGGTGGAGATATCCTCTTGCCACAAATGGCACAAATACAATTTACCATGCATACAGAGTCACATGCACATTTTTAAACAAATTATTAAGAAGAAGTAGTTGTATGAACTCTACTCTCTATTGGCAGCACTTCAGGTTTTGGGAGGTATTGGTCAAAGAAAGCAAGCTAATGAATTCCCACAGCATGTATTAAAAAGGTATTGCTTATCCTCCTGTCTTTAAAGTGTGCCAGGCTCCAGCAGATACAAAGGGAAACAAATGTTAATCAAGCAGTGCCAAAATTGTAACAGTACTGAACTTCATGTGCAAAAGTTGTAAATTCTTGGGATAAAAATACCACCACAGTGTGCAGCTTGCCATAGGGGAACCATGTGCATTTCAGCTAGGCTACAGCTAAGCAGAAAAAAAAAAAAAAAAAAGGAAAAAAAGATTTCCAAGAGCCTGAACAATTCTTCGTAGAAGCAGTGGAGCAGAGTAATTCTGGGGACTCTCTCCAGTAGCTCAACTCTTCAAACCTGCAGAACAGCAATGATCTGCCAGCCTTTAAGCTGCTAAAGATTTTGTTCCTCCTACCCTCAGTCTAGCTCCCTGGGATCCAGAATTGTCCCTGCATTTCAGTGTGCTCTCTGACCAGGATGCCCACATGCCTTAGAGATGCTTTGGGAGGGTCAGTAGGTCTGTGCTTGAGCTTTCTGCAGAGAGCAGCAGCATCCCACTGGAGCCTGGTGAACTGTCTTTCCAATTGTCAAAGATTTTCCATCACTTCTCACATTATTTTGGTCTCAATTGTATGTAGGAAAACACTGAAGTCCATATTTATTGGGAACACTTTCCTTTATTTCTGGCTTTTTTTTTTGTCTTGCAACTTTTAAAGAAAACAAAGGCTTCAATTCAAAAATCTATTTGTGAAACAAAAGCATGTAGAGAGAGAAGCTGTAATAAGTACATCATCAGGATCTGCTACCCAGGCAACACAGGGGATGGCCATGTTTTGCCTGCTTCCCAGAATATTGCAAACTACTGTTTCAGCAATGAGCACAAGATCAGTTTCTGCTTGTTCTAACACAAGGGGAACCACAAAAGACCAGTGTAGTTAAGGCTGGGCTCTCTACTGTTGATCATTAAGCACTGACACAAATACCAGATCCTTTCTTCTCCTTCCTCTGAGCCATGACTAAATCCTCAGCTTGAATTTCAAACCACAAGTCCTGCAGTTTCCAGTAAATACTGAATATTTAAACATACGCTATTTAAAAATTATATGGTAAAGAAATGCTGTTTCTTGTAATTGGCTTGAGAATTATAGAAAAAGCTGTAGGAAAGACAGCTGCTTGTATCTCAAAGGTGTTAGGACTAGTAAAAATCCTGCTTACAGCCAATGTTGACCACAGTCATTGTTTTCAAGTCCTTTGCCACAAACACATAATTCTGTAAATGCAGGAAAATAACTCTCTAGTCTTTTACAGTCTAGTCTCCATTCCTGTTTTCCAGCATTTCCAGGAGCTAATCAAGGGTTGAGACAAGCTGGTAGCTGTGGTCACAACCCAGGCTTATTAACCCAAGCCAAGCATTAATTAACAGAAAGTACCCTCCTCTGATGTTCTTGTTGCTGATACAAGCTGAAAATGAAAGAAGCCATGTATAGTAGGTGAAAGGCTTTATATTTCCATTACTGCTGTTTCCTTTATAGGAGGTTTCAACAGAGTTAATGCCTTTACTGTACCTTAGCCAATCCAGCTCAATGTCTAATGTCTACTTCTTCAGTAATATAACATATTCTGCTCTCTCCATTACAGATTATGTTTATAAATCATATAATCATATCCAGAATCCTGCTTGATAATCATTGCTTAGGATTGGAAGTATAAGGCTTTTTTTAGGCTTTTTTTCTGAATGCACAGTCACAGAAACATGCTGAGATTTTGTGGGAGGAGGAATCTAGTGCTGAAGAATAAAATACCAAGAATGTCTTGAGTCTGGAAATAGAAAATAATTAATGTGATAAGGAGAAGTTATTTTTCTGAATATCACCTCATAGATGATCAGCACCATGAATGTGTATAAAACCACTTATTTAGCAAGCCTAATTTTTCATTTCAAACACAATTGATAGAAATAGATGGATACTGATAGTTCCCTTTCATTTGATGCTATCTGTGTTAAGCAGCTGATTTGACTATGGCTGTGTAGTTGTTTGAGACAGATTTTTTAGTATTGCTCTTTCCTAGTATAGGCCCTAAGGAGAGGTTGAATTTTCTGGTAATAACCATTCAGCTGCTCTCAATATTTTAAAAGAACAAAATTATGGCATAGCCAAATTAGTTCCAGAAGGCAATAAATGTGCTGGCTTTTTATCACCCTCACATATTCGGAGAGAAAATTACTTTTTTAAAAGGAGACTGAATGGACAAGGCAAATACCAGGACTACAACCCTGGAGCTCAGGAGAACACCCTCTACAGGGATCTTTTTGGAAGAAGTCCATGGGAGATTATCCTGAAAAAAAAAAAAAGAGAAGTCCAGAAGAACTACTGATTCTCCAGGATCATCATCCTTTAAGCTCAAGAACTGTCCATCCTGACAAGTGGAGTTTTGCCATCTTGGTACAACTCAGACATACAAAGATGGCAATCAGTTAAAGGTTGGACTCAATCATCTTGGGGGTCTTTTTCAATATTTATGATTCCATGAAACATAAAAGAGGTGGAAGCAGAGTCAGTTGACCCTGTGCAGGGGTTGGATAAGGAATGGAGAGAGTGTCTGAGAATGCAGGGACAGAGATCGGAAATCAGAAGCCCACCTAAGCCTAGAAAGGAATTTAAAGGCATTAAAGAGACTTCTATAAGTATATCAGCAGCCAAAAGAAGACTAAGGAAAATATGGGTCTTCTGCTGAATGGGACATAGAAAAGGCTCACTTACCCAAGGCCTCCCTCCATCACTTTTGTCTTTATGGAGAAAATCTGCATACAGTGAACTAAGGTCTCTGGAACCAGAGACGAAATTTGCAGCTATCAACATTTATCTTCAGCAGAGGGATATAAGGATAGGGAAACATTTAAACAAATCAGATGTACAAAAGTTAAAAAAACCTGATGGAATACACATAGAAGTCCTGAGGGAGGGGCAATGAGAATGTCAGATGTTTCTCAATTATCTTTGAAAGTTCATGGTCCTTAAAAACTGCAAGAAAGAAAATGGTAGCACCTGTCTTCAAAGAGGATTCAGAGAAGTATAGGTCAGTCAGCATTATTTCAATCCTTGAGAAGAGAAGATGATGGAGAAAAAAATGTGGAAGCCCTTTGCAAACATCTCAAGGACAGGAAGATGACTGGAAGCTGTCAGGATGGATTTACAAAAGGGATATCATGCTTACCAACTTGATAGCCTGGTAATTTGCAGATGGTAGTGAAGTGGAAGGAGTGGTTGATACACCAGTTGTTTGTACTGCCCTCCAGAGGAACCTCAACAGGCTGGAGAAGTGAGTTGGCAGGAATTTCATAAAGGGTGACAAAGGGAAATGCAAAGTTCTGTACCACAAGAGGAATAATCCTATGTACTGATGCAACCAACCAGCTGGAAGGCAGTGCTCTGGCAAAAGATCTTGGAGTCCTGTGGGATGCAGAGTTGACCATGAGCCACTGTGTGTGCCCTTGCAGGAAAGAAAGTCAACAACCTCCTCGGCTGCATTAGGAAGAGCGTTGTCAGCAGGCCAAGGGAATTGATTCTCCCTCTGTACTCAGCACTGATCAAACAGACCTGAAGTTCAGTCCTGGACTCCCTGAGACGATTGGATAGTGGATATACTGGAACAAGTCCAGCTAAAAGCCACAATGATGATTAAGGGCTTGGAGTATTCAATATACCAGGAGAGGCTGAGAGAGATGGGAGTGTTCAGTCTAGAGAAGAGAAACCTCAGGAGGGATCTCATCAGCAGCTGTAAACACATGATTGGTGGGGGTAAAGAACACACTTCTCAATATCAAGGAACAGGGAAGAAGCACAAATTGAAATACAGGAAACTCCATTTAAACATTAACAAACCCCCTTTTTTACTTGGAGGGTAGTAAAAAACTGGAATACGTTGCTTCTTGAGATTGTGGAGTTTCCTTTCTTGGAGATATTCAAACCCTAACTGGACATGGTCATGAGCATACTGCTCTAGTTGATTCTACTGTGCCTGTGCTTGGAGGAAACAAATTCCAAATATGCTCTCCAACCACAGCAGTTCTGTGAAAACTTTGATTTGGGCCATGGTCATTCAAATGCATCCACGTTGGCTCCCAGGCTTACATTATGCTTATTTCAGGTCATTTTCACAAATAAACCTTTCTCCATCAGCAAAGGAAAGAAATCGTAGCCAGAATTATCGAGGGGTCTTTTTACCTCAATCTTGGCTCAACAAAACAGCTGAAAGAGGAAAAGCAGTTCTTTGAGAGGGTTTATGTTTTTGATGCAACAGGAAACTACAGGGAAAAACTGAGGAAAAGATGTTGAACAATCACACAGGAACCAAATCTTTTCAATGGAGAAGAGCTCCTAAATGTGTGAGAAATAGAATGAATGAGAAGGTTTTGCAGAAGGAGATTCAGGAAGTAACAACGGTGTTCCAAATATGCTGGACTGAAAAAGCTGGTGACAAAAGGAAAGACTGCTTTACTTACAAGGCTCTGTCTTTCTGTAAATCATCAGCCAAATATGGTGATGAAATCTGGTCATCGTATTTCATAAAGGATTAAAACAGGTAGCAATAATAGGAGGATAATAATAATATAGAAAAAAGATATAACAGTCATAACTCCTAGCCCTCTGAATTCCATTAACCACATTAGCACTTAATAATCTAATGCTTCTCAGAGAATATTGAAGCACTTTCAAAGAAGATCCATATCACTACCCTAGATTTACATGGAAGGGATATACAAGATGAGTTGCCATGTAGTGTCACCCAGAAAATCAATTGCATATTTTGTCTGCACATCTTTGGGTTTGTTGAAATGCTTAATGACAGCTATATAAATATTTTACTAACTGGCCAGTTAAACAATGGCTGCTGTACATTCCTCTCACATTGATTCAACTTAGTAAGCAAGCAAGGTGAGTAGGATTTTTGCACTGCAATAGGAAATCAATCCCATTCTAAGTGTAGCTTGGTCTAGGTGACTGCCTTGGCAGAGGAGCTGGACTAGCTGATCTCCAGAGGTCCCTTCCAACCCAAACTATCTGTGATTCTGTGTAAATGAAGTTCAGAGATGGTTGTTCCTTCTATTGTTTGGTGGGAAGGCACAGCCATTTGTTTGATGTTATCAGGAAGCTCTACCAGCCTGGTCTCAACATAGGCCTGTGAATGTCCTCAGTACACCCATGCTGGTTGTTGAGCTTGTTCAGCAGCTGAGGGTTTAAAACACAGACACCCCATAAACTTCACCCATGCTTTTAACTCACCAATTTCAGAGAGAAATATGAGAAACAACTGTATGTATCTTTCTGCATATCTAACCCTCCTTCCCCATTTTGAACATGTGGCCTTTGTATTGCAGCTTTATGCTGTATTTGTCTCATGGACACACACAGGTCTCAATTCCTGCATTCTTCACCAAAAGAAACCATCTTTGACTTATGAAATCAGTGCTCTGGCGTATTTTTGTCTGCTAATCTTTCATAATGCTTTTAAATACAAACATGAGGTTTAATAATTTCTTTTTTTGTATCATTTCAGAGAAAAAATTATCTCTACAGTCTTTCTTCCAATGTTTCCTTTGAAGTTAAGAGCATGCCATATAAAGTGCAACCAGCAAAGCTCCCTGAGGGAAGCATAGCAGTAAGTAACTGAAAATTACATCTTTGTGTGAAGCACATGTATTTGGTCACTCTGATCACAGCTGTGAAAGTTCTTATAGATGAAAATATTGAGGTTGGTCTTTCCTGTGTTTCTAGTGTAAATTCCTAAAGTAATACCTAAAGGAAATAACTTCATTGCTTTCTGTGGAAGTTGATGATACATGATTCTTATTACATTTTAAAATAATTTCTTCCTGAACTAATGTGCAGACTGCTCTATTGCTATTCAGATGGATTTTGCACCCAAAAGAAAACAGAAATGTGAAAGCAAGTATCTTGTTACTTTGTTTGGGGTAAAAAAAACTGGAGGAAATTTGTATGCAAAATCCAAATCATGTTTCTGTCAGGTTTAGAGAGCTCACTCTTCTCCCAGTCAGCAGTTCGTTCACACAAGCTTGTGTATTGTCTACGGCAACTTCTCTCTATCTGTTTTAATCTTCTTTGATACCCTGATTTTCAGGAAGGTCTGTATGCCTTTCTAGGATTGCCACCTCACAGCACATCAAGTGCAAGCATACAAATTTACTTGGTAATCCTTAGAGAAATGATGATAGATAGAGGATAGATAAATAGATAGATAGATAGATAGATAGATAGATAGATAGATAGATAGATAGATAGATAGATAGATAGATGATATATGCTAAAGCATTTGTCTTATTTGCAGGCCGAGATTTGTATGGCTCTGTAGTACTATATGTAACATTAATTTTGGAGACATAAGTTTGATTTAATTGTTTTCTGGTGCCAAAGGATTGAGTTTGGGGAGCACTTTAAAGTAATTTGTTTCTTATGGTTAAAAGTCACATGGTTTAACATGGTTAAAATTCACTCTATTTTGTCATTGATAAAGATATTTTGTCTGTTTTGTCAACAATAATGGTAAGTAAAATATGAAGGCAAAAACTGATTCTAGTATAAGAGTAATCTGAAATTTTAATGCTTAATGTTCTCATCTTTATAAATATTCCTCAGTTACAGTCCTTCTTTCGAAAGGTAAGCTCAGTTCAAACTTTGCCAAATTGAATTGTGTTGAAAGTACATCATACCAGTCGGTTGAAATGCAGTAATAGGGACAGGATACTGTCTTTCTTAGAAAACCAACAGAATAATGCACTTCAGAGCTTACTTTGAGTATATTTTAGAGGATACAGGCTCTCAAGTTTTGTTTTGTACATGCACAGATGGAATGGTTGATTGATACTTGCTCTGGGAAGACACAAGGTGAAATCCTGGTTCTGTGTGCACAGTGACTCTAACCTCCACCATCAGTAGATCCCTGATTTCACTAGAGAGGATTGGTGCTTAATGCAGTATTCATCCAGAAAGGTTCAAAGGCACCAAGCTGACAGATATACTTGGGCTTTTTTATTTTCTTGCAGCATGTGTTCCATACCAGAAACACATGTGCAGAGTTCTGTTGATAGTGGGGCCTTCATCTGGGCTGGAGTGCTTTACCCCAGGTGATAGCCTGCTGTTCTCAACAAGTGTCAGATGATCTACCAAATGATCAGATAAGCATTTCATTCTCTTACTCCAGCCAGTATAAAGCTTGTTATTTGCAGCAGATGATTTACAGCAAAATGCCTGTAATGGCAACTGTAAAATGTTGAAGAATGATAACGCTTTTATGTCCTTTCATATCTGGACATGGCAGTGGATGCTTGCCAGCTCTACAGCTTGATGTGTTATATGCACCAGTTCTTTGATGTTCCACTTGCAAGAAGAAATATTTCCTTGAAGTTGGGCAAAGCTTAATATTTTTGCTCCTTCTGAAAAAGATCACTAGTTGTGTTTTAAAAGCTTCCAAAGATTTACTTAAAGGTTTATGATTTTCCTTCAGACAATGAAAGGGTGGTAGTGGAAGAAAAATTTAAATATTTTTAAAATCAATTTTCAAAAGTATATATCTAATAATCGGCTAGCATTTGAAAGTTTATGTAAAGAAGATAATATATTTTAAAGAATAGAGCATATGTCCTTCATTTAATTCATATAGGGCTGGATTCCAATTAGGCAGGCTGATATTTACTTTAAGTTTTAATGGCATGAGTAATCCCATACCCATCAATAACCTACAGAGTCCTATTTGTAGTTCTAAGGACTTTATCATCATGGAATATAAGTCTTGGACACACAGATCTTGAAGACAGGATCATGATACAAAGGTGTGTGAAACATTAGGTAAATGTAAGAAAATCTGGATCTTTTATAGTAAAACATTAGAATGAAAATGCATCAAACAGAAAATTGGCATGGAGTTTAAACCAGAATCCACTGACATCTATAGTATATATAGTATTTCCATTAATTTTGATAGTCTTAGAGTTGCAACCATATATTATGCAAGTGGTTGGATTTCCTTGCTAATAGCTATTTCATTCAAGAGAAAATTTTCATTTTTTTTGCTACAAGTATTATTGTGGTAAATAATACTGTCTTACTTGGTGAATTTCATGTGCAACATGAAAATACTTTCTATTGCAAAATACAAAGTTAGAATAAGCAGAAATTTGCTTTTTTAAAATGTATGATTCTTGAGCCAGTTTGGGAGTTTAATAAAATATGGTTTACTTTTCTTAAACATTTGATAGGACTTTCACTGTGGATACCTTTAGTCTAAACTGTTTGACCAGTGTCCTCCAGTGAGCACCATTGGTTTCAGACTAAGGCCTATAACTTTTTTTAGTTATTACATGTTGATAGCATTTTAAACAAGCTTATATTCCTTATGAAATGTATTTGCATAAACATTTGCAATATGTAATTATAAATGTGACTTCAAGCTTGAGGGAGCTTTTACATTCTATATTGAGCATTTTTTGAGAACATAAGAACATCATGCTGTAATGGTTGGATGGGGACATGTAGGAGGACAAAAGAATTCCTGTTTCTCAGCCTCTGTAAAGAAAATTTCTGAAGACTAAAGGAAGGTCATCATGGGCAGCAAAAGCAGTAGCACTAGAATAATAATTAATTTACTAGCTGTTTAAAGTAGAAGAATAAATTATGGAGAAGTTATTTTTATTTTTTGAAATGTGTCTTTTAAAGAACCAGGGAGAAAAAAAATAACTTTGTGAGAATCCCACTGGCATGCACTGAATTTTGACCACAGGCGCTGGAAGTTTGCACCAGTCAAACCTAATTCCCATCTATACATTAGGAAGTACCAGTGAAGCAGCAGATTACTTCATGTGCTTCTCTCTGCTTTGCACCAGAGGAATCAAAGACTGTTTTGAAGACATACTAACACCAAAATCAGAAGCAATTCCAAATTGAATGAAATACAGTGGCAAAAGCCCTAATAATTATTTTATATACTTACAGTGAGCTTAACTATGGCACATTTTTTAAAAGGCACATTTTTAAAAGCCTCCCCAGAAGAACACTTTCATAAGCAACAAATGACTTTCATGGAACTGCAAGAGCGGTTATGAAGTTAAGACTGTCTGACATCATCTGTGCTAAGACCAGTGTGGATGTTATTTCCAATAGCAAACAAAAGCTCTGTCCATAACTCTTGGGTTGACTTCACCCTCATCTCAGTGCCTGAGGCAGCTGGAATTCTCTGGCACCCTTTGGATAACAAAGGTGTGAGATGCTCAGCAGTGTCAGAAGTCAGATGGCTCCTCTCAAGTCTGTGAGATGTGCTCTTCACCCAGTTGACAGAGAAGCAAGCATTGTTTTCAGTGTTCAGCATAAAGTCTTGTCCTGAACAGAGAGGAAAGCTAACACACATCCAAAGTACAGTGTCAACATGCAACACTTGTGTAAAAAATCCACTTCATTTTGGCCACCTTAGATGGAAACATTCCCTGGCTCTGATCCTACAGTACTAAACCTACCACATGGAGAAGAACAGAAATCCAAGCTGAAAACACAAACTTGTTTTAAATCAAAATCACATGTAAAACTGTTGGTGGACAGCATGGGGTGAAGAAGCGACAGTCCTCTGTAAAAATGGTGAAAGAAGGGAAGACAAAACTGAAGGAATGTTTTGTTTGTGTCTTCCCCTCCAGCTTCTGCCTCAACTCTGTGGGTGTTCAGGACGTGCAGTGTCAAACTATTCACAAGAATTGCATTTGTAGCCTTGCAAGGCTTTGTGTAAAGGGGGCAGCCCAGGGCATTATATCCTACTGGTAATGCACACAGGCAGGAGTGAGGCTGATGCCTACATATAATACCCTGCTCAGGGAATAAATTCCAGGTACTTAGCACAACCATCCCCTTTTAAAACCTAAGACAAAGAAAAGTCATGGGAAAAGGGTGTGGGTTCGACAGGATGGTTTAAAGATTTTAGCAGGCAAAGATTTCATTAGCATTGGCTACACTCAGAGAAGAGAAATGTGCCAGCTTTGCAGCAGTCTGCTTGATACAAGATAGACCTAATTTCTGCTGTTTTGCTCAATGCTGATAATCTAAGGACTATGAACATGATGCCCTGCTCTTTTATAAGATTACAGCTTCTTGTTTATGTATCAACATTTGTCAAGCTCCAGCTGAGCTACTGAAATTAAACCACAAGTTGCACTTGACGGTCTGTAAAGGCAGAATGACAGAAGGAGGAAGGGAGAAATTATTCTGAACACAGGCAGCACAAGCAAGGCTGAGTGCTGCTACACCGCTTATAATTGTCTAGCATCCTCAGGAACATCCACATGTCCTGGTCTGGATCCATGCTGATAGGTGCTCTGTAGATTTCAGAATAAGAGCTAGATTGTGTTACTGTTTTCATAGCCTAAGAGGAAAGAAAACACAGCACACGAACACAGGAACTATGTAGAAGTGGCACATAAAAGAAGACATGAAAAGGCAATACGTGTACTTGTAGTTGCATACACTACTGTCAGCTTTATCCAAAATGTAATGAAATCTACCATCTTTAATAAAATAATCTGTTTCCACTGATTTCAGGAGGATCTCAAACATGCTTTGGAGTCTGGATTGACCCTACCTAATTTTGAACAGTGAATTGGCACACATTAAGAGTCAAGTTGTTGCTCTGCTCCTGTGCAATCATATGCTGCCCTATGAGCTATTCAGACCTGACACCACACAGCAGCTTACTTCACCCCTGTCTCAGCACCTGTGGTGCTGAAGTAGTTACCTTAACCTTGGGTTAAACTGGATTTGGTGCCCAAGGAACCAGATATGGTTCAGTCAAATACTATCTGAAGAAATCTGTAAACCAAAATTCCTTCCTACTCCAAGAAGAATTTGCCCGCTCAGATAATTTCCATATTCAGGATGTAAAATTTCAGTAGACTGTTGTCATGCTTTAAGAGTGGTACTCCCTGGTTTAGTTCTCCCACTGTGACCCTAAACCATGCACTTCTTGCTTGCTTCCCTGCTTTTCCATCCCTCTCAACCTGCAACAGGATGGAAATAAGAATTGAAGATACAAAATGTGAAGATCACGAGTTGAGATAAGAACAATTTACAGGAAACAGCAATGAGATAAGAAAATTAACAGTAACAGCAACAACACTAATGGCAGAGGGTACCAGAAAGGAAAGATTGACAGGGAAGCTTCCTAATATCAGCTCCCTCTGCCAGACTTACTTAGCTGGGAGGAACTTCAGAAGAGACTCCCTTCCCCTGCCTCACATAATAATGTGAGCTGTGATAGAGTAACCTCCAGGTCCTGGTCATGCCTCCTCCAGGCTACTCCCAAAACTTAACCCTTTCCTGGCCAGACCCTGGATGACTGTCCATCTATCAAGAAGTCCATACCTAGCCAGCAGCTTGTCAGAATCTTTTTGTGCTGTTTTACTGATGTTCAACAATCCACTCTGAAGCAGCAGTGTTGGCTCCCATTTCCTCTTGTATTTATCTCAGTCACATTATGCTACCTACGAATTTGGCTGAAGCTATCATTAGCAGAAATGGCAAAATAAAGTCTTTGCATGTAAATGGGTCTTCCCTGTGGTTTGGTCTTGCTGTAAAATGGAGTCACTAATTTCATTAAACTTGAGCCAACAGAAAGCACTGCTTGCCTTTTTTTTTCTGCTGTTTTACAAATATTTTTTAAGATGGTTTTGGTAAGTAGTCTTTGACATTAGTGCTCCAGATTCACAGCAACATGCTCAAGCAAGTGATAGTGTTATTAGTGTTATGAATAGAAACTGTAGTGAAGCTCAAATTTTAGATGATTAAGGTATGCAATCTGTATGTTGACAGTGTCAGGTCCTTTCCAAACAATAATTAAAATTTTTAACTTATGTGTGTAGTACCTCAGAGTTTGCCAACAGAGGAAGGGCACACTGTGAATGAGTTGGGGTTATTTGAATCAGTCCATTTTTGCTGTCTTGGGGCCCATGAATTTTCATCAGCACTTCCCAGCTCTTGTGCTGTATGTGATCAGGCTTGCTTCAGGGCAGTGTTCATGATTTTCTAGCTGCAGAATGGAAATGCTTCTTCCTTGGACAGCTGAGCCCATTGTATTCTACAGGCTTCAAGCAGCCCCTTATAACTGCATCCTTTCTGTTTTCCCTGGTCAATTAACCTTTTACTTGAATTCATCTTTTTCCTTAACTGACTTTTCTTGGGAAGAATCTCTGCAGACAGTTCAGAATGACCCTTCTCTCATTTTCTCTGCCCTTGCATTTTAATGCCACTCTGAGACACAAGCAGAACCATTCAAGAACATTTTATCCTTCCTACATGAGCTCTCCTCTAGCTAAATCTAATGATAAAGAGAGCCTATGAAATTTTGCAGTGGTTAGGAAGCAACCCAAAGAGGAGGGCTGGCAAAGGAATGGTATTCCTGCAAAGGCATGATTGATCACTGGACGAGACCATCAGGATATCTGTTGGCACCTAAGGGTGACATTTCATTGGTTGTTTTATTAATGCTGTTTTCCTTAAAGTAATTATTTCTTGTTTTAATTTGCTCTCATATTTATTCTTTTTAGATGTTATCTTTCTTCAAATATTCTAGACTTATGACCATTTAGAGCTGCTCCAAAGATGCATATTATCTGTGTTTGTTAGATCAACGATGGTACGGCCAGCACTGCAAGTACTTCATCTTCAGAGCCAATGTTAAAGTGCAAACACCAGGACTGGGCAGTGTCCTGGAATTTTCTGTGTAACCCTCAGTGTAAGCTTTGGTAGAAAGCAAGTGGTTTCCTACATAGAAAGTTTGCCCCTACATTTGAGGGATACAATAAAAAATACTTGCATCAGTAGAGCTCACCAGACTGCCACCCCTGTAAATGCTGTGTCACAGTAGGGAGCAGTTGGCTGCAGAGATGAAGTGAAAATGACTATTCAAAAGTGTCTTCCAGTTAAGCCTGACAGTAGCTGAAAGACAAATCTGCTGGTGCTTTCAGAAGGAAAAGTCTATCAAAGAATGCTGATAACAAGAAAAAGCGAGAGAAGAAAGGACTGGATGTTGCAGAAAGGATTAAATTATTAAATTTGCCATCTTCAAGGGGAAAAATGAGAAGCAAAGGAATGGAAACAGTTTTGAGCTGAACTACAGAGTTGTGCCCATCCTTAAAAGTTAGGCTTCTGTTCCTTCAATGAACAACTAGAAATTAGTATTTTGTTAAATTTCTAGTGCATCAATCACTAAGGTAATAGAGGAAGAAAAAAACATAGAAAGAAAATTTACAATGAGTGCAGCTTAGGGACTGGACCATAGCCAAGAAACTTATTAAAAAGAGTAGATTTCCTAGAGGTATCTTGAGTACAGAAGAGGAATTTCATTTAAGAGTTTGTCTCTTCAGTTTCTTTGCAAACTGATTTCATCATGTCATAAAGCAAATAACTTCCATCTGTCACATACTTGTCCTAAGGGAGACTAGGAGTAGATGAGAGAGGTCTAAGAGAAAACCCCAGAGAGAAATCACTTCTTAGGCTAACAACAAAGAAAAAAGTTTGAGAAAATAAACTAAGACTGAAGGGATAATATTGTGTTGAAAGAGCTAAGGAAAGCCCAGACTCATTGCTTCCTGCTTGGGAGTAGCAGGGACTGAGCAAATATTTAGTGAGACTAAGGAGCCTTCCAAGCAGAGCCTGAGAGCATATAATGCATTTTGTACAAGGTATGGAAAGGAGAGTATGGAGGAGAGTGTGGGTATCCCCAGAAGGAGAAATAGAAAAAGGTTATTACTACTCTTTGTCCACATGAAGATCTACTGAGAGAAGTTTGCCAAGTCAATTAAAACCTTTGATAACTGATGTTAGCCTCTGCTGCTCTGTAGAGCCTCAGACAATGAGAGAGCACGTTTCATGCTTGCTTCCCATTTAGGTAATGATCTGTGTGCTTGGCTTCTTTTCAAGAAGATAGCATCAGAGTGTGTGTTAGGCTTTATCACAAGGACAATACACTCTGCTTGAGTTTCATTTTTGGACTGCTTAGCTGAAATGCAAACCGTAGGAAAAAATGTATACTGCCATGTCAGCAAAAATTAAAATAAGAAAAATGTTGCTGGTATCTACTGTGGTTTGAATTAAGAGTTTGGGCTAAAGTCAACCATTGTTTGTGAGTAATTCAGTGCATTTCAGTGTACTGGCCTAAACTGTACCAGCATGTGCACAGAACTTTGCTCCTGGAATATTTGTGAAGCATCTGCACAGAGGGATTTTTTTTGCCACTCTGTATTATGGGAAAACTATTTCTTTGTCTGGTATGACAAGACTTTTATATATGTGTGAATTCCATTTCTAGTAATTATCATGAACAAGTGGAAAAGAAATTACAATAAATCAAGTCAACATGAGAAAATTTCAGTCAATGTGTATTTCTAATCTGCAAAATGCTCTTGAAATCAATGCTCCTAACCTCTGTTTAGGATCTACTGTTGAACTTGCTTTACTTGCTTCATTTTTGTTCATTAAATGTATTCCTTTCATTGCAGATCAGAACATCTGTCATTTGGTCGACCCCAAATGTGTCCTTTGAGATCCCTTTATGGGTTATAATACTAGCCATTCTTCTTGGACTACTAGTACTAGCTCTGCTGACCCTAGCTTTATGGAAGGTATGTTCCATTTTTCCTGTTACTGTTGCCTTAAAAAAACCACCAAAAACACTGGAAGATTCTAACAGATAAAAAGAGAGGTTAGAATTTTGTGATCTTTAACAGTTCAGAGCAAAAGCAACAGTACACGTGTCTTTTTTGTTTTGGCATTTCTGACATGCTAGTGTCATTGACCTTTATGCAGGGAACTTGTTTGGAAAGTCCTCCTTTATTATGGAAACCTGGTTACAAATGGGCATACAGCGTTTGGCCATGTTTCCCAAGACCTTTGATCCTCTATTTCAGGATGTTTAGGTTCAAAAAGAAGTTGCTCTAACTTTGTTTTCTCTGAATAATTCAGGAATTTCCAGTTTTTGTCAGCATGGAACAACACTCGCGCTTCTGAGAATTAATTTTTAGAAGATTTCCTTTTATATTAATATATCATATATTTTGTTTGTTTAAAATTTTCTATTTTTGTATTGGTTGTTACACTCCTTTCACAAGTTTTAAGACAAATTACTGGAAACTGCTATATTACAAGGAGCCAGTGTAGCTTTTGTCCATCCTCTCAGTTCACATTAAAAATGAGATTCAAATAATTCCTTACATTAGGATATGGTTCATCTGTCTTCAGCTGCCTAAAGGTTATGGTTAGGTCTACAGCCTATGCTAACTTCCCAACTTCATCTGGCAAGGTAGCAGCAGCAAAAAGTTATGTCTAAACATGCAAGGAGGAGAGAAATTACCTTTTGGTGGTACTTTCCTTTAACCACTTTTGAACTTTCAACCTTTCAACTAAAAGAATGAATGTTAGACAGTTTAAGTAAGGTGGGAAGAATCTCACCTTTAGTGATCTTTGGACTAGGTCACAACACTGTCCTGTGAACATTTCCCAACACATATTACACATCTCTTTTGATTACTGCTTGTCAGTCTAAACCTCCTTTCTGAATGAGCACCTTGCTGAACTGAGAGTCCATACCAGCATTCAGGCCAAATTTACATCTCCTACAAAGACATCTTTCATATAATTTGGATTTTTAGAGCTGTGCTTTGGAACTCAATGCCTTGCATCTAAAACTTTCATAGGGAATGATTTGGATAGAAATAAAATGTCTTCACAGTCTCTCAGCCTGCTATACATTGTGCCCAGCATTTCAGGTTGAACAATCAAACTGCAGCTAAGTCTTCCTGTGGTTGTCTTACCATGACATCTTTGTTTCTGTTGATTTATTCTGCAGTGTGGCTTCTTTGACAGAGCTAGACCACCTCAAGATGAGATGGCTGACAGGCAGCAGCTGACAAATAACAAGACTACTGATGCATAAAGGAAGAAAGTGACAGTTCAAGTCAGAATCCTGCCTGAGAGACTAGAAACATGAGGAGGATTAAATGAAAAATTCCTTCCAACCAGTCTTCCTTTGTACCTGCAAGTGACATGTTGTCAATCTGATCTATGCAATGTTCTGAGAACACGCCACATGATGGCCATCCTTGCCAAAGAAAGTAACTTATCACTGCCTTACAAACATATTTTCCACTGAACAGAATGTTTATCCCATATTCCAGTCAGTCTACGTTTCAGCAGATGCTTCTGAGCACATGTGGTATGCTGAGATGCTTCCAGAACAAGCCCAGATCTCTCAAGGAGAGAATGCCTTCATTGCTGGATTGGCTAGAAGATGAAGCAGGACAAACCTTCTGAATGCTACTGTATCATGCAGAGTATCTTTGAAACCTCCCTAAGAACTTCTATGAAATTATGGCTCAGGGAGACAGGCAATATATCAGTACTGTGAAAGTACTTCTGAAACACAAAGGTAATCTATAAATACCTTTATAGATGGGGCACAATTATTTATTTTTCCACCTTTTTGTAATAAGTATCTGATATAATCATCAACGTAGATTTTGAGAGAAGGAAAAATAATAGAAATCATGTACTTACTTTGCATGTAAATAGAAGAGTAAATGCATTGTACACCCAGAACACAACCTCCTTGGCTACGAGGTGTTTTGCAAAGCAGAAAATTTATGGAACACTTTACAAGATGAGACATATGATAAGCAAGTACATGTTGTATCTCTTTCAGCCCAGAGCTGGCAGTATCACACCCAGATAACTAAATCCATGCACAATATAGAGCAGGGATGAGTTGCCCTGTTCTTGCTTTGCTGATGGCTGGCAGCTGTACACTGACACAGGTTACAGACATTTCTGAAACACTGCTTTAAATTATCACAGCCACACTGGTGATATTGAAAAGGCTTGGGGGGGTTTGGGGCTGGGGCAAAATTTCTTGGTCTTTACCCCGTTACTTTGTTGAAATCCCCTCTTAAAAAAGAACACCTACTGCCATAATTTTTCACCTAAAGAAATCTTTGCCTTTTTCATTTTTCAATCTACAAGCTGGCAGCATCTTAAAAGTAATGCTTTTGGCAAAGTTTAGGGCTTGATAAAATTATTTTTAAAGTCTCGCAGGAAAGGGTGACAGGATTTGTATTTATGCAGAAAAATAGGATGCCAGCCAGCCAAGCATGAACAAAAAGAAAGAAGGAGATTTTGAAGTAAAGAGTAAAAATACACGCTTAGTTGGTTTTGGGGTTTTTTTTTCTGGGTTTAGGATTCCAAAGAAGGGATGTTTCTATCCTTTCCCTTCTATCAGCAAATGGTCTTTATCTCAGCAGGGGCTCTAAGTCCTGATCTGTGCAAATTTTTATGTGAAAGCTTGAGTCTTTCAGCGCTGCCTGTGAGTGTGAAAATAGCAATATTGTGTAAACTTCATGAGGAATTGTTCATTTTATGAAACATACACACCACTTGCCTTCTCCTTTTCTTTCCAATCCATCTCAGCTTCTCAACTGGTAAATGGCCTAATCCATTCTGCCACTTTTTGGCTCCTTTTAAACAACTGGCCTTCTGCTTCCTAATACTTCAAGATAGGAGTAGTTATGAGACATTGTCACTTCTGCCAGTCTGACACGAGATTTTAAAGTTTTGTCATTTCTTGTATGCAGACTAACCTGGGAAATCCAAGCAGGAGCTGTGTTACATCTTCATAGCAAAGGCAAATTTGCAAGACCTTTATGGAGTCTTTATCTTATCAGATGCAGTGTGCCCACAAGACTTACAGGGAAAAGGAGACATGGGCCTCTGAACACAGAGGTGAAGCACCTGTGTGCTTCACACAAGCAAGTACCTCTGTTTCCTAGGGATGGGGAGGCCTGACAACTTCCCAGTCCTCCAGAAAACCATTAACAGACCCCTTCCCCCAGATGGTTTTGAGCTGATCCCTTGTAGATTAGAGACATCAGCTGATAAAATCCATCGCAAAGCAAGCCTGTCCCGTATTTGCACACCTCTGTTTCCCATACATTCCAGGCAAAATCATCCTTCCATGAAGTACAAAAAGTGAGCTTCCAGCTTTTGTAAATATTTAATTGATGTGTGTAGCAGCTTCAGAAATACTATCAGCAGCTCATTGTAATCACATCATCTGCACAACTGTGATTAAATAGTACCATAAGGAGATACTGAACATAGGACTTTTGTATGTGCAATACTTTATATTACTTATATACCTGAAGCATGTTTACACTGGCATTTGTGGTTGTTTTTTAAACTTTTGAATATACTGATAATGATTACAATAAAGGAAAAAAGGAATGGGGGGGAAAAAGTAAAACAAACACTGTGAAGTTCAGTATTTCTTGCAATGTGTTTTCAATCCTACATTGCTCTGAGGATGGGGCTAGGTGACCTAATAAGTTCTTTGCAGTTGTAACTTCTACAGTTCACTTTTGAGAAATTACTCTCCATTTTAATGATGGGCAAAACATGTTCAGAGACTAAATTTAAACAAAAAAAGAACTTCAGTGACTGTTGAGCCTGGCTGGAATCCATTGGCTGCAGCTGTGTAATGTCACTGGAAACCAAATTAGAGGCACATGATCTGACAAACAGTTACTTTGAGCAATACTTTGTTTTATATTTCTACATCCTTGTAGATTAAACTTCCCCCCTGGAAATGTCTGGAGTTGTGTGTTGTCAAGGACTGTAGTCTATTCCCAGCATTTGTGGATAGTTTTGGCTGCAAATTGCAAACAGCTTTGTGAAGATTTCTGTGTTTCAGTGCTTGCCAAGAGTGTTTATTCCCTGGGGAGATTGCATCCTGGATGTGGACACTTAGCAGGCAGTTGACATAATCTTTCCCCCCAGTATATTAGTGCTGTGCTACATGATAACCTCTGCCACATCCCTACCCGACTGACCTTTTGTTGCAGTGATGTCAGCTTTGTAATGAGTTACTAAATCCAGCTTTCTGTAAATGTAATTCAGCCTTATTCTTCCCAATGTTTGTGGTGAGCTGCTAATTGCAGAGAACATGGGAGGAGTTCAGAGAGCAGGAGAAACAGAAGATTACTTAAAAAATTAGCCTATTAAAACTCTTTATTGCTATGACCACCACAGCAGTCTAGTAAACAGAGAGACATTCATCTTTTATTTCCCATGCTTCTTGCTGAATTTGAGAAAGGCTGTCCAGTTATTTTATCCATACAGCAGACTGTATCATATTTTCTGTTTCATGAAAATTTCAGAATTTTCATACCAGGGATCAGTATATTTTAATATATTTTCTCTTACAGATTTAAATATATTTAGCAAATACAATTTGAATTTCACCACAGGTTAATTTTTTTATTGCCACCATTCTGTAACTCATTTTGAGTTTTTCTATTTCTCACAGCTTTTACAGGTTTTCCAAATTAGACAGCTCTTGAAAACAACACTGATTTTCTCTGTGTTTTAGCTGTGAACTTTCCCTCCATTAGCATGAAAGATCTTCCGGTAGGCATAGTTTTCATTAACTAAAAAGCCTTTTGGGAACCCACAAAACACCTAGAAATACACAGGAGAAAGAAAGCCCCAGCCAGCCATGGCCTATGGTACTCCACTGCAGCAAGCCTTTTTTTAATGAAATACCATCTGACACACTGCCTTTAGGAATTGTTTATGAGTGAGTGTTTTATTTATGATTGTTGGCAAAGATCCATATTAAAGTGTAGCGGAATGGCAGTGCCTCTTAACAATAAAAAGTCTTGAATTCAACTCGTGCAGGCACCATGATGTGACACAGCAGGAATGCTTTTAATATTGAAGGATTGTTCTTGTTTTGCCTGTGTGTTGTACTGGAGAGGCACTTAGCTATTCAAGATGCTACCCTACTGTACACAGTGACTTTTAGAAAAGAATGGAAGTAATTGTTCAAGTCGCTTTTCACATGGTTTTGTTGTTTTCAACATGTTATTCTACTTCACCAATGCACTACATTTCATTTGGTTGTATATTGTTCTTTGTTTCAGCAAGGGTTTGTAAAGCAGCCTTCAGGAACTCTTTCCAAAACTGGACTGTATCAGACAGTATTACTTTTCCAGAAGCCACTCAGGATAACAGCAGCAGAGCAGAATTCTGGATGCTGTGTGAAATGGTCAGTGCATTACAGGGGCTAGCTTGCTTTTCAGGAGTTTACCCAAGTTAATATTTAGAACTGTATTAACAAAATATCAACGTTAGATTCTCCACTTCTCCTGTCAAGGAGAGCCATGGTGTGCCCTGTTTGTCATTGCTGTAAAAGCCAAACACCAAGCAATTCTCACAGCAAAGTTGGGGAGAGAAGGGCATGTTTTAAACTTGCACAAGACAAATGTATAGCAACCAAACCAAGTGGATGGCAAGAGCCCAACCATCATCTCTCTTGTGATGTTCTCCTGGTCACGAAGGTTAACATTTTCCCTGCTGAAGTACTCTGCCCATTTATCACAGACCTGCAGCACCAGAAAATAACCTCTGAAGCTGCAAAAAGTTTCAAAAAGTTTCCGTAGATTTCATAGTCTTTGTAGAAATTTTACATTATGAATTTATAAGGTAGTTCTTGGCTCTTCAGATAGTATAAGCTTCTCTTCAGAGCCAAGAACTACCTTATACTATCTGCTATCTGTTAGCAGGCACCAGCTGACAAACCCCTCAAATGCTGGTGCTCTCAGGAGAAATGAAGCATTTTTCCACATGATCTACTGTCATAACTTTTGTTCAACTGTTCAGTGCTTCCACCAAGACCTGTGGGGGAAGTGCAGGATTTGGGTGTTGGCATGCCTTTACTATGTGCTAGGTACAGAGTAAATTTGTGGCACAGAAGGCTTGCAGTTCAGATATAAAACAAAAAAAAACTGATTTTTTTTGTTGTTGATCTTTAATATTTTAATAGCATTTGAGAAAAGATAGGTCAGCATATTATGACCTGTGTCATGGTTTGAGCCTGGCACAGAGCCAGTGCCCCCATGAAAATGCCTCACCCTGGTGTCTGCTGTGAGATGTGACCAGGAATAAGCAAAACAGGCTCCCACTTAAACATAAATAACACTTTATTACCTAAAACTACAGGAAAAAAAGAAAATAGGAAAGACTATAAGGAAAAGGAAAAAATTGAAAACCTTACAAAAACCACTTTTCCTCCTCCCCACTCCCTGACTTTCCCAATCCAATACATTCTCTCAAAAATACCAACTGCCCAGCCCGGCACGACACTTTAGTATACTCAAACTGCAGTTCATGAAGAGGAACGGAGTCCTTCTTGTTCCATAGGCTTCTGGAAACACACTGAAATCCCGGATGCTTCCTTGTCACTGCGGCACCGCCCGGAAAGTCCATTTTTGCCGCTTGTGACATGTTCCTTCCATGCTCAGTGCTCTCACCACTGAGACATGGCCAGAGCTGCTTTTAGGGTGGTCTTTCAAGGATGCCTTGTCTCACTCCAAAAAGGCACAGTCTCTGCTTTTGGGACAACTGTCCCCCCCATATATTTCCAACCCCCTGGGGCCGGGGGGTCCTCACAAATGAACCCTCCTGGTTTTGAGGCACTGCCTCCCCCTAAATGCAGTCTGTGTCACAGGAACAACTGAGTCCATGGCTACAAGAGAAAGTCCAGCCAACAGGCCACTCCAAATCATCTCTCCCCATCCAATCATCTCCACAATCTCCGAGCCAAGTCATCTCATCTCTCGTCTCCCTTCTTATTCAGCTTCGAGGAGGATTAGCATTTTTGTAAGGCCCCAATCATGCAAGAAAGGGTTAAAAGTTTTCAGTCTCTGTCTGTCGGTCCCGGAACGGCTCCCACGCATGCTGCCCACACGCTGCCGCTGCGGCCGGGCAGTCTTCCTCCCCCTTCTCGCTGGCTGCTCTCCTGGGGGGGAGAGGGGGGGGGGGGGGCTGGCTGCCCGATGTCTCTTGGGGCTCCCCCACCCTTCCATCCTCGAAGCCCCCTCAACACCATCTCTGTCCAGGCCTTACCGCATGGCTGGCCCCTCCCCCGCCCAGCAGCAACAGGCTGGGCGGGGGAGAGAGATCTGAACTCCTCGCCGCGGTGTCCAAAAGAGGAAATGCCAGGGCAGTGCCCTGCTTTTAACCCCTGTGTATTCTCGGAGGTGTGTCCAAAACCCACTGGCCACACCGGACGCCAGTCTCAAACCCAAAACCTTCATTGGTTTGACCACAGCTTCCCAGAATTCCCAACTTCTTCCTGGTCAAACCATGACAACCTGATAAAGAAAATAGATTTAAACTAACAGTGAAGTCTCCCAGGAGGCCCAGGCTTATATTTGGGTTAATTTTTTTCCATTTTAGGCTTGGAAGAGGCATCAGGAGATAGCTTGGGTAGAGAGCATTCTGGCTTTGTTGTAAAACCAAAACATTTTGTTTTAAAGAACCAGGTCTGTAATGTTCTCTTCTGTGCCCTGTATATGAGAACAGCCACACCATTAAACTAGGGGTAGGAGACATTCGCAATTTGACTCAGTACACCAAGAAGAAACTTTCTTGTGGAGAAAGACAAAGACTAAATTTTCTCATGGCCTAAAATTAGGAAAGATGTGTTTTTCTTGAGGAGAACAGGACCCCATGGAAGCCCTGCCCTTCAAGCACCATGGGTACAAGAATAAACACAAGGTAGCTGCACAAGGGACTTTCTATCAAGCAGTTCAGGAGGCTGCAGGATACTACATTAAACAATTTAGGGAGGAGGAGGAGGCTCTAGAGGAGAAATCAGACCTTTAAACACATAGATGTTATCACAGATCAGAAGCAACAAAAAGGATGATTAGTAAAATAGATGGATTGGAAATAAAGTTCAGCTACAGATGAGAAGTTGTAAACCCAGAATATATTGAGAATAATAATCTAATACTGTGTTTCTACAATGGCCAACTGATTCCTTGCTCATGCAAAGTTTGAGGAAGACTATTTCCCTTGTAATTAGATAACAAAAGGAAAAATATCTGCAGCTGTGAAAGGCTTCTTACAGTAACTGTGAATCTCTCCCATTCCTGAATGAAGGGCTGTATTCATTGACTTTGAGAGAAGGAAGGAGGTGATAAAGACATGACACTTGAAGTTTTTCCAGCTTTTGGCTTCACTGCTGTTTCAGAGTGACTTCAGTATTTGCTGAGGCACTGTGACACATTTCACTGTAGTGGTACAGACTGTGCAATCCAAAGGTAATAGAAAGGCTTTTCTTTCAAACCAGTAAAAACTAAATATTTTGTGGAAATTTTCTGTCTATGCCTAGCTTACCCAGGAAACCTAAGGAGTAAAGTGGTGTTTAACTGGGATGGTTTTATTTATCAAGTGCTGCTGCATGCACTAAGAAGCCTCTCTATACATGTAAAAAGCTTTGGTCTTTAAATCCAGTTTCAAGTAGTTAAACTGAAGCAATTCTTTGCAAACAGATGAAGCAGGCACAACTAATTCAGCAATAGAATTGAAAAATTAATTTAAGTAGTGAAGATGACACCAGTTTAATTTTGGCTGTAATGAATGCTTGAAATTTTCAAGGTTTACTAGTTCTTTAAGTCTACATTTAATATATTATTGTTCTAATGAAGCACTTAGACATTAGTAAGAGTGATATTTGTGTTTAGTATAAGATACTCACTAACAGATCAGACAAACAAAGCAGTTACTCTCCCAAGAGAAGAAAATGCTAATACCATAATGGTTTTCAGTCCTTTTGACATATTTGCTTTGCCTCAAAGATTTCTGAAGCATGTTGTTCTGCTCTGTTGAGTGCTGCTTCATTAATATTATTTGCTTCATTGGCCCCTCCATCAACTGGTTTGGATGGTGGAGAATCAATGCCATCTCCTCTGCATCTGCTTCTTGTTTAAAATGCTGAGGATATCTCCTGTCTCATGAACATGTCTGCAGCTTTTCAGTAATTCCCATGTGATTGATGAGAATATATTCTACTTAATTTTGGGGGAAAGGGGTGTTTAGTCTTCACCCCACTTTTCTAATGCCCATATATACACAAAAAGTCAGCCCTGCAGTATCTATTACAGATTATTTCACTAAGCAACCAGCCAAGTCTTTGTTCTGTAATTTAGCAGAACAAAGAAACCCCGAACTTGGCCCCCCAGCCATTTTAAGCAAACATCTGTGTGAAACCATTGACTCACTGCAATGTCTTTAAGAGGAAATCTCATAAAACATATTGTGGACTCCTCACTGTCATCACTACAGTTGTTATGTTGTGTCAAGTGTATACTGATCTTATGTAGATCATGGTTTGGGGATTTTATTACCTAAAAATGCTTTCTTTGGAGAGTGAGAATGAACTGCAAGAAAAAAATCTGGATTGTCTTTTGCAAGTACACTTAGAACTGGTGAACTTTTAACTACCAGCCCCTCCTGAGCAGGTCTGCAGGAGAAGGGGAATCTGGATCTTTATAATATCTCCCTCATGAGCACCCCAGGCCCTTCAGTTTGTTCCCAGTATCCACTGGGAACATGGGAGGGAAGGGATAGCCTTGTGCTTGGCTGCTGGGCTGAGTTTGGGCAGTGGGATTGCCCACAAACTTCATGTAATTTTGGGAAAGCACTTCATCCCTTGCTTCCTCATCTGCAGCAGGGCCACCAAATAACAGTGCTGGATGTGTGTTGCAAATAAACTTTTCAGGTGGAATCCAGGACCCTCCTATTTCTCTAAGGCCAAAGCAAGCTTAAAAAGCCATATCAGTGCTGAGTAACATCACCGTCCATGGACCAGATGCTGCAAGTTCAAGTGCCTCTATTGGAGAAGCATGTGACTGTTCCCTTTCTTCCCCCACAGACCCATAAAACCACATAGGATTATTTTTTAGCTGCTTATGCTTGCATTATTTGACCCTTCATTTATAAGTGATAAAATAAAGTAAAACCAAGCTGATGAAAAAGTAGTAATGGATACTGTGATTTGAGCTATTTATTCATCTCAGGCTTGCAGAAAAAAAAGTCTGCTTATTGCATTCTCATCAATCCAATATATATGAAGCTATTGAACTGTCATACAAATCCTAGTTTTCCAAGCTGCTGTGTATAGCCATTTAGGTGGGAAAAACTAGTAATATTAAGTACTTATCTTTTCAGCTTTGGAACCATGAACACTAAAAGTATTGAAGTTGTATTTCTTTTGAACATAGAATTTTATAGGAATTACATGTCAAATCTAGAGCTTCTCTAGAATTACTCAGGAGATTTTCATCAATGAGATAGAAATGTAGCGTCTTGTCTTTGCTCTACTGCACACCAGGTTATTGCATTTTTTGTTTCTGTAACAGAAGAGATGCACTGCCCTGAATGGGAGTACAGATACACAAGTAACCATGAATCAGATCACTGAAGAGGATTTAAAGGAATTGAAAATGTGTGTCTCTGAGCAACAGCCAACCTGGTGTGTTGACTCAAATAAGGAGTGGCTACAGATGAAGCGACTGGGGCATTGAATCCATGTGTGCCCTCCAAAAAATCAGGAGCTGCCTGAAGGTGAGCAGTCAGAAACATTAGAACACTTGACAGTCTTGGCCTAGACATGGCATTTTGTCAAACAGAACAAGATCACTTCATATCAGCATCCAAAGCTGCCATAAAGTGGAAGAGACTGGCAGTGGAGCCTGTGTGGTAACAATGCAATTCTTGTTTTGGCCAACTTGTGTCACAGATGTAAAGATGGCATGCAAAGCTTTTGTAAAAACTGTCTCTTCTTCTCCATGTACTCCAATGATATCAACAGCTTAAAAGCTGAATAGAGACAATCTCTTACTATGCCCTCCAGGTCCTGTATTTTTGCCACACTAGATAGCAGGCACCAGCTGACAAACCTCTCAAATGCTGGTGCTCTAAGGAGGAATGAAGCATTTTTCCACATGATCTACTGTCTTAACTGTTTTGTTTAACTGTTCATTGCTTCCACCAAGACCTGTGGGGGAAGTACAGGATTTGGGTGTTGGCATGCCTTTACTATGTGCTAGGCACAGAGTAAATTTGTGGCACAGAAGGCTTGCAGTTCAGATATAAAATATGGAGCAGCAGATGGAAGTAATAAAAGAGAACCATACAGAAACAATGACACAATTATGAGCAGCATAATAAGCAATGGTCATAGCATGCCAGGGCCAAAAGCAGACTTCCTATTCTGGATTCCTAAATTGGGCATCCTAATACCTAAATAGAAGTCATCTGGCCCATCAAGGCAACCCAGGGCATCTCTCCTAGTTACTGCAGTGCCTTATACAGCCAGTGTAAATGACAACTGTGGGTTTACTCTCCAGCAACTCCCTTGAGCCCACCTGGTAACATTCAAGCCTGGTGCCAAGGAGGAAACAGCAGGCATCAGCTTGGGCTATTTTCCCTGCCTTGCTGGGGGCTGAGGAACTGGGTGCCACTGGGATGTACTGCCCCAAGGCCACTTTCCAGAAGAGCACTGGTGTGCAAGGGAGTGGAGACAAGCAGGCAGAGGTTGTGCCCAGGAGCTCATCTCAGCCCTGTGTTACATGCTCTGCTCTGGCTGTGCTGTGGTTCATGGCAGGCCACAATGCAGAGGGACTTCAGAGAGAATAGAAGGGTCTGACTGCAGTCAACTGAGTAAAGCAATCTGCTGGGACTGGAAAGTTGTGGTCTGTGTTCAAAGGAGTGAGTAGGTTGCATCTTCTAAATTACAAAATGCTCAGAGCATGGGTATTTAGAACCCCAAGAAGATATCTTCTCTCTGAGTGCCAGTGATTGCTGTCCTGTTGTTCCCAGGTGTCCCATGTCCTTTTCTACACCTGTGGCACTAATGCTGTGGGAAACATGATGCATATGTGTCTCTCCCCAGACATATCCATCACCCAGTTACGGTTCTCTCCTGAGAAGTAAATTGTTGTTCCCATCCTGACAGGTTGAATTATTTCTAGCATTCACTTGCTTTGCTTTTTTGGCTGAGTACAGTGGCCAAGAAGCTGTTATACATGTAGTGTCCCTTTCTCCTCTGATCCTTTCTTGAGCCTGTCAGTGTGTGGCACCATCTAAACAGGCTCAGCAGCTTGTGCCTCCCACAGACTTTGAGTTACTCTGCACCAGTTGCAAAATCTCTGGCAATGAAGTGCTCCTGCTGATACTCCTTCTGTACACTTCTGCAATAGCCCATGAGCACCTACAGCCAGCAGCAGTAGAAGCAGCAGTGCTAAGGCTGGATACCTCTGTGAGCTGGCTGCCCCAAATAGTATGTGGTCCAAGTTACTCTGTTGAACTAAGGCTCCTAAATTTATCTTAAATCAGCCCTAGGTTTCCTAACAATCAATCCAAACGTAATCCCTTGCCAATAAATTAACTTCAAGAAGCCTGGAATTCCAGCTATGTTGTTTGAGATCCCCAATGAATGTCTTGGAAAGTTTACAGCCTTGCCATGTTCTGCTAATCATTTAAACATTTAACTTGCCAAATGCTCAAAGGTTCACCATTTTCATGTTCAATATCCTGAATATCCTGGGAAAATTTTTCTAACTTGACCATTCAAAACAAGCAACTGCATTTTTGTGTAGGCACCTAAATCAATGCTTTGCTCTGCCATGCTTTGAACTCTGATCTCTGAAAATCAGCCACTCTAGATACCTACATATGGCTTTAGGGACCTAAGTCTTGGCAGCCAAATTAATGTTTGTGATACTCTCACATGTTTTCAATAAGAATCCAAACATAAACCAGACCAAAAAATATAGAAGTGGGGGGAAGGAAAGAAAAACAAGGCTCTGTAGGATATCTATGTGTTGACATAAAATATGGAATAATCCTGGCCTACTGCATCTGTGTGTGCAGAGTTTTCTGTCAAATGCGAATTATTGGATCAGTAGTTCAGCCTGTCCTTGGAAGAGAGCTACTGTATCTCACACATACCAAGAGAGCAGGCTCCACACTGAGATGTTCTGAAGTGGCATTCAGGTGCCCACCACGCCTCAGAAGAAGGTCTTCATTTGCTCCCTGGTAACTTCCTGGGCCTTCTCAAAACTGAATTTTGGTGTCACTGATGAGTAAAGGTTTTTGTGTTTTCTGCTCTTATGCTATTGTTGTAGCTGACCTCTGCCCTGCTCTGGGCACTAGGCCCGCTCTGCAAAGCCTCAGGAGGGCTTCTGGGGGAAGAAAAAGTTAATGGTATGAGGCCACATTTGGCAGTATCTGGGAGATGCCCAGGGTTGCTGGCATCCGAAATTAATTGATCTGTTTTTAAATTTACAATTTGTCAATGGGGCTTGTTTTTAAAGGTACATATATGACCATCCTACCTACACCTCAGGAAAAGCTAAATATCTGCTTCAAGGGCCCTTGATAAGCAGTGCTTTATATTTTTTCAGGGAAAATAAACCCACATTTTTCCATTCAGTAATGTGGCCAGCAGAACAACAATACAGCAGCAGAGTCAATACAATGACTATTTTGAGCCTGCTATTATGATTTCTCCATCCAGTAGACTGAAGTCCAAAACAACTCCAAATTTCTCCTGGGGTCTGCACTTTGTTCTTGCAACTCTTTTCTCTGCTCAGCTGGTTCTCTGGAGAACAGCACAGGCTTGGGCATCCACAGCTCCTCTGGGAGGAGAGCAGAGTTTGGGGATTTCTGGTAAAAGGCAGCAAAGCTCAATCAGCATTTCAGCATTTACCACAATGCTGTTACTCACCAAAAGGTCGAAATAGCACACATGACTGTGTTCCCTTTACCTCTGTCCTTAAGTCATATTGTGAGATAGAGTTCCCAGGTGAGGGAACTAGAGGTGTGTTATTTTCTTATCATGCCTGGACATAGGTTTAGCTACAGGAACCCTCCAGCCTTGAAAACTGGAAAGGTACATGCCTATGCCCAAAACTTAAACTAAAATCCAGAATTATCACCATACCCCTATCAGGAGAACACTTTAAAAACATGAAAATTGAGTGCTTTCACTGTGTACCTCCTTCCTGCTCTAGAGAACATCTACAGAGAAGCATAAGAGCTATAGGTCTGCCATAGCCTTGTTTGCTGTGATTGAACCCTCCCAGGCAAAATGTGTACAGAACCTCCAGATTTCAGTCTGGCCCAAAATTCAAAATTTGTAGCAGGAGCTACAGAGGCCAGAGTTCCTTGGTCAAGCCATAAGTTTAGGCAAAGATTTCCCTTCCTGTGCTTGCACCAGCACACACATACTCCTCTCCCATGCAATGTTAGGCAAGAAGATGAATTTCACCTAGACAGAAGCATCTCATGGGGTTTAGCCCTTCCATGGCTTTGTGTCTGTGACTCAGCTCAACTGTCTGGCTGTTGCCAAATGTGGTATAAAGCCCTCTTCATTCTTTACATTCAGTACTTCTTAGTTTGGTTTACACCCACCAAAAATCTTTTCCATGTTTTTCTTCCTTACAAGGAAAATAAACTTGTAAAGAGGGAGAAGTGAAGGGTTACATCTGGAGAGAGTTATGGCTGTGGCTCAAAGGAACAACTGGAATGTCTGAAATGCGGAAGTTTCTTCCACAAAGCCATTTCTTTCCTCTACTTGAGAAGAACAGATACAGGCTGCTGCTCGCAGAGCACAGCCCCAGTGCACATTCCAGTGAGGGACACCAACAGCATCCCTGCTGAGAGCAGGGTTGATGATTTACATTGGTGCTGCCCACTCAGCCTTGTACACACTGTCAGGAGCAACTCAGCCTCAGAAACTCTGCCTGTTCTGAAACTAATTACAAAAGCCACAGCCATAATAGCAGCAACCAATTTTATAACTGGCCAATTCTGATACTTTTTGGTACGGACTTCCAGCAAGCCAAGTGCTTGTAGTCACTGCTGAAGTCACTGGCATTGGGGACGTTTGGAGAGGAAAAACTCTTTGTGTAGGTGGTGACTCTGAGGTCAGCAGCACCGAGTCCACCACAGCCTCACAACTTCATTCACCTGTGACCAATATTATGTTGGAGGGTGACATCTTCCACCTTCAGGCTCAACTGTGAATTTTGAGGAGCGTGTGGAATGAAGAGAGAGGAAAGGAAAATACTTTTTTTTGGTGTAAATTAGTGATGGGGAAATACACATACAGAGAATCCAACTGACTTCTCTTGCATGTCCAGAATTTCCCTCAGACTTACAGTTCTCAAAGACTGGAGTTGACTTTTTTTTGTCCCATGCAGGTGAGTGGTATGCAGTTCAAAACCACTCCCTGTTCAAGCAAATGCAAATGTTTGTCATTAAAAATTTTTAAACAAGAACCTAATTTCAGATTCTAAAATTCAAGTTATATCTGCATCAGATTCTTTAAAAGATGTCCAACTTAACTGCTTAAAAAAACCCCCCATTTCTGAAAAGAAGGGTCAATGTTTGAAACACTTAATATTTATTTAAGCAAAACTTACAAATTTATTTTAAATTAATGTGTTATCTGTAAAATTATTATCTCCTAAAAAAAGCTATTATCTCCTAAATTTACATGTTTTATAAGTTTGCTTGTTCATAAACAAACTAATTTTGGAATAATGACATTCAGGAAAGAGAAAAAAACAAATTAAGAGACAATGACAATAACATCTACAGTGATAGGGGGTTTCTTCCATTTGTAAGGCATAGAGTATTTGCAGTGTACAATTTCGTGCATACTGTTCTTGTTTTGCTTTTCTCATAAGCATGCCAGACTAAGGACAAGGTTCTGTGAGAAATACTGAATTCTATTTGTTTTTAAAAATGTGGAAAACAAAAGCCAGCCTACCCCATTGTGGATCTTCCTCTTTCTTTTCTAGATATTCTACCTT